>NC_091075.1:106085984-106389015 GCF_032405125.1 Capricornis sumatraensis | reverse complement strand
TCCACTGGTAAGGTCTTTCTGGGTCCCCAGCTTATACTCGGCAGATTGTAGGACAGTCTCCATAACTTCATGAACTAGTATCTTCCAATAAATTGTATAGTTATGGATAGAAGATTCTTGAGAGTCCCTTGGACAGCAAGGAGATCAAACCCGTCAGTCCTAAAGGAAGTCGACTCTGAATGTTCATTGGAAGGACTGAATCTTTCTGGAGTTTATTTATGTATTTACTTTTGTTTGCCCTGGGTCTTCGGTGCTGTGCGAGCTTTTCTGTCATTGCGCCAAGTGGGGGCTGCTCTAGTTGTAGTGGTTGGGATTCTCACTGTGATGGCCTCTCCTGTTGTCGAGCACGGGCTGCAGCAGTTGCGGGGCGGGGGCTCAGTAGTTGGGGCTCCCGGGCTTTAGAGCACAGGCTCAATAGTTGTGGTGCACCAGCTTAGTTGCTCCAAGGCTTGTGGGATCTTCCGGGATCAGGGATCGAATCCGTGCATTGGCAGGTGGATTCTTTGCTACTGGACCACTAGGGAAGCCCCGGAAGGACTGATTCTGAAGCTGAAGCTCTAGTCCTTCACCTTATCAAAGTGCTGACTCGTTGGAAAAGATCCTGACTCTGGGAAAGATTGAAGGCAGGAGGAGAAGGGGGTCACAGAGGATGAGATGGTTGGATGGCATCACCGACTCAATGGACATGAGTGTGAGCCAACTCCGGGAGATAGTGGAGGGCAGGGAAGCCTGGTGTGCTGCAGTCCATGGGGTCACAGAGTCTGGACACGACTTAGCGATTGAAAAGCAACAAAATAGATGGAAGGCCTATAGGTTTTATTTCTCTGGTGAATTTTGATTAGTACAGCAAGAGCAAAGGAAAAATGTCAGCGAAAACCATGTACTTATTTTCTGCCCCTGGTTATTTCAGAATCAATAGTGCAATCTTAGGTCAAGTCGTGCAATTAATTAATTCATCCCAGCCTGCTTTTACTGCAGACACACTCGAGTAGCTAGCTGCCAGCCCTGAGCTGGGTACCAGGAGTGCAGAGAGGACGGGACTCTGGCGCCCCCTTGAGGAGGCAGGTGAGACCGAGGTTGTCTCACAGTACCGAGGGGGCAGGTTCTTGTGTGGACAGTGACCATCTTTGCTTAGAAGACAGCTGTGAGAATGAGTGCTAGAGAGATTTTCATTAAGAGGGGACAGTCGGAGGGCATACCAGTGGTGTGGTTGGGGTCCAGGCAGAGGTGGCCCAGGGCACTCTGGAAAGAGATCAGACCAACTTCAGATGCTAGGCTGGGGTTTGGATAATGACTTAAGGCTGTAAATATGGCTTTAAGAAATATCAATAGAAATTACATTCTAAAAATATAACAGGATTCATTCATTAAAACAATATGCATTGTTCCAGGCCCTGTATTTGATTCTGGGAAAATGTTGGTTCTTAAAAGAGATGTAAGTGCTCACGTGTCCCTTCAGTTGTGCAGTTAGAAATCTTTGTGGTAGCATAATTCATGGAGAACACGTATAATTTCAGTGTTCAGTTTTCATAGAATGGCTAAGTAATTAGTGGGTATAATATGATGAAATGTTACCAATCTCACAAAGTTAACGTTTGTTGGTAATTTTGATGGGAGATGTTTAAAACTTAAGTGAAAAAGCAGCTTGCAAATATGAGCTGAAAAAATTACTGCTGGGAATTATAATTCACTAGGTGGTAAAATTACAAGTGATTTTCATTGTATTCCCACTACTTTTCTACATTTTCTAAGCAGGAAAATATTTTCTACAACAAGCATGTGCTTTAACGTAGTAAAGAATTGTTTAATATGTTTTAAGAATACTCCTAAAACAGCTACAAATTTGGGTCTATACCAAAATATCTTTTTAGAATTTTCAGACAGCTGGTGTGAGGGATAAAGAGAGTACTGTCTTAGCACTTTAGAATTTTTGTACTTTCCTATTAAAAAGAATAATAAAACATCCGCTTCTGTCTCAGCATGGTTAGCCGCTTGTGATGCTGGAGGAGCCAGCGGGCGATCAGCATTTCTGCACACCCACTGTTGCGAGTGACCACGTAATCCAAGAACATTGATCTCCAGGTTTCCTTCACTCCAGATGGCTTTTTGACAACAAAGATAAAACATTCATGCAGTCACAGCACACGTCCTGCTCAATTAGACTCCCTCATCTCACCCTGGATCTGTCGGAGGGGCTGTTTTTGTTTTTGTTTTTTTAAACTTCACTTTGAACTTGAGGAGTGCCTTTTATCAGGCTGTAAGCCTCAGAAGCATTTTATTGTTTGGTAGCTTTTAGATACTTGGAGTCTATGGCAACTACAGAATCCATTTGGGAATACCCTGAGGTTTACCTGAGATTATGGGAAGGGGGAGTGTGAAGTATGTGTAAGTCAGCCCATGTTCAAAAACCTCAGTCCCTTTTGGAGATAGGTACTTCTGTGCTGCTGCCACGTAAGGAGCCTAGATAATTGCCTGTGGGCAGAAAAATAAGAGCAAATATTAACACTCATAGCAACCAGGATTTGTAAATAGGGAAAGGACTAACATTTATTGAGCTCCTGCTAAGTGCCAAGCACATTCCATGTGGAAACTCACTCAACCATCACAGTGACCTTAGGAGGTAAGTGTTTTTATTCCCACTCTGGAGAAGATGAAATTGAAGCTAAAAAAATAAGGAACTTACCCAGCTTGTAAGTGACAGAGCAGAGATTTGCGCCTGTTATTCCAGTTCTTAAGACCTTGTTTCTCCTTGTCCTGGCTGTGTTTTATGCATAGGAAGTCTCATTTAATCAAACTAGCTTCCTTGCCCATGGTACTTTTATTGTGGGCAGGAAAAGGGAACATGAAAACTATTGTTATACTAACCAGGGAACGTATATATGTATGTGTGTATGTATTTAATTTGATTGTTATGTGGATACTTAACATGAGATCTACCTTAACAAATGCAGTTGACTGTAGGTGCAATGCTGCACAGCAGGTCTCTAGAGCTTATTTGTCTTACTTTACTGAGACTTTATGCCCACAGATTACCAACTCCTCATTCTCTCTACCCTCTGCCCTGGTCAACCACCCTTCCACTCATTTTATGAATTTGACTATTTTAGGTATCGTATAAGTAGAATCATGCAATATTGAGAATTCTGTGATTGGCTTATTTCACTTAACATAATGTCCTCAGGGTTCATGCATGTTGTCACATAATACAAATTCCCTTCCTTTTTCAGGCTGAGTAGTATTCCACTGTAACTGTATACCACATCTTCTTTATCCATGCATCTGTCAGTGAACAATTTAGGTTGTTACCACAGCCTGGCCATTGTGAAGAGTGCTATGATGAACACAGATGTGCTAATAACTCTTTGAGCCTGATTTCCTTTTTTTTTTTTTTTAAGATAAATAGCCAGAAGTGGGATTGTTGAGTCACGTGGTGATTTTATTTGTAATATTTTGAGGAAACTTCTTATTGTTTTCCATAGCAGCCACACCATTTTATGTTACCATCAACAGTGTGCAAGAATTGTGATTTCTCTACATCCTTGCCAATAATGGTTGTCTGTTTTGTGCTGTCTTATCCTAGCCATCCCAGCAGTTGTAAGATGACATCTCGTTGTGGTTTTGATTTTCCTCTCCCTGATGCTTACTGATGTTGCTTGTCTTTTTCTTATACCTGTTGGCCATTTGTTATGTCTTCTCTGGAGAAACGTCTATTCAGATTCTTGTTGTTGTAGTTCAGTCGCTCAGTCGTGTTTGATTCTTTGCGACCCCATGGACTGCAGCACACCAGGCGTCCCTATCCTTCACCATTTCCCAGAGTTTGCTCAAACTCATGTTCATTGAGTTGGTGATGCCATTCAACCATCTCCTCCTCTGTCATCCCCTTCTCCTCCTGCCTTCAGTCTTTCCCACCATCAGGATCTTTCCTAATGAGTCAGTTCTTTGCATCAGGTGGCCAAGTATTGGAACTTCAGCTTTACTGAACGCAGGTCTCCCGCATTTCAGGTAGATTCTTTACCTACCGAGGCACCAGGGAAGCCCTTCAAATTCTTAGTCCATTTTTAAAATGGGGTTATTAGTTTTATAAATTAGTTTTCTTTAGTTGTAGGAGTTCTGTATACTTTGGAAATTAATCCCCTATCAGACATATGCCTTGAAATATTTTCTCCCATTCTGTAAGATTATTTTTACTCTGTTGTTTCCTTTTCTGTGCAGAAGCTTTTTATTTTGATGTACTCCCACTTGTTTACTTTTATTTTTGTTGCTTGTGCTTTTGGTGTCACACCCCAAATGTCATTGCCAAGATCAGCGTCCAGCAGCTTTTCTATGTTTTCTTCTAGAAGTTTTATAGTGTATGAATTAAAGACATAAAAAGTCATATTTGTATCATTATTCCATTTTGATTTTTGTGTATGATGTGAGATCAGTGTCCAATTCTGTTCTATTTCATATAGATATCTAGTTTTCTCAACATTGTTTATTGAAGAGACTATCTTTTCCCCGTTGTGTATTCTTGGCTCTCTAATCAAAGATCAGATGACCGTATGTGTGGATTTATTTCTGCTTTCTCTATTATGTTCCATCGGCCTATATATCTGTCTATATGCCAGTAAAATATATTTTGATTACTGTATTTTGATATTCCCTCATGGCTCAGATGGTAAAGAATCTTCCTGCAATGCAGGAGATCCAGGTTTGATCCCTGGGTCAGAGAGATCCCCTGGGGAAGGGAATGGCAACACACTCCAGTACTCTTGCCTGGAGAATCCCATGGACAAAGGAGCCTGGTGGGCTATAGTCCATGGGGTTGCAAAGAGTTGGACATGACCGAGCGACTAACACTTTAATATATATATATTTTTTAATATTGTAAATCAATTAATTTATTTATTTTTATAATTTAAAAATCTTTAAATCTTACATGTGTAAAAACAGGAAGTATGATGCCTCCAACTTTGTCCTTCTTAAAAACAGGAAGTATGATGCCTCCAACTTTGTCCTTCTTAAAAACAGGAAGTATGATGCCTCCAACTTTGTCCTTCTTTCTTTAAGATTGATTTTGTTGTTCATGGTGTTTTGTGGTTTCATTTGAATTTTGGAATTATTTTTCTATTGATGTAAAAAATACTATTTGGAGGAGTCGGATGGTATCGTGTAAATTCCACAAACGGGGAGTTATGTCAGCAGGATGTTAGAATAGGAAACCCTAGATTCCAGATCTTGCTGTTTCAGTAGGAATCTCTGCACACCAGCGAAGACAGTCCTTGCCTGCTGCTCAGCAGACTGTTAGGGTCTTGCCAAGCATCCCCTCTTCTTGCCAGTCCCGAGTTGTCATTGCTGTTCTAGACGTCAGGCACAGAAGTGGAGCCAAAGGGAAGATCCTAGAGCTGGGACTCTTCATGAAGTGACATGTGAATCTTCATCTCTAACTTGCATAACTGATCTGTCTCTTCAGAGGAATCATTTTTACAGTTTCTAAAGGATGTAAAGATTAATACTCAAATAGCACCCTCATCTCTCACCCATCGGTCACCTGGATATGTGATTCATAGGTCTCTATAAACACTAGTGAGTAAGAAGGGGATATGTATCAGTCGGCTAAATTGCTGCATAACAAACTACCTTAAACAGAGTGGTTTAAAACAATAAGCTCTTATCATTGTTTATGAGTCTGCAAGTCAGCTGGGCACTTCCGCTGACCTGCACTGGGCTCAGCTCATCTTGGCTGGGTTCACTAAGCTGTCTGCAATCAGCTATTGGGTCAGCCAGGCATTGGCTGGTCTAGGATGGCCTTGGATGGGGTGGGTCATCTCTGTTCCATGTGGCCTGTCATCTGCCAACTGGTTGGTTTGCACTTGTCCATAGATGGTGGCAGGGACACAAGAGAAAGGGCATACTTGTGCAAGGCCTCTTGTGACCTAAGTTTGGAACTGGCCCACCATCCTCCTGTCACATTTATTTGGCTAAATCAAATCTCCAAGCCAGCCTAGATGCAGTGACTGGGGAAATAAACTCCATCTCTTGAAGGAAGATGCCAGAAAGTTGTCGTGCAAAGGGTGTGGTATGAAGATGGATGAAAAATGAGTGTTAAAGTCAGTGACTTAAAGCAGAGAGTTGTTATCTTCACAGTAGTGCAGGGGAGGAAATGGAGTGTTAAGATCTATATGTTTTATTCATGTAACAGAAGGACCCAGGGAACAAGTACACCCCGGGGCCAACTCACCTCCCAAGTATCTCTTGGCTGAGAACCAGAGCTCTTTCCTAGGTTACAAAACCCAGTGTCAGCAGCAGAGTGGGTTGAAATGCCATCCTAAGAGTTTATGAGTTTGTGGCACATATGAGTATGTATGTTCTAGACATTTCAAATCTCATCTCTGTACCAGTTCTTTATCTCAGTAATTCTGGAAGGAGGTACTGTTATCTCTGTTTCACGGGCGAGGGGACTGAGACTCACCAGAGTGAAAGAACTTCTGGTTGCTATGCCTCCTGAGCAGAGGACCAGGATTCCAGCCTTCATCTGCTAAAGCCGAAGCCCTGTGCTCTTCCCGTCTTCTGTCTTTTCCAAGCTGGTTTCTCGTTAGGAGTTCATTGTGTGCCCTGGTGACTCAACTGTGAGAGATGATGCATCCTTGTCCTTAGGTGATTCTGGGATGCAGAGAAAGAAGATGCTGTCAGATTCAGTATCTACAGACATATATTGAGCACCAACTGTATGAAAAGAAGGTGTATTAGGTTCCTATTTTTGCCCTAACAAATTACCATCACCAGTGGCTTAAAAGAATACAATTCTCCTACAGCCCTGGAGGTTGGGAATCTGGAATGGGTTTTAGTGGGTCAGTAAAACAGTGGAAACAGTGACAGGCTTTATTTTTTGGGCTCCAAAATCACTGCAGATGGTGACTGCAGCCATGAAATTAAAAGATGCTTATTCCTTGGAAGAAAAGTTATGACCAACCTAGACAGCTTGTTAAAAAGCAGTGACATTACTTTGCCAACAAAGGTCCATCTAGTCAAGGCTATGGTTTTCCCAGTAGTCATGGATGGATGTGAGAGTTGGACTATAAAGAAAGCTGAGCACAGAAGAATTGATGCTTTTGAACTGTGGTGTTGGAGAAGACTCTTGAGAGTTTCTTGGACTGCAAGGAGATCCAACCAATCCATTCTGAAGGAGATCAGCCCTGGGATTTCTTTGGAAGGACTGATGTTGAAGCTGAAACTCCAATACTTTGGCTACCTGATGCGAAGAACTGACTCATTTGAAAAGACCCTGATGCTGGGAAGGATTGAAGGAAGGAGGAGAAGGGGACAACAGAGGATGAGATGGTTGGATGGCATCACTGACTCAATGGACATGAGTTTGAATAAGCTCCAGAAGTTGGTGATAGACAGGGAAACCTGGCGTGCTGCAGTCCTTGGGGTTGCAAAGAGTTGGACACGACTGAGTGACTGAACTGATCAAGGTATCAGCAGGACTACTTCCTTTCAGAGGCTCGTAGGGGAGAATCTATTCCTTGCCTTTTCTGGCTTCTGTGGGTTGCCTTCATTCCTTGGCTCGTGGCATCCTTCTGTCTTCCAAGCCAGCAATGGCCAGCTGAAGCCTTCTCACAGCACATCACTCTGACTTCTCTTCAATTTTTAAGGGTCTTCGTGATTATATTGGGCCCATGTGGATAATCCAGGAAAATCTCCCCATCTACAGGTCATCTGATTAGCCACCTCAGTTCGGTCTGCTCTCTTAATCCCTTTTCTTCACCATGTAATGTAACATTTGCAGGCTCCAGAGATTAAAACATGGACATCTTTGGGGACAAGTGGTGTTATTCTGCTCACCAGAGATTGTGCTAAATTATGGAATACAGATGAATTAGGGCCTCTATCCTTAAGAAGTTTACAGTCTGTGTGTGTGTGTGTGTGTGTGTGTGTGTTTTCACAGCTAAGTGGACTAAAAGGAAGGATCTGAAAAGGGACATGGCAGGGTTGAGTCTAGGAATTAGAGGAAGTAAGAGGAGGGGGACTTCTTCAGATTGGGGAGCGGGGGGCATGGAAAGAAGCTTTTGGGAGGAGGTGGTCTTTGAACTTAGCCTTGAGGGATGGGTAGAATTTCAATGGGCAGAATTGGTTGGGAGAACATGCAGAGAATGACCCAGAAACACGGAGGTATGTATGTTGTGGTCCCCAGCTCTGTTGCCTCCAGGGAGCAGCACTCACCCTCCGCCTTTCTGGCTCCTGGGTGTTCAGGAGGGGAGGGTCCCAGCCAGAGTGGGCAGCCACCACCCAACTCCAGCGTAGTGTTCCCTGCAGGAACCTGGGCCGGGGTGGTGGCCAGATTGTTGCCTTTCTAAAGAGGCTGGAAATCTGGATTATTATATGAACTACTCAAGTTTTAAAAGTGAGTGTCTAATTCAATTCTTAAAAAAACACCAGGGACTTCCCTGGTGGTGCCGTGGTTAAGACTGTGCTCCCGATGCAGGGGGCCTGGGTTCCATCCCTGCTCAGGAACTAGATCCCACATGCCACAACTAAGACCCAGTGCAGCCAAATAAACAAATAAATACTTAAAAAAAAAAAAAACCCCACACAGAATAGGCCAAATGGAAATCAGAGGGCTTCCAGCAGTAACACATGATGTGAGGTGCAGAGAGAGGGAGTTACTACCCAAGGCAATAGGACAAAGTCGGCATAGTCAGTGACCCCCGAATTCTTGGTCACATGCTCCGTATTCCTCAGTCATCGTGAGCATTCTCTGGAGAGGCGGATGGACAGCTGTCATGGCCACAGGAGGTGCTGAAACTGGGAGAAGATGGCCACTGACCAGCGAGATGGCCTTGGAGGAGCATTGATGCGGGAGGGCAAGATTTCTTTCAATCCGGAGCTGCTGTCATTGCAGGAAGATTGGGGACACGGCATGTGACTTCCCAGGAGGGTCTGCACTGTTCTGCAGCAGGAGATCTGGAACATTGATTCAGGAATTTATGTCCTGCAGTTGTTTTTCTGAAAGAGAGGTGGGGCGGGGGGCGGGGGGAGGGAGGGAGGAAGAGAGAAAAGAAGAAGGAGATTGGGGGAAAAAAAACACAAGAAAAGAAAAACTAAAATTACCTCTTTTGTGTATGCCGAAACAAGAGGCATTTGGCTCACAGAAAGGGGATGGATAATTAAGATCATTATTAATATGAAGGTTCATTGGAAACTCCGTTTTTTTTTTCCTCAAGAATGGAACGATAGAAATGATTCCTTTATCATCATCTCTGATAGAATGGAAATTTTATCCCATCTTGTACCCCAATTACAGACAATAATGACTTAGTCTTCAGAAAGACTTTTTTTTTTTTTTAATACAAAGCATTTCTTTAATTTGCAATTCTACCCTCTGGGTCTGAATAACAGGCTGTGTAATGATAAAACTGCAACTGAAAATTCCTGTCTTCTGGAAATTGCTGTAGATTTACATTGAGGGGCCTGCTTTTTCAGCGAATGCCCCTTGTAAGAACATTTCAGTTTCTGTGATACGTCTTGTTCAGTGTTACCCAGTGATTAAGATCCCAGCCGTCAAGCAGAAGGCCTGTGTTCATTCATTTAACAGATATTGGTAATAAAGTCACCTTTCTTCCCAGGACTGCACTACTTTTCCAGAGTCCCATTAATTTTGTTGTTGTTCAGTTGCTCAGTTCTGTCCGACTGCGACCCCATGAATTGCAGCATGCCACACTTACCAGTCCTTCATCATCTCCTGGAGCGCGCTCAAACTCATGTCCATTTGAGTTGGTGATGCCATCCCCCTATCTCATCCTCTGTTGTCCCCTTCTTCTGCTGCTTTCAATCCTTCCCAGCATCAGGGTCTTTTCTAATGAATCTGCTCTATGCATCAGGTGGCCAAAGTATAGGAGCTTCAGCTCCAGCATCAGTCCTTCCAATGAATATTCAGGATTGATTTCCTTTAGGATTGACTGGTTGGATCTCCTTGCAGTCCAAGGGACTCTCAAATGTCTTCTCCAACATCACAGTTCAAAAGCATCAGTTCTTCAGTGCTCAGCCTTCTTTATGGTCCAACGCTCACATCCATACATGACTATTGGAAAAACCATAGCTTTGTTGGCAAAGTGATATCTCTGCTTTTTCATATGCTGTCTAGGTTTGTCATAGCTTTTCTTCCAAGGAGTAAGTGTCTTTTAATTTCATGGCTGCAGTCACCATCTGCAGTGATTTTGGAGACCAGGAAAATAAAATAACATAATAAAAAATAAATTATGTCACTGTTTCCATTGTTGACCCATCTATTTGCCGTGAAGTGATGGGGCTGGATGCCATGATCTCAATTTTTTGAATGTTATTTTAAGCCAGCTTTTTCACTCTCCTCTTTCACTTTCATCAAGAGGCTCTTTAGTTCCCCTTGACTTTCTGCCTTAAGAGTGGTATCATCTGCATAACTGATGTTACTGACATTTGTCCTGGCAGTCTTGATTCTGGCTTTTGCTTCATCCAGCCTGGCATTTCTCATGATGTACTCTGTATATAGGTTAAATAAGCAAGGTGACAATATACAGCCTTGACATACTCCTTTCTCAATTTTGAAGCAGTCTGTTCTTCCATGTCTGGTTCTAACTGTTGTTTCTTGACCTGCATACAGGTTTCTCAGGAGGCAAGTAAGGTAGTCTGGTATTCCCATCTCTTTCAGAATTTTCTACAGTTTGTTGTGATCCACATAGGCTTTAGTGTAGTCAGTGAAGCAGAACCTCCAAGATCTCAGACTGTGATCTTATTTGGGGCCAGTGTCTTTACAGAGGCAATTGGATTAAAATGGGGGTCATCAGGGCGGACCCTAATCCTGTATGGCTGGCGTCCTTATAAAAGGGGGAATTTTCTGACACAGACACACACACAGGGAGAACACCATGTGATGATGAAGGCAGAGATTGGGGTGAGGCTTCTACAAGCCAAGAACGCCCGAGATGTCCAGAAAGCTCCCGGAAGCTGGGAGAAAGTCCTGGAACAGATGCCCTGCCCCACTCCCAGCCGCAGCGGAAGGAACTATTCTGCTAACACCTTAATAGCAGACTCACAAGAGAATAAATTTCTGTTGCTTAAGCCACGCAGTCTGTGATAATTTATTACAGCATTTCCTGGGTACTGACAGGCCTTTCCAGAGGTCACGGTGTCCAGGCAGGTGTTGCTGGGTGAACAGGAGCATTTACACTGGTGGGACGTATCCGTGTTACTTGGCTGGGATCCCTGGGGGCTGGTCCATGCTTTTATCTTGGATATGGACACCTTCAGAGCCCCATTGCAGCCCATTCACTTATCATGAGTCCAAATCAGCATCTCAGTGTGACAAAGAGATGAGGCTCCAGAAGCATGTTTTGAGGGGAAAAAAAACCGCAAATGGTTGTTTTCCAGAGGCAAGTGATACCCCTGGAACAGCTGCAGGAGGAAGGCAAAAAATTGGCTTCAAACCACAGATTTGGGGTTGCAGACACACAGCTGCTACAGTGTGTACTTTAACCATTTCAGGCTTCTGTTTTCTGCCATGGTTCCGCTGGCTACACTGACCAACTCACAGAAGGAGAGAAGTTCCAGTCTGCCACTGACTCTCTGTACTTGTGGGGAAGTTGTGACCTCAGGTATAACCTCGTACCAATGACCGTTGCTATTTGCAAGCGATATATCTAGAGTCCTTCATGGATTTGGGGATTCATGACTCGGCTCACTCTTTCATTAATGATTTTTTAAATGAAATATGTGAAACATAGACAATAATACAATGGAAATAATACAGTGTCCACCAGCGTATCCTTCCCCAGTTTAAGGAAAGAGGCATCATAGATACAGTTGAAGCCTCTTGTCTATCACACCACAATCCTCTCCCCTCTGCAGAGATCACCACAAACATTTCTATGGTGTTTTTTTTTTTTTTAATTTTGCCTAATGTTCTGTAACCCAAAGAGTAGATCCTATTCTTAAACTCTACCAAAATGAAATCAGATCATTCTGCAACTTGCTTTTCTTAGTCCCCATTTTTAATGTTTATTCATACGATGCAATTCATTTATTGTAACTGCTCTACAGTGTTGCCCAGGAGTATGCCACAATTTATTAACTTATTTCCATGTTGATATAGATGTGAGCTTTCTTGTTTGGCTTTCCTTATGCAGATTTCTGGGAAGTTCTATGGGGCCCATTCTACAAAATATGCACTGAGAAAGTGGATTTGCTGGGTCGTAGGGTTTACCATCTTGGAATTTATCAGATTACTCCCCAGAGGAGTAATTTGCATTCCAACCTGCAATCTTAATAGTTCCTGTTTATCCACACCTAGGCAACATTTGGTATTATCAAGTTTTAAATTCTTGCCAGTGTGATGAATTTTTAAAATTGTGTTTTATGATACTAGTGAAGTTGAACCTCTTTGAAATATTTATTGTCTATTCTGGTTTCCAAAATAGGAATGAAATATTTATTGTCTATTCTGGTTTCCAAAATAGGAAAGGATGTTGCCTATTTTTTCCCAATAGGTTGAATTCTTGAATAGCATCAGTAAGAGAGAGCATCCTTGTCTTATTTTTTACTTCAGTGGAGATGCTTCTCAAGTTTTAATATTAAAATTATGACTGTTTAAAGTTTTAGATTGTAACCTGTTTCTTCAAGAAAGTTTACAGTATTCCCAGTATTCCTTTAGAGAACTTGCAGTTTTTTTATTCACACTCAGATCTATAACCTACTTGGAATAATACGCCTTTGTAGATTGTTGAAATTGAGATCCAAACAAGGGTTTTCTTTAAACATTGCTTTTTAATGCTACTTACTTGTTAAAGAAATGAGCTGTCCTGAAAAATATCTGATGTATAGGGTTTTATTATTGCTTCCTTGCGATAACATTTAATTTGCTCTCCTAGCCCTTATGTGTCCTGCAGATCTTCAGTTAGACCTTAAGTGTGGATTAGGTTTACCTTTAATTATTTTTGGCATGGATTCTTCTCTAGTAGTTCTTGCCTCATGTACAATTTTGGGTTGTCATGTTTAGTGATGCCAAGATTGGTAAGTAGGTTAGGTAGTGACAGTCTTATTCTTCCCTTGTAAAATCTCACATCAACTTTCCACCTAATAATTTTAACATCCATTAATGACCATTGTCTGAACCAGTTATTAACTGAGGAATTGCAGAATGGTAAATTTTAGCTCTACCATTCCTTCAGTGTTTAGTAAGTGAGAGAACTTTACCTCATGTTATAAGGGCAGAATAAATGTGTAACTCGTTCCCTTTATCAAATTTCAGAGAAGTTGTGTCTTTGCAAGACCCAGTGTTATCCATCCAATGAGTTATGTTTTTCTCATTTTTTTATTGAGGCTAATTATTAACTCATTGTTTTCCATATATTCCATGTATCTTAGTAATTATAGTCTAATTTTTGTGAATATTTTTATTGAGGTACAATATACATATAAATGACTATGTGAATTGTTAATGTACAGCTTGAGGTGGTCTTCATAATGTGATACCTGTATGACCACTGCTTATATCAAGAAATTCAAAATGGGAAGTCTTCCTGTCTTCACAGATAAGAAAACTTGATAATGTTAAAATGTCTATCCTGTGCAAAGCAGTTTACTGATTCAGTGCCATCCCTATCAAAATCCCAATGACATTTTTTACAGAAATAGAAAAAAAATTCTAAAATTCATATAGAACCACAAGGGACTACTAATAGCCAAATAAGTCTTGAGAAAGAAGAACAAAGCTGAAGGCATCACACTTCCTGATTTCAAAATATATCACAAAACTATCATAATCCAAACAGTATGATGCAGGCATAAAGATGGACATACAGACCAATGGAAATTAATAGAGAGCCCAGAAGTAAATTTATGGACTAAGGTTAACCTGTCTTTGCTAAGAGTTCCAAGGATATGCAATGGGGAAAGGATAGTCTCTTCACCAAACTAAATATCCAGGTGTGAAAGAATGAAATTGAATCTCTATCTCACACTACACACAAAAATCAATTCAAAATCGATTGAAGACAAATAAAAGACCTGAAACTGAAAACCTTCTAGTGGGAAACATAAGGGGAAATCTTTATGATATTGATCTTGACCACGATTTCATGGATATGACACCAAAAACACAAGTAACAAAAGGAAGAGTAAGCAGGACTGTGCTAGACTAAAAAGCTTCTTCACAGTGCCTGAAACAGTCAATAGAGTGAAAGGGTGACTTACAGAATGGGGGAACGTTTTGCAAGTCATATATATCAGATAAGGGGTTAAACTTCAAAATATATAAGGCACTCCTACAACTCAATAATAAAAAGAACTAATAACCCAATTGAAATGGGCTAAGGACTTGAATAGACATTTCTCCAGAGAAGACATAACAAATGACCAACAGGTACAGGAAAAAAGAAAAATTGAAGTCACTAACGTTCCATTTGATTTGCAGGGAAAGGCAAGTGGAAACCACAGTGAGATGTCACTCATGCCTGTCAGGATGGCCGTCATCAAAAAAAAAACACAAATGACAACAAGTGTTAGCAATGATATGGAGAAACTGGAGCCCTTGTATACTGTTAGTGGTAATGCAAAGCAGTGCAGCTACTGTGGAAAACAGAATGGAAGTTTTTCAAAAAAATCACACATAGAACCACCATATGATCAAGGAATCCCCCTTCTGGGTATTTATCTGTGTTCATTGTAACTCTATATATAGTAGTCAAGATGTTGTAACAACCTAAGCATCCACTGATAGATGAATAGAATACACACACCACACACACACACACACACACACACACACACACACAAATACACACACGTACATACATACATTGGAATTCTCTTTGGCCTTGAAAAGGAAGAAAATTCTAAAAAATATAATAGCTTGGATATATTTTGAGTACATTATGCTTAATGAAATAAGCCAGTCACAGAAAGATAAATATTGCATGATTCCTTTTATATGAGTTAACCTAAAATGATCAAATTCACAGAATCAAAGAATGAAATGGTAGTTGCCAGGGGCTGAGAGGAGGTGGAGATGGGGTATTACTAATCAGTAGGCAAAAAGTTTCAATTAAGCAAGTTGAGTATGCTCTAGAGATCTGCTGTACTAATATCGTACATATAGTGAATAATATATTGTACACTTAAAAATGGGTTAAGAGAGTAAATCTTATATTGAGTGTTCTCACCATAAAAAAAGAAAAGTAACTGAGTCTCTTGCAGAAAAGAAGGAAAGAAAAAAAAGAAGAAATAAACTACTGACCTCAAGGACCACAGCCCATGTCTTTCCCCCACCCCAGGGTTTCTCCCACTCACCTGCTCCCAAAGATAACCATTGCCCTGACTTCATCCACTTAATTTCTTCCCCTAGGTTTTGAACTTTAAGTGTAGACCCATGGTGTATCTTGTTTTGCATGTGACTTTTTCATTTGACATTGTATTTCTTAGGATTACTTATATTGTTTCATGTAGTTGTAGATTCTTTATTCTAATTGGTGTTTATATTTCAGTGTTTGATTATATCACAGTATATCCTTTTGGCTATTGATAGAATTTGAGTTGTTTCCAGTTGGGACTGGAACAAATCTTGTATATATGTCTTGAACATGTATTTTGGGTGGTACCTGTAAATTTGGGGATATGTACTTTGAAGTGGATTGCTAGGTTATATGCAAATGGTTTGCTCTGATTGGCACTGTCAAATCGTTTCCAAAGTGTTTTTACCAATTTACATTTGCACTGAGATATATGAGAATTCTAATTTTCATGCATCTTTGCCAATACTCAGTACTGTCATTCTTTATAATTTTAGAAATTCTGGTGAATGTGCAGTGATAATCCATGTTGTGTTTTCAGTTTATATCACCCTGATGTCTGATGATATTGAGAACATTTTCATCTCCATATTGGCTATTTTGATACTCATTTTATGAAATATCTTTCCTGGTCTTTTACCAATTATTTCTCAAATTGGGTTCTCTCTCTTCTTACTGATTTTTAGGTGTTCTTGATATATTTTGAAAAATTATCATTTCTTGTGTAGATACATTGCAGATATATTCTTACACTTTGGCTTCTTCATTCTCTTACTGGTATCTTTTAGTGAACAGAAATTGTTACTTGAATGTAGCTAACATAGTAAGTTTGTCCTTTATAGAGTTAGACATATTTTGTTCCCTGTTTTAAAAAAATCTTTATAAGTCCCAAATATTTAAAAAATATTTTAAAAATTCTTTTAAGAATTTTCTTAAAATTCCAATATTCTTAAAGAAATCTTTTAAGTCCCCACTATTTTTTTCTGTGTAACCTTTTGAAGGTTTATGTTTTTACCTTTTGATTTTCCATCCATCTGAAGTTAATTTTATTTATGGGAGAAGGGGAGGAGGGGATAATATTTATTTCTATGTGTATTGAAAAGGCCATTGTGAACAGTTTTCTATTACTGTATAACAAAAACTATAAAAACAATTTTAGTAACTTAAGACAACTGCCATTTATTTTGGTCACAATTCTGCATGTCAGCAATTTGGGCTGAGACTCACTTATACATTTGCAACCAACCCCTGGGTGGACTGGGGCATCTTTTCATGTGGTTTGTCATCTTACAGCAAGATAGCCTGGCTGGTTCACATGCTGTCTGGGTTCTAAGAGGGAAGAGAAAGTCATAATGTGAAAGGACTTTTTAATCTCTGTGTATATCACATTTCCTGTCATCCCTTTGGCCAGAGGAAGGCCAGTGGTCAACCCCAGACTTGTGAGAGGGGACTTCCCTGTGTCATGGATATAGGGTAGTGTGGTCACATTGAAGTCCATTCTTCAATAACCTGCCAAAAGCATGTCTTAAAGGAACTAACTGTATGTGTATCTGTCTGTTTTTGGTGTCACACTCTATTTCATGGCTCTGTCAGTCTGTATGCCAATAACATATTTCCTTAATTCCCCTAACTTTGTAACTTTAGATAATGGCATTTTAATGTCTCTGTCATTCTTTTACAGGATTGCCTTGGCTAGTCTTGGTCTTTTGTAGTTCCATATGATCATAGGAACAGGTAGTCTGTTTTCTTTTAAAAAATGGCTGGGATTTTGTCAACTAAATAGATAAATTTAGAGGACCATTAGAATCTTCAAAATATTGAGTCTTCTAATCCATGAGCATGATGTAGCCCTTTATAGTCATTCTGTTTCTCTCAGTAGGACTTGTAGAGCTCTTACACATATTGTAGATATGCAAAAATCTGTATATAATTAAACATTCTAGATGTTTAATTGTATGATTAGAGTTAAGCATTATAGGTATTCAAGTGTATGGTGCTATTTGAATGTTATTTTTAAAATGACACATAGGCGAAAGATTTATGTGATTATGTAAAAGAAACCAATGGTGAAAAATTGAAAGCATTTTCCCTAAAGTCAGGAAGAAGACAAGGGTGCCCACTTTCACCACTACTATTAAACATAGTTTTGGAAGTTTTGGCCACAGCAGTCAGAGCAGAAAAAGAAATAAGAGGAATCTAAACTGGAAAAGAAAAAGTAAAACTCTCACTGTTTGCAGATGACATGATCCTCTACGTAGAAAACCGTAAAGACTCCACCAGAAAATTACTAGAGCTAATCAATGAATATAGTAAAGTTGTAGGATATAAAATCAAAACACAGAAATCCCTTGCATTCCTATACACTGCTGCTGCTAAGTCACTTCAGTCATGTCCGACTCTGTGTGACCCCATAGACGGCAGCCCACCAGGCTCCCCCGTCCCTGGGATTCTCCAGGCAAGAACACTGGAGTGGGTTACCATTTCCTTCTCCAATGCATGAAAGTGAAAAGTGAAAGTGAAGTCGCTCAATCGTGTCTGACCTTCAGCGACCCCATGGACTGCAGCCTACCAGGCTCATCCGTCCATGGGATTTTCCAGGCAGGAGTACTGGAGTGGGGTGCCATTGCCTTCTCCCATCCTATACACTAATAATGAGAAAATAGAAAGATAAATTAAGGAAACAATTCCATTCGCCATTGCAATGAAAAGAATAAAATACTTAGGAATATGTCTACCTAAAGAAACTAAAGACCTATATATAGAAAAGTATAAAATACTGGTGAAAGAAGTCAAAGAGGACACTAATAGATGGAGAAATATACCATGTTCATGGATCAGAAGAATCAATATAGTGAAAATGAGTATACTACCCAAAGCAATCTACAGATTTATTGCAATCCCTATCAAGCTACCAATGATATTTTTCACAGAGCTAGAACAAATAATTTCACAATTTGTATGGAAATACAAAAAATCTCGAATAGCCAAAGCAATCTTGAGAAAGAAGAATGGAACTGGAGGAATCAACCTGCCTGACTTCAGGCTCTACTACAAAGCCACAGTCATCAAGACAGTATGGTACTGGCACAAAGACAGAAATATAGATCAATGGAACAAAATAGAAAGCCCAGAGATAAATCCATGCGCCTATGGATACCTTATCTTTGACAAAGGAGGCAAGAATATACAATGGAAAAAAGACAATCTCTTTAACAAGTGGTGCTGGGAAAACTGGCCAACCACTTGTAAAAGAATGAAACTAGAACACTTTCTAACACCATACACAAAAATAAACTCAAAATGGATTAAAGATCTAAATGTAAGACCAGAAACTATAAAACTCCTAGAGGAGAACATAGGCAAAACACTCTCCTACATAAATCACAGTAGGATCCTCTATGACCCACCTCCTAGAATATTGGAAATAAAAGCAAAAATAAACAAATGGGACCTAATTAAAATTAAAAGCTTCTGCACAACAAAGGAAACTATATGCAATTTGAAAAGACAGCCTTCAGAATAGGAGAAAATAATAGCAAATGAAGCAACTGACAAAGAACTAATTTCAAAAATATACAAGCAACTCCTGCAGCTCAATTCCAGAAAAATAAACGACCCAATCAAAAAATGGGCCAAAGAACTTAACAGACATTTCTCTAAAGAAGACATATGGATGGCTAAGAAACACATGAAAAGATGCTCAACATCACTCATTATCAGAGAAATGCAAATCAAAACCACAATGAGGTACCATTTCATGCCAGTCAGAATGGCTGCTATCCAAACGTCTACAAGCAATAAATGCTGGAGAGGGTGTGGAGAAAAGGGAACCCTCTTACACTGTTGGTGGGAATGCAAACTAGTACAGCCACTGTGGAGAACAGTGTGGAGATTCCTTAAAAAACTGGAAATAGAACTGCCATATGACCCAGCAATCCCACTGCTGGGCATACACACTGAGGAAACCAGAATTGAAAGAGACACGTGTACGCCAATGTTCACTGCAGTGCTGTTTATAATAGCCAGGACATGGAAGCAACCTAGATGTCCATCAGCAGATGAATGGATAAGAAAGCTGTGGTACATATACACAATGGAGTATTACTCAGCCATTGAACAGAATACATTTGAGTCAGTTCTAATGAGGTGGATGAAACTGAGCCTATTATACAGAGTGAAGTAAGCCAGAAAGAAAAACACCAATATAGTATACTAACGCATAGCCACCTCATGCGGAGAGTTGACTCATTGGAAAAGACTCTGATGCTGGGAGAGATTGAGGGCAGGAGGAGAAGGGGACGACAGAGGATGAGATGGCTGGATGGCATCACTGACTCGATGGACATGAGTCTGAGGGAACTCTGGGAGTTGGTGATGGACAGGGAGGCCTGGCGTGCTGCAATTCATGGGGTTGCAAAGAGTTGGACACGACTGAGCGACTGAACTGAACTGAACTGAATGCATATATATGGAATTTAGAAAGATGGTAATGATAACCCTGTATGTGAAACAGCAAAAGAGACACAGATGTGTAGAACAGTCTTTTGGACTCTGTGGGAGAGAGAGAGGGTGGGATGATTTGGGAGAATGGCACTGAAACATGTATAATATCATATAAGAAACGAATCGCCAGTCCAGGTTTGATGCATGATACTGGATGCTTGGGGCTGGTGCACTGGGATGACCCAGAGGGATAGTACGGGGAGGGAGGTGGGAAGGGTGTTCAAGATGGGGAACACGTGTACACCCGTGGTGGATTCATGTTGATGTATGGCAAAACCAATACATTGTTGTAAAGTAATTAGCCTCCAATTAAAATAAATAAATTTAAATTAAAAAGTAAAATAAAATGACACATAGGAATACAGTTGCTTTTTGTATATTGATGTTGTATTTGGTGTCCTTTCTAAAATTACTTATTAAGTACCTTAGTTTTTCTGTAGATTATTTTTGACTTTCTATGTATCTAATTGTGTTTTCTGTGAACAAGGATTTTTATGTATTTTTTTCTAAACCTTGTACCTTTTATGTCTTTTTGAGCCCAAGAAATTATTTAGCACCTACTAGAGGTTGAATAGAAATGGTGATAAGTGTTTTGGTTCTTTCCCAATTTATATAAATGTTTAACCATTGCGTATAATTTCTTTTGTAAATACTCTTTATCAGATTAAAGGAACTTTACTTCTAAATTTACTGTGTTTTGTCATGAATTGGTATTGGATTTTGTCAGGTGCTTTTAATGTATTAATTAAAATTATTTCAAGTGCCTTTTTTTCTCTTCATCTGTAATGTCTTTAATCTTACATTTCTGAGATAAACTGAATCTGGTCCTGTTATAGTAACCTTATAGCAGGGTTTAGTCAGCTAATATTTTGTTTAGGATTTTTGCATCTATGTTTGTGAATCAGATTGACCTGTAATTTTCCTTTCTTATAATGTTCTTCTCATGTTTTGGTGTCAAGATAATGCTAATCTCATGAAACATATTGGGAAATGTTTTCCCTTTTTCTGTTTTCTAGAAGTATTTACCTAATTTTGGTGTTCTTCCATACTTCAATGGAAGAGGCCATTGGGACCTAAAGACTTATTTGTGACAATATAGTTAATTGTATACTCTACTTCCTGAGCTATATAGGCTTCTTCAGACTTTCTATTGAGTCTTTTATATGTCAGCCAGTCAAGTGACTTGCAGAGTGACTGAATCAAGTTCAAGTTCATTTGGCATTACACATCTTTTGTTTTAAGTCAATGGACTTTATTCACACTTTATCAGTTGCTCCACTAGTATCATTCATAATGCAAGGAAAAAAATTTCACAGTTCAGGAGCCTGTTCAGAATCACATATTGTGTTTAGTTGTCATGTATGTTTCTTTAAAAATTATATAAGTTGCTTTCGACTTGGTAGTGGCCTATGCTTTTATTCATTCATTTCCATTTCTTGCTATTGTGAGTCAGTGGCTTGCAATTTAAAGCTTTTCTCCCCCTGAGCATTATAACTGTTTTTTTAAATGACTAACAGATCTGGTGATGGAAAACACAGAAATCCATGCACACCTGGATTTGAAGTCCAAACCTACCATTTTTAGGTGTGTGATCTGGGGAACTGCTCTACCTCTTTGAGCAGCAAGTTTCTTCATTTTTTTTTTTAAATGAAACTTTATTATTGTTATTTTTCATATGTACAATATTATATTTCTACTTCTGTAACCACTGCAGCATGCTTCAGGATCACCTGCAAACCCTAAATCTGCCGATGCTGACGGTCATTGACCCCAGGAAGTGGGCTCATCGTTCTCATCCTAGACTCACAAGTGGAAATCAGGGGGAAAAACAGGAGAGTGACTAAAACAGTAATTAGGAGAGAACAGTTATGTTTAAATCTGAAACACTCATTAGTCTTGAAGAATGGAAACCTTAAAAGGCAATTTATATGCAAACACTTCCAATGTTCTTTCTGCACCAGGCTGCACTCCGTCATTAGCTTGCCAAAGACCACCTCTAAGAAAGATTTTTCCCTCTGCCTTTTTCTTCTCTCCTAATTGCCACGCTCTCACCAGCTTCCTTGTCAAATTAATGCAGACTGAAGCCACGTTCTTACCTAGAGCTTTGTCCGGCAACAAAACCGTGCACTTCATTATCCTGCCAGCCCCTGACGGCTCTGGATCTCAGAATGTAAAGCCAGAAGCAGCCTTCCAGGTGCCATGCACAACGACCTCGCTTTCCTAGTGAGGGAGTCGAGGTCTGGGCAGGAGAAGGCACATGTCCAGGGTTAGTTCCTTCCTTCATCCTTTATCTGACAGATGTTATTAAATATTGAACAACCAGTTCACACTTGGCACAAGGGAAATAAAGATAATCAAGTACACTTATTACAGATGAGACAGTGAGCTAACAAATGAATGCATTAAAAAAATGAGAGAATGTGATATATGCCAGGAAGGAAGCGTACAGGGTCCTGTAATTGAAAATGCTGTGTGTGGACCTCCTTGATGGGGTTTGTCTTAGTTCGGGTTTCTCTAGAAGTTGAGCCTGAGACAAGGATCCACATGCAGTTTGCTCTGAAGGCGAATCCGAGAAACATGGAGGGGAGGGCACGTGAGGAAGGGAAGGGAAGGCATCCAATAAGGCTTGTGTTATCCAGTGAATCACCTCTGTGGGCACCTGTAGACTTTAGGAAGTGGTGTATAACACACCTTAGTGTCATCCCATACCTGTATCCAAGGGACATGGGATGTGATCCACCCATGCTCACCAGTCATTGGTTGAAGGTTCCCCCAGGGTACTTTCAGTTTGGGGCATTTACCAGCTGTATGCAGGGCAGAGCAGAGTCCCATAACCAGGGAAAGCTCTCCATCAAAGAGAAGTAGGTATTTTCAGTGCATACATTGTGATGGTAAGGAGAGAAAGATGAGTAGGATACCAGTAATGTCAACTATAGTGTTGTATTAGTCAAGGAATAGAGAGAAAACAGAAGCAATAGGGTGGGTGAATGGGTAGATGGTTGGCTAGATAAAGGGGCTTGTTATAAATAATTGGCTCATGCTATCATGGAGGCCCAAGAAGTTGCAAGACCTGCCATCAGAAGACTGGAGACCCTGAAGAGCTGATAGTATAAGTTTCAGCCTGAAGGTTAGCAGACTCGAGGTCTAAAAATGCTGATGTTTCAGTTAAAGTCTGAAGGTGGAAAGACTGATTTCCCAGCTCACAGCAGTCAATTTGAATGTTCTCCTGTTTCTCAAAAAGTTAGATTTTTCTTCCGTTCAGGTCCTCAACTGATTGGATGAGGCCCACCCACACTGGGGAGGGCAATCTGCTCTATTCATTCTACCAATTCAGCTGTTACTTTCATCCAAAACACCCTCGCAGACACACTTCCAGAATAATGTTGGACAAAATATCTGGGTATCTCACACCCAGTCACGTTGACACATAAAGTTGACATCACAAAGGTAGTCTGAGAAAGCCTCTCTGTGAAGGCGAGGTCTGCAATTGGAAAAAGGAACCATGAGTGGGGTTCATAAAGAGTCAGGGAAGAAAAGTCCCGGAGTAGGGAAGGAAGACTCTTGGCTGGCTCTTGGGGATGATGGATGATTGTGACCAACTGAAGTGTTCAACATTCATTTATCCCACAGTTGTGACTGAATGCTTTTTGCATGCTGGGCCCTGAGGAGAAGGGAGTGGACTAAAAAGACAGATATGCTGGTTTTCAGGAAAGAGAGAGACAACCAAAGGGGTAAATTACATAGTAGGTCCGATGGAGCCTCGGTCAGCCTGGGGCCCTGAGTGAGCGCAGTAGAGGGGGCCATTGGCTGATCTGTGTGGACAAGTAGCATGAGTGACGAAACAAACAACTTTTGTTATAACCCATCAAGTTTTTGGGCTTACTTACTACACAGCATAGCCTAGCCCATGTGATGGATGTGCCGTCTTGCTAAGATCATATCTTCCCTCCTTCTAAGATACACATGCACACACACACACACACAGAGAATCCCCCTCTGCCTCTCAGAGCCCTGTAGGACCCCCAATGCCCTCAGGATGAAGAATAACATCTTTATCCAACCTTAGAAGCTCAGCATGGCCTGCTGCTGCCTCCTCTCCAGTATCATCTTTCACTTCTGCTCCCCTCACCCCCATTTCGGCATCTTTGACCTTGCTCTTTCATTTGCTTGGGATAATCTCTCATACTCTCCTTCTTCCACCCCTCCTGCCCTTCCTCCCAACATTGCCCAACCCCTGTGCCTCCTCTGGTCTCAGTGTCAAGTTCACTTCCTCAGAGGAGCCTTCCCTGCCCCTAGGTATATTCTTTAATGTGATGCCTCTTCCTGTAGCCTGCAGCATTTGGGCCCAATACAGGTGAAATCCCTGTTGAACGTCAGGTTCCTCTTAGATTTTAGGCTCTTGGAAGACAGGGATGCTGTCTGTCCTATTTGTTCCTGTGTCTCAACACACAGCACTGACAACATCAAAGAATAAACTCCCTGTAAATATACAGCTGATGAATAGATAACAGATGTTTCTGACATCTTTCCACTAGAGTGTTTTTTATTAAGTGTCAGGTTTTCTTTTAAAAGGAGTTCCTCGTAGAGGCATAAGACTCACTTGTGTGAGTTCCAGTCTTTTCAAAGAACTCCCTCCTGTCTTCTAATAAATAGACAGGAAGACAGAGGAAGCGCATCTCCTGTAGAACACACCATGCCTCCTGCAGAGCCGGCGGCCAGAGGGATGTGACACCCTAATTGGGAGCAGCGCGGGCTCATTATTCCATGAGCAGAGGGTGTGATGCATGTCCCAAGTTGAGCCTGGCATTTCTCTGGGATTACTCAGCAGCCCTAGCTCCTCCAAACCCCTGACCCCACATTAATGAACCAAGTCAGGGAGATGTGACCTGTTCTGACTGCTTTATGAAGTCATAGGTTGCTGGAAACCTGCCCTCCATGGGAGGGGGTGGGTAGCCAGAAGCTACCTGAGCTGGATTGTCAAGCATCATGGTGAAATCATGGTTGGATTTGGTTAGAGGTGCTGGGATTTGGGGGATGCTCACGGGTGGTCCTCTGTGAGTGTCACATCTCAGGCTGTCCTGTGTCATTGGTTAGCTTTCTCAAGTTGCTTTACCTTCCAAATGGGAGACCATATTACCCCGCACCCACACCCCCACACCTCTCTCATCACCCACCCACCCCCACAATGCCTTCCCCATTCCCCCACACCTCCCATCCTTAGGATGCCCTCTGGGCCTCACGTGCTGGTCTGCACACAGTTGAGCCCAACCCAGTTCCACTCCATGGCCCCATCAGTTTTCCCAAACAGCCCCTGGCCCTGAGAAGGATCAGAGCTGGTGGGGGAGACATGTGTGTGTGAGCTTGAAAAATTGCTTTCCTTCATATTCAAGGAAAGATGTAAGTTGTCTTGGCTGGCACTGGAAGTATAAGAAGGCAGCACAGATGAAAATATGTGCAATGACAAGGAAGGAAAGCAAGGATGGGGCAGAAACAGCACCAGGGTGAAGTTGGAAAAGCTTCTAAAGCCCCCACGCAGATCTGAGTTTCCTCATGGCCAATTTGAAAAGTGCAGCCAGAGCTGTAACCCATTTCTCAGGTGTGTTCGGAGAAACCAGGCCCAGTGTGGAGAAGCAGTTCGAGGACTCCTGGTCCTGAGGGGTGGCTGTGGACCAGTCAAGTGGGCTGGTTCCTACTATGGTGCTGAGGCTTGGCTGGTTGTAGGAACTTGGCCAAGACACTTGGCTCCTGTTAAATCAAGGACAAGCGTCTCTGTTCTGTCCTTCTCCCTGGGTGCTGTGAAGGTCAGACAAGGATGAAATGCTTTTTTGAACCAGAAAGAATGATGCAAACATGAATCATTAATATCTGTGAGAAATTGACGGTATTAATTAATCTCTCTGAGCTTCAGTTACCTTAATTGTAACATTGGACACAATAGCAGTCTCACTGGAGTTTTGTGAGAATGTAAATTGTCTGGTGGCAGGACTTGTCTGATCTTAATTCTCTTCTTTTGGTTTTCTCTCATTAAGCCAGAGAGACAGACTGTCAGATTGAAATGGAATGGATTCCAATGATAATGACATAAATATTCTGCTTTGAACATTTATTGATTCTGAAATATACCACACACACACACACACACACACACACACACACACACACACACGCACTCAGTGTGTCCTCCGCCCATTACTGGCAGACAAGGCCAGCTCCACGGCATGGGACCTGGGCAGTTGTCCAGGGCTGTACCCTCAGAAGGGCTGCACACTTGGTTTGATGCTCTGTTACCATCTTGAAACGTTTAATAATATTTGCACAAGGGATCATGCGTTTTCACTTTAGACTGAGCCCTGCAAGTTTGACAGCTGGTCCTGTCCTGCCTGCAAGCGTGGCCGGCCAGCACCTTGCAGGACAGGAGGAGACTTTTAGAGCAGGAAGCTCAACTTTGGGAGCCGGAAGCTCAACTTTTAGAGCCAGAAGCTGAACTTTGGGAGCCGGAAGCTCAACGTTTACAGCTGGAAGCTCAACTTTAGAGCTGGAGCCTCTTTCTTTCTTCAGGAAAGCAGAGAGGGCTGTCTTACTCTGGTGTCTGTGTCAGAGACCCTGAGAGACGGGGGCTTCCACCTGCTTCTGGAAGAAGAGGGCTTGTGGTGGGGGTGTCCCGGTGTGGCTGGTGCTTGCCGTGTCTTTGACCTTCACTTGTGGCATCTCTGTTAATTCCCACTTGCCTCTGATCTCTTTCTTGTCCCGGCTGCCATGGGCACCCGGGCCAGTGCACATCCTCCCGCATGGTGCTGTGGGCCTGGTGGTTTCAGGCTCAGGCTCTGGAGCTGGACTGGCCTGGGTTCAAGTCCCAGGCCTACCCCTCTGCACCTCTGACCCACAGGCAAGGTTCCTGGCGTGTCGGGGTCTTGACTCCCTCATATAGAGAGTGAAGAGAGTGTGAGCTCCTTACCATGAGGGCTGAGACCCAGGCCTGACAGCTGAGTGGTCTCAGACATCGGATAATTGATGTGGCTGTAGCAGCTTCTTAACCCACACCCCCTTTCTGAGTTCACTCCCAACCCTTCGCTTGCCTCAGGCAGCAAAAGGGATCGTCTGAAAACCTAAGTGGGGTCACATACTGTCCCTGCTTGGGACTCCTCCATAGCACCCCCTGCTTTTAAATGCACTCCAAGCTCTAAAACACTGGCTAAAGGGGCCCACCTGCTTCTCTGACTTCAGTTCGCCCCCACCTGCCCTTCCTATCAATCCCACTCCAGACACACAGTGTTCTGTCTGGTCCTCAGAAACACTATGTCCAATTAAGAAGAAGGGAGCCACAGAGGATGAGATGGTTGGATGGCATCACCGACTCAATGGACGTGAATTTGAGCACACTCCAAGAGATAGTGATGCACAGGGAAGCTTGGTGTGCTGCAGTCCATGGGGTCACAAAGAGTCATACACAACTGAGCGACTGAACAACAACAGAAATGCCAAACTTGTTCCTGTCCCAGGACCTTTGCACATGCTGTTCCCTGCACTGAACAGATGCATGTATTGCTCTGTTCCCACAGAGCTAAAGGCTTCTCTCCCTTGAGGTTCTATTTCAGAAGCCACCTGCTCAGAGAGGCCTGCCCTGCCCACCCGTGGAGGGTCCCCTCCCCACTAGCAGCTGACTCCAACTCCACTTGACTTCCTTTATGCAGCTTATCGCCGCCTGCTATTATCTTAGTTATTTGCTAACTTCCTCTCTGTCTTCCTGGTTAGAATGTAAATTCCACAGGAAGGAGGACCAGTTATGGTCACTGTTCCTCCCTGAGCACCTAGCTGGACACAGTACTTGTGCACGAATGACCAGTGTGACTGCTCCAAACGCTTGGCCAAACGGCGCTCTGTCTGTCCTTCTTCCTCCCCAGCTCGGCTGGTCAGGGCCGGCCCCGGCTCCCCAGCCTCTCTCTCATCATCGCCTCTCTCTCATCATCGCCTCCCCACGCTCATTCCAGAAGCCTTTGGATGCCTTGTTTTACAATTGTCTTTCCCACTCTCCACGTGCCGTGAGATTGTGACAGCTCAGGTGTGCTGGGTTCCTGTGCACACTGACTCCGTGTGCCTGTGTTCTGCACACAGAGGAGGATGTGGATAATTTTACCCCCACAGCCAGTTCCCCCCTTCATGCAGGATTGCATGCTGTAGGCAGTCTTGATGATGGTGAACTTCCCCCATCCCTTCGCCTAGGCAGGCTCTGAGTTTACTGTTGTTCCCACAGTTCAGTAAACCCTTTCTGTGCCTTGTCCTGTGTGTGAGGGTCTCTCCATGTTAGAAATGAGCAGATTGACACTCTGGTAGCTGGGAAAGCTCACGGAATGGTAGGAGCACGTGTAACCTCTGGGTCAGCAGATTTCTCAGCCGTCACAGCTGCTCCCAACTCGGACTTTGGTGCAGGTCCCCAACTCTAGGACTTCCCAGGTGGCGCTAGTGATAAAGAACTCACCTGCCAATTCAGGAGACACAGGAGACCCGGGTTCAATTCCTTGGTCAGGAAGATCCCCTGAAAAAAGAAATGGCACCCCACTCCAGTGTTCTTGCCTGGAGAACTGCACTGCCAGAAGAGCCTAGCAGGCTATAGTCCATGGGGTCGCAAAGAGTCAGATACAACTGGAATGACGGAACACACACACCGCACTCCAGACCCAGTGCCTCCCCACTGCACTGTGGGACCTGAGGCTCCCCTAACCTTTCTGGGCCTTTGCCTGGGTGTCTGCAAAATGGGAACAGTAATTTCAGTTCCTTTGAAAGTCATTGTGAAAATTAGAGATGATTTACAGAGAACAATCCAGCCTGCTACCTGAGAGATCTGATCTGCTTTGGTCTTGATATTGGAGCAGTTGCCATTTCCACAAAATGGACCAAAAAAAAAAAAAAAAAGAAATGGTTTAGTCTTTTTCTCAGCAAATATCTGACAGACGTTGGAGCTCAGCTGGACAGTGGGAGGCATGAGATTTCCAGAAAGTTTCATTTCCTTTCTTTTTCTCTCAGATATTGTCAGTTTTTTTTTTCAGACTGCTGTTCTCAAGGTTTTATCTCTTTCCAAGAATCTGACAAAACCTGAGCATATGCTCAGCGATGGAGCAATTTGTGTTGTGACTGTATGATGTTGTTTCCAAAAGTACCATTTTCAAAATAACTGAGATAAGGACAGTCTCAGCTCTAAACGTGTGCCCTCAGCTTAAAAACATGGGGATGTAAGATCATATATGACTTCACAAATTTCAAATAGCATGTTTTTACATTCTGAGACTAGTGTGGTGATTTGAACTGCAAAAGTTGCTTTTTGGGGGACACAGACTTCATTATGTCCTTAAAGTTTTCATGATTTCTCTTTCCTTCACAGGCGGTTGTTTCAATACCTGATCATTTATTTCAATACCCTCTCGCCAGTTCCTTTCTGCTGGGTCCTCCTGCTGTCTCTTTATCACCACAGGCCTTTCAAGCTCACAGGCCCCAAACCAAAGTCCCCATCTTTCCCCACACATTGTCTTCCTCCTCTCGTCTCTGCCTCCAGCGGGAACCCTGGTGTGCATGTCTAATCAGTCGCCTGTGCTGGGGATCCAGAATCATCACGAGGTCCACACCTCGCATCCTCTGTGTCCACTTCCAGTGTCCTGCTGATTTGTATCCCTTTCCTTCCTCCTGTCTTAGCTCCAGGTCAGACCCTGTGACTCTCTTGTCCGGGTACCACATGTCTCCCAGCCTCTCTTCCCTGGATCCACACTGCAGCGGGTGATGAGGGATGACTCACAGAGCTCTCTCTTTACAACCCAGGGTCCCTCAGGTCTCACAGCCCTGTGCTTTTCTAATAATTATCAACACCATCATCATTATTGTATGAGTCTGCTCAGGCCGCCATAACAAAGCACCATGGACTGGGGGCCTTAAACTACCGTCATTTATGTCCACACTGTCCTGGAGGCTGAAAAATCTGAGATCAGTGAGTCAGCAGCGTCGGTTCCTTCTGTGCATGTCTGTGTCCTAATCTATTCTTCTTAAAAGAGTATCAGTCATATTGGATTAAAACCTACCCTCAGTTCAGTTCAGTTCAGTTCAGTTGCTTAATCGTGTCCGATTCTTTGCGACCCCATGAATCGCAGCACGCCAGGCCTCCCTGTCCATCACCAACTCCTGGAGATCACTCAGACTCACATCCATCGAGTCAGTGATACCATCCAGCCATCTCATCCTTTGTCGTCCCCTTCTCCTCCTGCCCCCAATCCCTCCCAGCATCAGAGTCTTTCCAATGAGTCAACTCTTCGCATGAGGTGGCCAAAGTACTGGAGTTTCAGCTTTAGCATCATTCCTTCCAAAGAAATCCCAGGGCTGATCTTCAGAATGGACTGGTTGGATCTCCTTGCAGTCCAAGGGACTCTCAAGAGTCTTCTCCAACTCCACAGTTCAAAAGCATCAATTCTTCAGTGCTCAGCTTTCTTCACAGTCCAACTCTCACATCCATATATGACCACAGGAAAAACCATAGCCTTGACTAGATGGACCTTAGTCGGCAAAGTAATGTCTCTGCTTTTGAATATGCTATCTAGGTTGGTCATAATTTTTCTTCCAAGGAGTAAGCGTCTTTTAATTTCATAGCTGCAGTCACCATCTGCAGTGATTTTGGAGCCCCCCAAAATAAAGTCTGCCACTGTTTCCACTGTTTCCCCATCTATTTCCCATGAAGTGATGGGACCAGATGCCATGATCTTCGTTTTCTGAATGTACCCTAGTGACCTTACTTTGGGCTGCTGGTGGCTCAGAGAGTAGAGAATCTTCCGTCAATGCAGAAGACCTGGGTTCAATCCCCAGGTCAAGAATATCCCTTGGAGAAGGAAATGGCAACCCACTCCAGTATACTTGCCTGGAGAATCCCATGGATAGAGGAGCCTGGGGGGCTACAGTTCCTGCAGGTCACAAAGAGTCAGACATGACTGCCAATTAACACTTTCAGTGACCTTATTTCCCCTTCATCTCTGAAAACCGTTTCTCCAGTTAAGTCACATCTAAGGTTCCAGAGACTTCAGCATGTGAATCCTAGGGGGGCAAGGTCAGTTCAGTTCAGTCTCTCAGTTATGTCCGACTCTTTGTGACCCTATGAACCACAGCACACCAGGCCTCCCTGTCCATCACCAACTCCAGGAGTCCACCCAAACCCATGTCCATTGAGTTGGTGATGCAATCCAACCATCTTACCTCTGTCATCCCCTTCTCCTGCCCTCAATCTTTCCCAGCATCAGAGTCTTTTCAAATGAATCAGCTCTTTGCATCAGGTGGCCAAAGTATTGGAGTTTTAGCTTCAATATCAGTCCTTCCAATGAACACCCAGGACTGATCTCCTTTAGGATGGACTGGTTGGATCTCCTTGCAGTCCAAGGGACTCTCAAGAGTCTTCTCCAACACCACAGTTTAAAAGCATCAATTCTTCAGTGCTCAGCTTTCTTCACAGTGCAACTCTCACATCCATACATGACTACTGGAAAAACCATAGCCTTGACTAGATGGACCTTTGTTGACAAAGTAATGTCTTTGCTTTTGAATATGCTATCTAGGTTGGTCATAACTTTCCTTCCAAGGAGTAAGCGTCTTTTAATTTCATGGCTGCAGTCACCATCTGCAGTGATTTTGGAGCCCAGAAAAATAAAGTCTGACACTCTTTCCACTGTTTCCCCATCTATCTGCCATGAAGTGATCAGACCGGATGCCATGATATTAGTTTTCTGGATGTTGGGCTTTAAGCCAACTTTTTCGCTCTCCTCTTTCACTTTCATCAAGAGGCTCTTTAGTTCTTCTTCACTTTCTGCCATAAGGGTAGTGTCATCTGCTTATCTGAGGTTATTGATATTTCTCCCGGCAATCTTGATTCCAGCTTGTGCTTCCTCCAGTCCAGCGTTTCTTATGATGTAATCTGCATATAAGTTAAATAAGCAGGGTAACAATATACAGCCTTGAACATACTTCTTTTCCTATTTGGAACCAGTCTGTTTTTCCATGTCCAGTTCTAGCTGTTGCTTCCTGACCTGCATATAGGTTTCTCAAGAGGCAGGTCAGGTGGTCTGGTATTCCCATCTCTTTAAAAAATTTCCACAGTTTATTGTGATCCACATAGTCAAAGGCTTTGGCATAGTCAATAAAGAAGAAATAGATTTTTTCTGGAACTCTCTCACTTTTTCCATGATCCAGCAGATGTTGGCAATTTGATCTCTGGTTCCTCTGCCTTTTCTAAAACCAGCTTGAACATCTGAAAGTTCATGGTTCATGTATTGCTGAAGCCTGGTTGGAGAATTTTAAGCATTACTTTACTAGCATGTGAGGTGAGTGCAATTGTTCAGTAGTTTGAGCATTCTTTGGCATTGCCTTTCTTTGGGATTGGAATGAAAACTGACCTTTTCCAGTCCTGTGGCCTCTGCTGAGTTTTCTAAATTTGCTGGCATATTGAGTGCAGCACCTTCACAGCATCATCTTTCAGGATTTGAAATAGCTCAACTGGAATTCCATCACCTCCACTAGCTTTGTTTGTAGTGAAGCTTCCTAAGGCCCACTTGACTTCACATTCCAGGATGTCTGGCTCTAGATGAGTGATCACATCACCATGATTATCTGGGTCATGAAGATGTTTTTTGTATAGTTCTTCTGTGTATTCTTGCCACCTCTTCTTAATATCTTCTGCTTCTGATAGGTCCCTACCATTTCTGTCCTTTATTGAGCCCATCTTTGCATGAAATGTTCTCTTATTATCTCTAATTTTCTTAAAGAGATCTCTAGTCTTTCCCATTCGATTGTTTCCTCTATTTCTTTGCATTGATTGCTGAGGAAGGCATTCTTATCTCTCCTTGCTATTCTTTAGAACTCTGCATTCAGCTGGGTATATCTTTTCTCCTTTGCTTTTACTTCCCTTCTTTTCACAGCTAGTTCAGCCCATAACATCAATCATGTCATCATCCCCATCATCCTACTACCATTTATTGATCACCTAGTATGTGTTGGGCTCTGGCCTTAAACCTTTCTATGTGTGATCTTGTTTAATTTTCCCAGGAGTGGGGAGGAGACAGATAAGGTAAACCCACACTTTGCCTCCTCAAGAAGGTGTTCTCTTATGCCATGCTTCTGCCAAAATGTCATTATCCCTCCAGTCCATAGGCCGGGGAGCTTCTGTTTAGCCCATCCACTCGGAAATCAAACCCTTCTTTGAATTATGGAACCTGGCTCTCTCACAGAGAAAACATCCTAAAATCTTTGAGCTCCTCAGATATCTAGGCTGCAAAAGATTTCACTGTGGTTGCCAAGAGCTGTATAATCCCAACTCTTCTTAAAAGCCATCAGTGCTTTCTGAGCTCTGGAGCCACCTGGAACCATCAGAAAGGGTGACCAGTGCCCTCTCTGCCAAACCCCCCCCCCCCGCCCCCCACACCTCCAGGGCTTTCCTCCACTTGGGCAGAGCCTGGATGACTGGGACCCAGTTTGGTTTGTTCTGCCCCAGGGCCTAAAATAGAATCAGATCTCCATGAAGGTCAGGAAGGAAATACAAACTAAACAGATCTTCTTAACCCCAAAGGGACGCCACAAGCCATGGTATAAAGCATTTCAGTGAGGCTTCTCATCTCATTATACTGTTTTGCATTAGGCTAGTAAGGGAAAAAAATTGTGTGTGTGTCCCCACATGCATGTATGGGTGTGTGTGTGTGTGTGTGTGTGTGTGTGTGTACATGTGTGTGTGTTTTAGGGGCCATCCCCAGTCTTTATCAGTTCACAGTAATGAACTCATCATTATTTGGCCCTGTAGGAGGCAGAGTTTTAAGATGGCCCCCACAAAGCATCCTGGCCCCCACTCCACTCCTGTGAGTATGCCATGTACTGCGAGAAGGAGCTTATCTAAGTGCATCAAACCTAATCATAGGAGCCCTCTAAAAGCAGAGAGATTTCTCCAACTGGTTACAGAAAGGACAGTAAAGGAGGGCAGGTGTGTAAGAAGCATTTGAGGTGATATTAGGAGCTCCCAGATGCTTAGAAAACTCCCGGTTCACAGCCAGGAAAGAGACGGGACCACCATCCTACAACCATGAGGAACTGAATCCTGCCAACAACCTTGATGAGTTAGGATGCTGATTCTTCCCCCAGAAGTTCCAATAAGAACAGCGTGGCCAACACCTTGATTTTGGCCTTGTGAGACCCGAAGCAGAGAACCTACTTGCTTTCACTCAGATTTCTGAACTGCAGAGCTGTGGGCTAATGAGTGGATGTTATCTTAAGCTGCTATAAATGTGATATTACACAGCATGGAAAACCAATACAGGCCCTTCCTCTGAATAGAACAGGCCCTGTGCTGGGTACTGGGGACTTGGAGGTAACATGGGACGGGCTTCTGCCCCTAAACTCTGAAGGTCAGATGTGAGAATCCGGAGTTGGGTAGAGGTCACTGGGGGTTGGGGCTGCTGTAGCAGCATTTGATGGCAGGCAAGAGTGATGGGCAGGCCTGGGACCAAGGCAGGTGCTGAGCTGACTGTCCTGCTGCCTGGCCCAATGTGGCTTTTCTGAAGCTGTTGGGCCACATTGGTCTGTTTGGGTTCTGGGGCCATCCAGGGTGCTATCCCTGGCTTTCTCTCTCTTACCTTCTCTTGAACTTCTATGTCCATCATCCCTATTTGCCTTCATCAAGGAGTCTGATTTCTCTTTCACAGTGAAAGCGGCAGCCCTTTAAATCCTTGTCCCAAACTTTTCAACTTCAAAGTGTCTGCAGATCTATGTCCAGGCAGTGCGAGCTCTTCCTCAAACCTCACAGCAGGGCTGTCTCCTGTTCCCAGTCAGTTCATCAGTGAACTGACCCTGCGCCCTGCCAAAGACTTTAGCCTTGACTTGGGTCGAGGGTCATTTCCTTGCCCATGGGTGTCCAGTTGTTCCAGTGCCACTTATTGAAACACTGTCCTTCCTCCATTAAACTGTTTTTGCTCCTTTGTCAGAAATCAGGAAATTGAGAGCTTGGTTTCCAGGAGAAATGGTCATGCTCTAGGTCCATATAGTCAAAGCTATGGTTTTTCCAGTAGTCATGTACACATATCAGAGTTGGACCATAAACAAAACTGAGAGATGAAGAATTAATGCTTTTGAACTGTGGTGTTGGAGAAGACTCTTGAGAGTCCCTTGGACTGCAAGGAGATCAAACCAGTCAATTCTAAAGGAAATCAACCCTGAATATTCACTGGAAGGACTGATGCTGAAGCTGAAACTCCAGTACTTTGGCCACCTGATGTGATAGAGCTAACTCATCAGAAAAGACCCTGATGCTGTGAAAGATTGAAAGCAGAAGGAGAAGAGATTAATGGAGGATGAGACAGTTGGATGGCATCACCGACTCAATGGACCAGCATCACTGACTCAATGGACATGAGTTTGAGCAAACTCCAAGAGATCATGAAGGACAGAGGAGCCTGGTGTTCAGTAGTCCATGAGGTCACAAAGAGGGACACGACTTAGGGACTGAACAACAACAACCAAGTCATACAGGATTTCTCTTTGAATCATTGTGTGAGATCTGGCACAGACATCACTTTTTGTCCAGGGTTGCACAGCTGGAAATAACTAAAGCCTTCCTGTCCCACAGCTGGTTCTACTCTACCAGAATCAGAGCTCTGATTCTACCAGAAAGAAGCTGAATCCCAGGGACTCAGTGGCTTGACAAATAAAGGGACAGGATCCCCTTGGGCAGTGCTTTTCCTAAAAAGCCCCTGTGGAGGCTGGATGCATCCTTACCCTGAAGAGATGTTTAGTGATCTGGTGGGTTAACCCTCCTAACCCCACCCCATTGTTCAGTCACTCAATCATATCTGACTCTTTGTGACCCCATGGACTGCAGCACGCCAGGCTTCCCTGTCCTTCACCATCTCCCGGAGCTTGCTCAAACTCATGTCCATTGAGTTGGCGATGCCACCCAGCCATCTCATTCCCTGTTGTCCCCATCTTCTCCTGCTTTCATTCCCACCCTACTCATGCCTTTATGCTCATAACCCAGTCCTCCTGTTCCAAGAACTCATCCTGCTGTTTCATGCCTCTGGGTGTTTGTTTTCCTTGTAACTTTTCTTGGAATCCCTACTTCTTATCCTCACCCCCTGGAGAACTCTTGTTATTCCTCAAACCCACACTCAAGGTTTTCTGCTTTTCAGAATTTTCCCTGGTTGTCCCCACCGGATGGAGGGAGTCCCTCTCCATGACCTTAGTCCTAACAGCTACTGCATCAGCTTAGGTGCCTGCTTAGGTGTCTGCAGAATCCAGCCGTGTTCCCTGCTAGGCCTGAACTCCTTGTGAGCAGAGCCCTGTCACCTCTGAGGCCCCCTCCTCCCATCAGGATAAGCAAGCCATAGACACAGGTGTGAGAGGAGACCTGAATTTCATAACGAGACTGCCCTGTCCCTGCTTCCCCCATGTGGACAGACCGGACCAACTCTTCTACATGCTTACGTTGCTTCTCCCTTTCCTGGGCTGCTGGCTGGTCACCCTCTTTTTTTTTTTTTTTTAATTTGAGACTGTTTTCTTTTAGAGCCTTTCAAGGTTTGTAGCAAAATTGAGGGGAAGGTACAGAGACTTCCCATATGTCTCTGCCACCTCCCATGCACAGCCTCCCTCATTATCACCTCCCCCACCATAGCCATACTTTTGTTACAAGCAGTGAACCAATGAAACTGACACATCAGTGTCACCCAAAGTCCATAGTCTTCATTAGGGTTCACTCTTGTTGCACATTCTGTGAACTTGGACAAATGTATCATGACATGTACCATCATTATGGCATCACACAGAGAAGTTTTACTGGCCCCAAAATCCTTGTGCCCGCTTCATCTTTTCTGATTAATTTATTTAGCCAACTATAACATAATTGTGCTGGGATTCCACATCCTTAATTACAATCATGTGGCTGTTTTGTTTCCCTGAGATCATACCTAAATATGCTTATATCCAAATAGCTTAAACCAGCATCATCCAACTGTAGTTTTTTATTTTCTCTACTCAGGACTCTCTAGTGCTTTCCCACCATGTTTAGAAAAAATCTCCTAGCGCTCTTACCCTGCCCCTGTGTGGCCAGCTCCTGACCGCCCTTCAGACCCCAGGCCTCCTGCTTACTCTCCCTCTCCAGCTGCACTCCAGCCATCCTTGCCTGCCTGCTGTTCTTGCCGAGCGCCATGCATATTCCTGCAGAGGGCCTCAGCACTTGCTATTCACTCTGCCTGCAGTAACCATCCCCTGGATATTTGCATGGCCTTTTTCGAGGATCTGCTCGATTGTTCTCTCCTTTTAAAGGCCTGCCCTGAACCACCTGTTCTCCTCCCAACATAGTCACTGTTTATGCCTCTCTCTGGTGGGGTCAGCAGAATAATAGGCCCCCAGAGATGACCCAGAATCATTGCAGATGATGACTGCAGCCATGAAATTAAAAGACGCTTGCTCCTTGGAAGAAAAGCTATGACCAACCTGCTGCTGCTGCTGCTGCTAAGTCGCTTCAGTCGTGTCTGACTCTGTGTGACCCCATAGACGGCAGCCCACCAGGCTCCGCTGTCCCTCGGATTCTCCAGGCAAGAACACTGGAGTGGGTTGCCATTTCCTTCTCCAATGCATGAAAGTGAAAAGTGAAAGTGAAGTCACTGAGTCATGTCCAACTCTCAGCGACCCCAAGGACTGCAGCCAACCAGGCTCCTCCGTCCATGGGATTTTCCAGGCAAGAGTACTGGAGTGGGGTATGACCAACCTAGACAGCATATTAAAAAGCAGAGACATTACTTGGCCAGCAAAGGTCTGTTTAGTCAAAGCTATGGTTTTTCCAGTAGTCATGCATGGATGTGAGAGAAAACTGAGTTTGGACTATAAAGAAAACTGAGCACTGAAGAATTGATACTTTTGAACTGTGGTGCTGGAGAAGACTCATGAGAGTCCCTTGGACTGCAAGGAGATCCAGCCAGTCCATCCTAAAGGAAATCAGTCCTGAATATTCATTGGAAGGACTGATGCTGAAGCTGAAACTCAAATACTTTGGCCACCTGATGCGAAGAACTGATTCATTGGGAAAGACCCTGATGCTGGGAAAGATTGAAGGCAGGAGGAGGAAGGGGATGACAGAGGATGAGATGGATGGATGGTGTCACTGACTCGATGGATGCGAGTTTGAGCAAGCTCTGGGAGTTGGTGATGGAAGGGAAGCCTGGCGCGCTGCAGTCCATGGGCTCACAAAGAGTCGGACACGACTGAGTGACTGAACTGAAAGATGACCCTATTTGAGAGGTGAATAAACAGATTGTGAGATGCTAAGTGGCCAGGCTCAGGGTTCACAGCTGCTGTAGGGTTTGTGTTGATACTGTTCACTATGGCCTCCATTTATAGACTCAGCCTTCAGCTTTCACTGCCTATGGCCCTCACCCTGACTTGGGGAGGTAGGTGTCGCTGCCCCCATCTTCCTGATGGGAAAATTGAGGCTGGGGAAGTTAATTTATTTCCTCAGGTTCACAATGGCAAAAATGGTGGGTTTAGGTTTAAAGCTAGCAGTGAGGAACATCAAGCCCTCCCTTCAACCTCTGCACCTTACCATCTCCCCCATCTGATAGGTTCTTTTCTAGTATAGTCCAGTGACCAAAACCTCAAATACTGATGGGATCAGGCAGGAAACAGAGATGCTTAAACTGGGCAGGCATGGATAGTGGTGACTCAGAGAAGACTGTTGTCCTGTTGTCAAGGGACATCATAGAGCCCGTTCTGGCAGATCTTCAATTTTTAAAATGATGTCAGAAATCATCACTGACATAGGGAGTGAAATTTCCTACACATACATGATCAGCCCAAGTGCACTGGTAAAAGGAATGAACTCCAGAGTTTCAGCTTTTTAGGGAGACAGAAAAGGGGACATTTACTCACTGTCTTTGCTTGATGTATTTTTACAGGATATTGCTTGGGGTTTACTTACCATTGGTGATTATTTAAAGAGTAACTCGCCATCTTAAAAAATTCACACTTGGCTCTTAGAATAAGCTTCTTCATGAATATTGCATGTTGAAAGAGTGCTATGAAATTAATTAGAAATAATTGGGCTGATAGAAATGAGAAAAGAACCCGCTGGCTCATAAGATAGAACAACCACATTTACTCAGTGTGATTATTACCATCAGTAGTTAATAGACACTAATACAGTTCTTGCTTTATCACCCCTGCAGTGTTTGGTCATGAGTTAATCAAACTAGTGTTGTGTCATAAAGGTGAAAAGTGGGGAAAAACCTAGTGATACAGAATAATAATGATAATGATACTTGATATCAATAGGCATTACTTCTGACCCAGCATTATTCTAAATACTTTACCTCCACTGATTCATTTAATATTAATGACAACCCAGTGTGTGTGCATGTGTGCATGTGTGAGCATGTGTGCGCATGTGTGCGTGTGTGCTTAGTTGTGTCTGACTCTGTGACCCCATGGACTGTAGCCCACCAGGTCCCTCTGTCCATACAATTTTGTAGGCAAGAATACTGGAGTGGGTTGTTATTTCCTTCTCCAGGGCATCTTCCCAGTGCAGGGATCACACTTGCATCTCTTTCATCTCCTGCACTGACAGCCACATTCTTTACCACTAGCGCCACCTGCAAAGAAGCCAATGACAACCCTCGATGGGTATTTTAGTTGACTCATTTTGTAAGTGAAGAGACTGAGACACAGAGAGGTTAAGTGACTTTGCCAAGGTCACCCAGCTGGTGCATGATGGAGCCAGAATTCAAATTCAGGTAGCTTGGCCCCTCTGTTTATACCCCAAACAATTGTTGTTCTTCTGCCATTCAGAAAAATCACAATAAGGCTGGAAATTCAACAATAAAATAGCATTTACTAAGCTCTTACTGTGTGACTGTCTGTATATTAGAGAAGAATGCTTCTGGCTTCTAGTAGTAGCAAATCTGACTCATAGTGACTTGAACAAATAAGACTGTCTTGTATTTTTTTCTAATATAAGTCCAGAGTTAGGTGGACTTCAGATAGCTTCAGAGGCTCAACAATAGGGAGTGGCTTCTGTGTCCATATCTTGGCCTTCTGCTTGGGTTTGTTGTCTCATAGTCACAAGATGGCTGCCATAGCTCCAGACATCGTATCCTTATTCATGGAGGAAAAGTGGGCAGGTTCAAGAACCACTCCAGCTATAACTGTCCCTTTTCATCAGGGAAATATGCTTTTCCAGGAATACCACTGGTAATAGGCTTAGATCTCATTGACTGGACCTATGTCATGAAGTCATCGTCAGCTACATGAGTGTCTAGGACCGTGGGGTACAGAAGTGTCCAGTGGACAGTCAGCATCACCGAAGAACTTTCAACTTGGGAAATGCAATGTCTGGCCCCTGCCCAGAAATTCAGAAGGGGGCCCATGATCTATCTTAACAAGCCTCCAGGGAATCTTGATGAACTCACTGGATTCGATCAACTGTGATTCACTGCTTGGGGTTAGCCACACTGCTCCCTAACAGACCTGAGGCTTCCTGGTCAAAGAGAAAGGGCAAGTTGGGCCTGGCCGGGCAGGCACCTCGTTACTTCACGGCTCCTGTGTCATCTCATCATCCATGTGACAGCCCTCCAGGCGGGTGTCTCTGTGATTGTGCTTTTAGGTGAGGTCACTGGCACCTCTTGGCTTTGCCTCTGGCTGGCAAAGTGCTATCTATTTCTGCTTTCACAGTGCACTTGTTACAGCGTTACCCTTGGCAACTCTAGTCCTTTCTGAGTGTTGGAAAGTCCAAACAGACACTGCTTTTCAAGAATTCACCTGCTCGTTCCCCTGGCCAACTCAGGCAGTGCTCGTGACTGCTTCAGGTGGGACAGTTTGATGATCTAGAAACCTACAGGTCATCAGCTCTTTCAGTTTTCCCAGGACTGCAGGGTTCCCAGGGATGCAGGGCCTTCAGTGCTAGGACCAGGGAAGTTCTGGGCAAACCAGGACAAGATTGTCACCCTGAGAAACCCACTTATCACCCCTCTCACACCCACCATCCAACTCCTCTTGCTCTGGGCCAACAGCCCTAGGTGAGAATGCAATTTCTAGGATCCATCTTTGGCTTGGGACTCACTGATTACAACCATTTCAATCTGCTTATCAGCCAAGTGTAACCCTTCCCTTATTCACAGTGTATACATGGAGTCACTTTTATGTAAGTATATGTATATCAGGTCAGAGGTTTGCCAAATAAATGGAAAACCCAGGTCATATGCTCAATCAGTTAAATCCAATCTAGACCAATAAGCAAATAAACATGAAATAGGTACCTGTTTGCCCTGCACCTTATTTTAGATCCCCACTGCCACACCCATGAGTACACACTTCATGAGGATGTGGATGAGTGAGCTTATTTGCAATATTATGATGCTAATTTCTAAAGCAGTCTGTTAGTCGCTTTGTCATGTCCAACTTTGCAGTCCCTTGGACTGTAGCCCGCCAGCCTCCTCTGTCCATAGAATTCTCGAGGCAAGAACACTGGAGTGGGTTGCCATTTCCTTCTCCAAGGGATCTTCCCAACCCAAAGGTTGAACCCAAGTCTTCTTCATTGCAGGCAGATTCTTTACCGTCTGAGCCACCAGGGAAGCAGTAGTTTTAGGCATTTGCCGGGTTGCTCATCATTAATTAAAGCTCCTTGCATTTATTTTCAAGACAAAAGAGGAGGCCAGTGGAGAACCAAGCCTTACCTCTAGAAGGGATCTAGATGGGATTGAGGAATGGGACCCAGGAGGGCAGCAGCAAGGACCCCCTGATTCTGAAGCCCAGCATTAGCCAAGCTCACCCACCTGTTTAGCATCGACTCAGTACCCTGTAGAACTCCCCTACATGGTGCCTGGCTCTGAAACGCTTCTGACAAGAAGCAACAGAGGGAAGGCTTACTCCCCAAAGTTAGCCATTCCAGAGAGAGCGCAGGGCAAGCAGAAATGCACCAGTGCAATTCCTTTTCCAGTTTACTGCTGGACAACTCCCACCACCTTTGATGGGGCCAGAGGCCACAAATGTCCAGTGAAATATCCCTCCTGGGAGAACCCAGCAGAGCAGAAAGATTGTTCCTCATCCCCAACACAAACAGCTAAGTCTTGTAGGGAAGTTGCTGTGTGCCAGGCACTATTCTATGCTCTTATGGAAGGAAGGCACTGTTGGTCCCATTTTACAGATGGGGTAAGTGAGACACATAGAGGCCAAGTCATCCAAGGTCATTTGGCAGAGTTGAGTTATGGACCTAAGCAGTCTGACTTGAGGCTGGGGTTTCCTGATCCCTGGACAGATGTCTGCAGAAGGTTCTGAGATTGTACTAAGAAGAAAGTGATTTGTTGCGAGTGGAGAACAAGTCACTTTTCTTTCTTTCATGAGCATGTGCTGTGTGTCGAAGGCCAGGTAGGAGTGTTCCTTGAAATGAAGAGTGTTGGAGGAATGGCTTTGCAAGCAGGTGAAGTAACAGCACACACATGGCAGCACAAAGCAGTGTGGAGCCTTCAGGGAAGTGGGCAGGTTTATTGCTAACTGGGGGCAGGTGGCAAATACCTCCTGGGGCCTTGGGAGCACTTGATAATATATGTACATTTCCTAGCTCACTGCTGGTCACATCACACGTGCAGGCCAAGTTCCTCACTTTTCTCTCTTCCCTTGAGCTCTGGTGAGTGGGGAAGAGGAAAAAATAAGAATTTCTTTTCCTGGCAAGTTATTTACAAAGGAAGCCAATCTAGGTCAAAGAACCCATGTGTTGCTAAGTTAAGCATTAACCTTGTCTCTCTATACTAAACACGTTAGGTGTTAGATGGCACACTGAATTCTGACTTTGGCTTGGCAGGGACACAATTCAACATAATTATCCTCCATGGTATTAAGTTGAATACATAGGGAGCTCATTGTATTCGTTCACCTCCTCCCATCCTTGGCCCCATAATGTAGTGAACTAATCAGTTCACTTCATCTTTTGTAAATAGCATGTCGTTCCTAGTTACTGGAAACTGGCTGTAATTCAATCTAATTCAGAAATATTTACCAAACGCTCATTATGTACTAGGGATTGCATTTGGCACCATGAATATGGAGATCTGCTTTCAATTATCCCTTTAATTGATGAATATTTGTTAAATATGACTGTATTCTAATGCCCTACTAGCTGTGGGGACACCGAAGAAAAACAAACATGGCCTTTGACCTCATGGAACTTGGAGTCTAATGCTAGATCAGTGATCTTAATCAGGTGCGTGTAAAGTAATACACAGTGGGACTTCCTTGGTGGTCTAGTGGTTAAAGACTCTGAGCTTCTGCTGCAGGGAGCGAGGGTTCAATCCCTGGCTGAGACTGAGATCTTGCATGCCCTGCAGCATGAAAGTGAAGTTGTTCAGTCGGGTCCAACTCTTTGCGACCCCATGGACTGTAGCCTACCAGGCTCCTCTGTCCATGGAATTTTCCAGGCAAGAGTACTGGAGTGTGTTGCCATTCCCTTCTCCAGGGGATCTTCCCGACCCAGGGATCGAACCTGGGTCTCCCGCATTGCAGGCAGATGCTTTACTGTTTGAGCCACCAGGGAAACCCTTATGCCCTGCAGCATGGCCCCCACAAAAAAAAAAAAAAAAAAGGTCAGTCAGTCTACCTATTCTACTTTTTCTTTTTTCAGGGATTTCACTGGTGTGGCCCCAGTTCGATCCCTGATCCTGGAATTGAGATCCCACAAGCTGTGTGGTGCAGCCCACAAATAAATACATTTTAAAAATAAAATAATATAGAGTGATGACTTTTGGGGGAAAGTCCTAGGATGCTGTGAGGCTGTATAAAGAGAGCAGACTCTGGAGGGTGAGGGCAGCCTTCTCTGGATGTGGAAGAATGAAGAGGAAGCAGAATTAACAAGTGTAGGGCCCAGAAAAGAGCATTAAAGCCATAAGGAATGGCTGCTCGGAGAGCACAGAAAGAAAGCTCTTGTGTCTGGAGCTCAGTGGGTGTGGGGATGGGAGGTGAAACAGAAGTGGCAGGACCCAACTGTGTAGCCTGGTGGCCACAGGGAGGAATTTTCCCCTTTCCCTGAAAGCAATGGAGGGGGGCTTTGGAGGAGTATAAGCAGAGGATGAGCAAGACCCCCTTCCCGAGAGACGATGTTGGAAGACCACTGTGGTTTGTCCAGGCAAGAAACGCTGTGGGTTAGACCAGAGGGTGACCATAGGGTAGACAGATGGGAGAGACAGTGAAGAGGTGAAACGGACTTCACCTAGTGAAGGATTAGGTGTGGAGTTGAGAAAGAGAGGGTTCAGGGATGAGTTCCAGGCTTTGAGCTTATGAGGTCAAATGAATGTTGAACCACTCAACCTAGGCCTGCTTTCTTTCTTTTTTTTTAAAATTGATGTATGGTTGATTTGGAGCTTCAGCTTCAGCATCAGTCCTTCCAATGAATATTCAGGGTTGACTTCCTTTAGGATTATCAGAGGATGCAGTGGTTAGATAGCATCACTTACTGAATGGACATGAATTTGAGCAAACTGCAGGAGATAGTGGAGGACAGTGGAGGGATAGTGGAGGACAGATAGCCCGGCATGCTGCAGTCCAAGGGACCGTAAAGAGCTGGACATGACTTAGTGACTGAACAACAATGACAAATGGTTGAGTTACAATATTGTGTTAGTTTCAGGTGTGTAGCAAAGTGAGTCAGTTTTATATTCAGCCATATATATGCACACACATTCTTTTTCATATTCTTTCCCATTATGGTTTATCACAGGATACTGAATATAGTTCCCTGTGCTCTACAGTAGGACCTTGCTGTTTATCAATCCTCTCTACACTAGTTTGCATCTGCTAATCCCAAACTCCCGGAGAAGGCAATGGCACCCCACTCCAGTACTCTTGCCTGGAAAATCCCATGAACAGAGGAGCCTGGAAGGCTTGCAGTCCATGGGGTCGCTGAGGGTCGGACATGACTGAGCGACTTCCCTTTCACTTTTCACTTTCATGCATTGGAGAAGGAAATGGCAACCCACTCCAGTGTTCTTGCCTGGAGAATCCCAGGGACGGGGGAGCCTGGTTGGCTGCCGTCAATGGGGTCGCACAGAGTTGGACACGACTGAAGTGACTTAGCAGCAGCAGCAATCCCAAACTCCAAATCCATCCCTCTCACCTGCCTCCCCCTTGGCAACCACCAGTCCATATATATGTGCGTGTATGTGTATATATATATATTATTTTCTATTAGAGGTTATTACAAGATACTGAATATAGTTCCCTGTGTAATACAATAGGTTCTTGTTGTTTATCTATTTTATATATAGTAGTGTGTATCTGTTAAGCCCAAAGGGAATACACATAAGTGAATATCGTATGACATTTGTCTTTCTTCATCTGAGTTACTTCTTATGACCTCAAGGTCATCCATGTTGCTGCAGATGGAATTATTTTGCTTTTTAAAAATGGCTGAGTAATATTTCATGGTATTATATGTACCATATCTTCTTTATCCATTCATTTGTTGATGGACATTTAGATTGCTTCCATGTCTTGGGCATTGTAAATAGTTCTGCTGTGGACACTAGGGTGCATGTATCCTTTTGAATATAGTTTTTTCTGGATATATGCCCAAAAGTGGAGTTGATGGATCGTATGACAACTCTATTTTTAGTCTTTTGAGAAATCTCCACACTGTCCTCCATAGTGGCTGCACCAATCTGCATTCACACCAACAGTGTAGGAGGGTTCCCTTTTCTCCACACCCTCTCCTAGGTTTTGTTTTGGATCCTTTGAAATGGTTCAGGGTAACTCTGAAGCCTCCAGGAGTCACAGTGGGGTTGGCATCAATCTGTACACACAGCCTGGAAAGTCATTGGCCGTTAGGGGCCAGTGAGGGGAGGAAGGCTGGAGGATGGAGGTTTGATGGAATCCAGTGTTTAATGGATGGGAGGTAAAGGATGAACATGCCAAAGAACTGGTGCATGACGTGGAATATTGAGAAGGTGTACTTCCATAGAAGACAAGCAGATGTTTCAAAAGGGAGAGAGTGGCCAAGTAAAAGGGGGACAGAAAGCTGTCCATTGGCTCGGGTGGTATGGCCATCCTTTGCTGATGTTGTGCTGTGGGGATGAGGTATAAGCCATACTGGAATAAGGCAATAGACAGCAAGAATGGGGAGCCCCATCCAGAAACATGGTGAAAGAGAGACACGAGACAGGGCAATGCTTGCTAAGTTGCTTCAGTCATGTCCGACTCTTTATGACCCTATGGAATTCTCCAGGCAAGAATACTGGAGCTGGTTGGAGACAGGACAGTGCAGGGTTTGAAATCATTGTCCTCCTCCGTCTGGCTCACGATACCAGAGGTGAGATACGCGAGCAGGAAAAGACCACGATGTAGTCATGTCACTTGGTGGTCCAGAGGTTTCATAATGGAGGCAGGATTCATCCTTGGACACTGAGACAGGTGAGCTGATGTCTGAATGTGCAAGGTAATAGTGCTTGGTGGACAAGACAGAGACGAGAAGTCTCTGCCAAAGGGAACAGGGTACAAGAATATGGTAATCCAAGTATCCAAGTTTTTCTCTGTTATCCCTTCCCTCTGGCCCAAAAGATGTCTGTCCTCCTTTATATACACTGGGGAAGTGTTAATTGCCAAATATATGTGTTGGGGCTGGGGGGGTGGAAAATGCAAAGCAGCCATTCAGTGGTGGAGTGCTGTTATGGCAACTGATGCAGTAAACCAAGAGCCATTAGAAATAAATGGTTAGATATTCAGGCGAAGACATTTTAAGAATCAGTGCAAGGACTGACACATCTAACTTGTTCCTCTCTTTTTCTCTTACAGTCAACTTTGACCATTTTCAGATTCTGCGGGCCATTGGTAAAGGCAGTTTTGGAAAGGTAAGAATGGTGGGTTTTTAAAGTTTTCATCAATAAAATATAAAAGTTCTGACCACTGGATTTATGCTTATGTGCGTGTTTGTGTGTTTGTTTTTGTGTTGATTGCTGGGCGCTGGGAATTTCCTGTTTGACGGAAAGATTTGAATTTGCCAAATTTGAAATGTGAAAGGAAGTCTGAATAGTTTCCTTTGGATACGCTGTAATTTCATTCTGAAAATTAAATTCCCACGGCTGCCCTGCTTTAGGTGAATTACAATGGTAATTATTTCAAGGTTGCTAATGCTATTTGTTCTTTGAGAATCTAAATAAGGAAAGTGGAAAAAACCCCACAAATTTAGGTGATGGCCAACAGCAACTTTTCCCTTCAATGTAGGCATTTTATTTAAAAAGTTATTGTGGAAAGCAGACTTAACATAAGATCTGCTTGCTTAAATTTTTAAGTGTACAATATATGTATAATTGTTGGCTATACAGAGAACACTGTACTGCTGATCTCTAGAGCTTATTCATCCTGCTTGACTGAAACTTTATGCCCATTAGATAGTAATTCCCGATTGCCTCATCCCCTTAGCCCCTGGCAACCAGCATTCCAGTCTTGCGTCTATGAATTTGACTATTTTAGATACCACATATACATGGAATCATGCAGTATTTATCTTTCTGTGACTGGTTTATTTCATTTGGCGTAATATCCTCAAGATTTAATCCATGTTGAATAAAAGTGGCAAGAATGGGCATTCTTGTCTTGTTCTTGACCTAAAAGGAAAAACTTTCACCTCTGCACTTTTGAGTATGATGGTAGTTTTGGGTTTGTCATACATGGCCTTTTATTATATTGAAGTATATTTCTTTTATACTCACTCTGTTGAGAGTTTTTATCATAAATGAATGTTGAATTTTGTCAAAAGCTTTTTCTGCCTCTATTGAGATGATCAGGTGATTTTTAGCCATCATTCTGTTAATGTGGTATATCATGCTGATTGATATCTGGATGTTGAATCATCTTTGCAGCCCTGCAATAAATCCCACTTGAACAGGGTGCATGATCCTTTTAATATTTGTTGAATTCAGTTTGCTAATACTTTGTTGACGATTCTTTGCAGGTATGTTCATCAGGTATATTGGCCTATAATTTTCTTTTTTTGTGTGATCCTTGTTTGGTTTTGGCATCAGGGTAATGCTGACCTTGAAAAATCAGTTTGGGAATGTTCCCTCCTCCACAATTTTTAGGAAGAGTCTGAGAAATATAAGTATTAAACCTTTGGGCATTTGGTAATATTACCAGCGAAGCCTTTTCATACTGTTCATGGGGTTCTCATGGAAAGAATACTGAAGTGATTTGCCATTCCCTTCTCCAGTGGACCATGTTTCGTCAGAACTCTCCACCATGACCCGTCCATCTTGGGTGGCCTTACACACGTCACGGCTCATAGTTTCATTGAGTTAGACAAGGCTGTGGTCCATGTGATCAGATTGGTTAGTTTTCTGTAATTGTGGTTTTCATTCTGTCTGCCCTCTAATGGAGAAGGACAAGAGGCTTATTGAAGCTTCCTGATGCCTTAGGAAGCATCACTATAAACAAAACTAGTGTAGGTGATGGAATTCCAGTTGAACTATTTCAAATCCTAAAAGATGATGCTATGAAAGTGCTGCACTCAATATGCCAGCAAATTTGGAAAACTCAGCAGTGGCCACAGGACTGGAAAAAGTCAGTTTTCATCCCAATCCCAAAGAAAGGCAATGCCAAAGAATGCTCAAACTACCACACAATTGCACTCATCTTACACACTAGCAAAGTAATGCTCAAACACTTCCAGATGTTCAAGCTGGTTTTAGAAAAGGCAGAGGAACCAGAGATCAAATTGCCAACATCTGTTGGATCATCGAAAAAACAAGAGAATTCCACAAAAACATCTACTTCTGCTTTTTATTGACTATGCCAAAGCCTTTGACTGTGTGGATCACAACAAACTGTGGAAAATTCTTAAAGAGATGAGAATACCAGACCACCTGACCTGCCTCCTGAGAAATCTGTATGTAGGTCAAGAAGCAACAGTTAGCACTGGACATGGAACAACAGACTGGTTCCAAATTGAGAAAGGAGTACGTCAAGGCTGTATACTGTCACCCAGCTTATTTAACCTGTATGCAGAGTACATCATGAGAAATGCCAGGCTGGAAGAAGCACAAGCTGGAATCAAGATTGCTGGGAGAAATATCAATGACCTCAAATATGCAGATGACACCACCCTTAAGGCAGAAAGTGAAGAACTAAAGATCCTCTTGATGAAAGTGAGAGAGAAGAGTCAAAAGCTGGCTTAAAGCTCAACATTCAGAAAACTAAGATCAGGGCATCTGGTTCCATCACTTCATGGCAAATAGATGGGGAAATAGTGGAAACAGTGACAGACTTTATTTTTCTGGGCTCCAAAATCTCTGCAGATGGTGATTGCAGCCATGAAATTAAAAGATGCTTACTCATGGAAGAAAAGCTATGACAAATGTAGACAGCATATTGAAAAGCAGAGACATTACTTTGCCAACAAAGGTCCATCTAGTCAAAGCTTTTGTTTTTCCAGTACTCATGTATGGATGTGAGAATTGGACTATTAAGAAAGCTGAGTGCCAAAGAATTGATGCTTTTGAACTGTGGTGTTGGAGAAGACTCTTGGGAGTCCCTTGGAGGAGACTCAGCCAATCTCCAGGAGGAGATCCAGCCAGTCCATCCTAAAGGAAATCATTCCTGAATATTCATTGAAAAGACTGATGCTGAAGTTGAAACTCAAATACTTTGGCCACCTGATGCGAAGAACTGACTCATTGGAAAAGAGCCTGATGCTGGGATAGATTGAAGGCAGGAGAAAGGAACGACAGAGGATAAGATGGTTGCATGGCATCACCGACTCAATGGACATGAGTTTGAGCAAGCTCCTGGCATCGGTGATGGACAGGGAAGCCTGGTGTGTTGCAGTCCATGGGGTCGCAAAGAGTCAGGCATGACTGAGTGACTGAACTGAACTGATTTGATGCTTTCTTATATTTTCTGTCTCTGGTGAAGTACTGTCTTTGTTTATCCATTCTCCGAAGTTCAGTGAGCATCTTTATGACCAATATTTTGAACTCTGTTTCAGCTAAACTGCTTATCTCCATTTCATTATGGGTTTTTAAACTGGTAGTTATCTTTTCCTTTTGTTTGAAATATATTCCTTTCTCTCCTCATTTTGCTTGACTCTCTGTGTTTGTGTCTAATATTACGTGAAGCAGCTATCTCTGCCAGTCTTGAAATACTGGCCTTATGAAGGAGATCAAGGTTATTGCTTAACCTTGCCCTAGCTCTTGATTATCTCTTAAATGTTTGTGATTATCTTAGCTCTCTGACTTATTCTTCATAGTTCCCAGTTGTTGAAGGTGTGCAAAGACCTATTAGTGGTCCAGAGAATTTCAGTTAGCCCTTAGTTTCAGGCTGATTAGAAGCTGGACTTGCAGGCCACACATTTTAAGGTCTGCCAATATATACAGTAATATAGAACTGCAACTGTAAACCTCACTGGCCTTCACACCAGATGATCTACATGTAACTCATTGGTGACAGCTGCAAAAATCAGGGCTCCAGATGAGTGATCTCATTTCTGGGCTTCTCTGGAGGCTCAGTTGGTAAAGAATCTGCCTGCAATGCAGGAGACCTGGGTTCGATCCCTGGATCTAGAAGATCTCCTAGGGAAGGAAATGGCAGCCCACTCCAGTACTCTTGCCTGGAGAATTCCATGGACAGAGAAGCCAGGAAGGCTACAGTCCATGGGATCGCAGAATTGGACACAACTGTGCAACTAACTTTCTCTTTCACTGGGAGTTACCAGGGAGCTGCAGTGAGTTCAAGGGAATACACAGAGAGGACATCCCCTAGACCACTTCCATAGCCTCTAAATGTATGGAAAACTGGAAGCCTGTCCCTCGGGCTGAAGCTCCAAGACCAGTAAATAGGCTTTTTTCACAGGAAGATGGGCTACATCTCAGTCGATTTTCTGTACAGTGACTAGAGTATGGGGGCCTTCCAAGAATAGTCTCTCTGATTGTCTCAGACCCGTGGGGCACCAAAACACAATTCCCCCTGCACAGCAGGGGCAGATGCTCAAGGAGCATGCCCTGTATGGCCTGCATGTGCCTATGGGCTCTGGCAGGGCTGATAAGCGGCATGAGGTTGAGGCAAGAACACTGGTGCTAGGAAGGGAGAGGATAAGAATGGCACCAGGAAGACTCCCAACAGATTCCTGCCCCTCCAGCAGAGCTTTAAGGATAGTAAATGAATCTCCTTCACATATGTTCTAAACCTAGGCCTGTTTGTTGCTTTTGCACTGGGTCCAAGACAAGTGAATCATCATGCAAGCCCTTTATGAGTTCTCTGTTCCCTTTAGCCCTATATTCTTCCAGATGTAACTCCTGCTGGGTTTCAAAGACAGACATTTTGGAGGCTCTCCTTACCAGTGCCAGTTCCAAGGGCTGGGATGCCTGATGTGGGCACAAACCCCTGGCTCTTTGGAGTGAAGTTTCCTATTTGTGAGCCCTCTCCCAATTTCAGGTCACCAGGCTAGGGGGGTGGAGTGTTTTTGTGTGTGTGTGTGAGATCACATCTCTGGTTCTCCTTCCCATCTCAATGTGGCTTTTTTATCCTTTATTGTGGAGAAGCTGTTAAGCTAGTTTTCAGGTCATTCTCATAGGGGTTTTTTCCATGTGTAGTTGTAAATTTATTGTGTCCATGAAAGGAGATGAGTCTAGGACCTTCCTACACCACCATCCTGAACCACATCCTTCCTTGGTCTCCGTCTTCACTGACTGTAACAATCTAGTTGTTTTACCCATTTCTGAGCCAGTTGTACAAAATCTCCAACTCTGATCCTAGAGTTGTTTCTTCTTCCTTTAATTCTGTCAGTTTTCCTTCTGACACTTTGTAGGTCTGTTATTAGGTCCATACAGATTTATAGTTGTTATGACCTCATGATGGATTGACCTTTTTATCATTGTGAAATGTTCTTTTCTATCTCTGCTAATAATCTTTTTTTTTGAAGCTTATTTTCTCTGAAATTCATATAGTTATTCTAGCCTACATGGCATATATTTTTCCATGCATTTTCTTTCATTCTATCTGGGTCTTTATATTTGACATTAATCTCTTGAGCATATCATATAGTTAGGTCTTGTGTGCATGCTTGCTAAGTTGCTTCAGTTGTGTCCAACTCTTGGCAGCCCTGTGGACTATAACCCCTGTCATGTCAGTCTCCCCTGTCATGGGATTCTCCGGGCAAGGATACTGGAGTGGGTTGCCATTCCCTTCTCCAGGGATCTTCCCAACCCAGGGATTGAACCTGCATCGTTCACTTCTCCTGCATTGCCAGGCAGGTTCTGTCCCACTTGCTTCTTTTTAAATCTGTCTGGCAATCTCTACCTTTTAGTCTGTTTACAGTAAATGAAGTTATTAATTTGATTTCAATTAGGCTTAGCATGGTTTTATTTGTTCTTGTTCTCACTTTTGTTCTTTGGTTACTCTTTTCCTGTTTTGTTTTAAATTAACTGAAGATTTAGAATCTCCATTTATCTCATGACTTCACAGCCATACTTCCTTGTTTTAAAATTACTGCTTTAGGGATTATAATACATATCCTCAGGGCTTCCCTTGTGACTCAGCTGGTAAAGAATCTGCGTGCAATGTGGGAGACCTGGGTTTGATCCCTGGGTTGGGAAGATCCCCTGGAGACAGGAAAGGCTACCTACTTCAGTATTCTGGCCTGGAGAATTCCATGGACTGTATAGTCCATGGGGTTGCAAAGTTGGACACAACTGAGCAACTTTCACCTCACAGTTTATTTCAGTCTGCTTAGAGTTAATATTTTATACTTCACATAAAATCTAAAAACCTGGCAACTGTAAAGATCTATTTACCACACCTGTCAACTCTTATACTATAGTTGTCATATGTGTTATAGTTTATAAATCATAAATTTCCAATACAATATTATAGTTTGTTGTTTTAAGTACATATAAATATATACATATATAATGTATATGTAAAATATATAATATATATTTAAAAACATGTGGGTTTTTTTTTTTTTTTGGCCTTTAAAAAATTAGAAGGAAAATAGCCCTTAATAATTACTCATACCTTTCATGAAGGTATGAATTTCCCTCTAGTAACCTTTAGTATTTTATGTGGCACAAATCTCCAATCAATGCATTCTCTTAATTTTATTTTATCTGAAACTCCAATACTTTGGCCACCTGATACGAAGACCTGACTCATTTGAAAAGACCCTGATGCTAGGAAAGATTGAGGGCAGGAGGAGAAGGGGACAACAGAGGATGAGATGGTTGGACGGTATCACCAACTCAATGGACATGAGTTTGAGTAAACTCCAGGAGTTGGTGATAGACAGGGAGGCCTGGCATGCTGCAATTCATGGGGTTGCAAAGAGTCAGGCACAACTGAGTGACTGAACTGAACTGAACTGAAATGCATTTATTTCACCTTTCTTGAGGACTGTTTCTACTGGATACAGATTATTGGGTTGACAGCTTTTTCTTTATTGCTTTAAAGATTTTGTGCCATTGTCAGCTGAATGACCTCTGTGCTTTCTGCTGGGAGGCCATTAAGCTGAATCATTATTATCTGATAGTAATATGTCCTGAGAGGGCAATGGCACCCCATTCCAGTACTCTTGCCTGGAAAATCCCATGGATGGAGGAGCCTGGTAGGCTGCAGTCCATGGGGTTGCTAAGAGTCAGACACGACTTCACTTTCACTTTCACTTTTCACTTTCATGCATTGGAGAAGGAAGTGGCAACCCACTGCAGTGTTCTTGCCTGGAGAATCCCAGGGATGGGGGAGCCTGGTGGGCTGCCGTCTATGGGGTCGCACAGAGTCGGACACGACTGAAGCGACTTAGCAGCAGCAGCAGCAGCAGTAATACGTCACATCCATCTCTTTCTTTTCAAGATTTTCCTTTAATCTTTGACTTTCAGCAGTTTGACTATGATATTCCTAGGCATAACTTCTGGATTAAAAGCAAACAGTTTCTCTTTTCTTAGATTTCCCATATTTTCATTTATTCCACCATATTGCCCTTTATACCATGCAGCTTAGTCTTAGTCTTAAGAGCTGTTTTCATATCCTTTATTCTGTTTCCAACATCTGGGTCATCTTAAGATTCACCTTAATTAAGGATGGGTCACATTTTTCTGGTTCTTTATACGTTGAGTAATTTGGGCTTGCATCCTGGATATCGTGAATGTTATGTTGTATAGACCTTGGATTGTGTTCTATTTCTTTGAAAATATATTTTTAACAAGAAGTTACTTTGGTTGGATTTATACTGTATCTCTTCTTGGGTGTGCACACAAGTCTCAGTCCCTTTCTTTTTTTCTTCTGCTCTCTACTGCTTACAGTCTGCCCTATACATGTGATTTTTAGGGGTCAGCCAGAGAGGTGGACAGAGTTTATGTGCTGTGTTTGAGGTTCTTCTCTAGATTTCTTAGAAGAAGAGTTATGATCCAGGGAATTTAGAAAGTTTGCCTATAGTCCCATGGGGAGGGCTGAACTTCAGCAACAACAACAAAAAACATTTTAAAAATTCTGTTAAATCATTGCTTTCTGTTGTCACTTATCCTAATGTTGAGCATTTTGTGGCTGAAGAAAACTTGAAGCAACTCCCTTAATCCACAACACAATTGACACCACGTAGAAGTGTATCATTTTACCCTCGAGTCAGTGGTGATCTTGGCCCCGAGTCCCTTGCACCCTTTCCTGTCAGTACGGTCAGATCTGTTAGCCTGGGCCCTCATGAGTTATTACTTGATTATATCCTGAAAGTTTTCTTGTCCTTTTCTGTCTTCATCTGTGCTGCTATTTGGCTGCTGGCTTGATTCTCAGAACCTGTGGTTCAGAGCGTAAATATATTCAAGCTTTGGTTACAGTGAGTGTTCTGAAGAAAAATGCAAGCTTTCTAGAGGAGACTCTATTTTTAAGTCACTCTTAGGTTGTGGCAGTTTCTTGATGACACCCAAATTCATGTAGAATGTACACAAACATCCAGTATTCAGGATGAGGTTGCTTCAAGGCAATCAAACAAAGCTCTATTCTGGTCAAAATACAGAATAACTACTGCCTTTCATGTCAATGTAGATGAGCCTACATGACTATTATGAGACTCAAGGTGGAACTGTGCTGGGCTAGGATGAAGAAGACCACCCTTCTACTATTGAATGGGTACTTTGGCTTTGCTTTCAGCCTTTGGTGGGTTTGATAGCTGGCATTTATTAAGAGTTTTCAAGAAAGACATTTCATTGTTCAAGTATGACAGTAGCCTTGGTTATCAGGAAAAAGCACATGTGAATTTGCAGAAATCTTATTTGACTTTCTTGCGGGGAGTATATTGTGCTTCCCCAGTGAAGTACCAAAGTAAACAGCTGCAAGCGATCCGTTGGTTTTAGCAAGAATTTACTGAAGAGTTTTATAACGCTTTTATGAGTAAATTCTAGGACAGTTGAGGCATGGCAGATGCCTCATATCTACCTATCTCAGTGGAAGCACTTTAGATCTGGGAAGCAGGCTGACTCTGATATGCTTTAGTTGTGCTTACCTGGGATAGTGAATTAACCAGTCTTAAGCTTAGTTTTCTCATTTGTACAAAGAAAAGGAAAATGGTGAATCAGTGGACTCTAAAGGCTGTTGTTTTCGACTGTCCAGCATGCTTTTCACATTTCTTTCTTATCACCATGGCATCTCTTTTCTTGGGAAGATACCTCCTCCACCTCATGTGGACATGTCAGTCCCTGTGGTGCCCCACTAACCGTCTGAGATGGGTGTGTGATGTGGTTGTGCCAAGCCACTTGGGCCATGTTCCTAGACCAGTGCTTGGTCCAAGGAGTGGCTGTGTGACCCAAACAGAGCCATTCAGAATCCTTCCACGGAATCGGAGGTGAAAGACTTCTTGTCATCCTGTCATGAGTGATGTGTGTAAGAAAACAGATCTGCAAGAGTTGCTGGCTGTTTTTCTCAGGCACAGGGACTCACCCCCATGTGGGACCTCCGAGTGGAGGGTGCCTTGAAGGCAGCCGAGGGTCAGAGAAGCTGATGCTTGTATGTACAGCCCCCTGTCCATCACTGAGGGACGGCTGCTTTAAGCAGCATCACCTCTCCTGCACTTTTGGCTTGCCCCACCCAGGACACACCCTGATGCTGGGAGGTACTGGGGGCAGGAGCAGAAGGGGCCGACAGAGGATGAGATGGTTGGATGGCATCACTGACATGATGGATGTGAGTTTGAGAAAACTCCAGGAGTTGGTGATGGACAGGGAAGCCTGGTGTGCTGCAGTCCATGGGGTCACAAAGAATCAGACATGACTGAGTGACTGAACTGAACTGAACTGACTGATCCAGGGCAGAAAAAGGCTTCACAAGTAGGGCTTCCGTGGTAGCTCAGTTGGTAAAGAATCCACCTGGAATGCAGGAGACCCCAGTTCAACCCCTGGGTTGGGAAGATCCCCTGGAGAAGGGAAAGGCTACCTACCCACTCCAATATTCTGGCCTAGAGAATTCCATGGACTGTATAGTCCACGGGGTTGCAAAGAATTGGACACGACTGAGCGACTTTCACTTCACTCACATCCAGGGTAGAAAAAGGCCCTAGCAGAGAGCCTCAGGTGTCCGCAGTAAACAGCCTGAGCTGTGTGGGGTTCAGGAGGGGGGGGCATGGGCAGTTACCACCAGTGCGCCACCTTTTTGTTCTTCCAGTCCTATAGCTTTATCCACTGTCCTTAGCAACCACGGAAGCTAGTATCCTATTTTGTTTATGCAAGATCATGTTGCTGTTGTTCAGTCGCTCAGTCATGGACTGCAGCACACCAGGCTTCCCTGTCCTTCGCTATCTCCTGGAGTTTGCTCAAACTCATGTCCCTTGAGTCGGTGATGCCATCCAACCATCCCATCCTCTGTCGTCCCCTTCTCCTCCTGCCCTCAATCTTTCCCAGCATCAGAGTCTTTTCCAGTGGGTTAGCTCTTTGCATCAGGTGGACAAAGTATTGGAGCTTCAGCTTCAGCGTCAGTCCTTCCAATGAATATTCAGGACTGATTTTCTTTAGATTTGACTGGTTTGATCTTGGTCCAAGTGACTCTCAAGAGTCTTCTCCAGCATCACAGTTCGACAGCATCAGTTCTTTGGCACTCAGCTTTCTTTGTGGTCTAATTCTCACATCCGTACATGACTACTGGAAAAACCATAGATTTGACTATATGACCTTAGTTGGCAAGGAGATCCAACCAGTCCATCCTAAAGGAGATCAGCCCTGAGTGTTCATTGGAAGGACTGATGTTGAAGCTGAAACTTCAATATGTTGGCCACTTGATGCGAAGAGCTGACTCACTTGAAAAGACCCTGATGCTGGGAAAGATTGAGGGTGGGAGAAGGGGACAACAGAGAATGAGATGGTTAGATGGCCTCACCAACTCAATGGACATGAGTTTGGGTAAACTCTGGGAGTTGGTGATGGACAGGGAGGCCTGGTGTGCTACAGTCCATGGGGTCACAAAGACTCGGACATGACTGAGCAACTGAAGTGAACTGAACCTTGTTTGGCAAAGTGATATCTCTGCTTTGAAGCATTACTACAAGCAAAGCTAGTGGAGGTGATGGAGGAGATCACGTTGGGTTCCCAGTATTTGCAACCTGGAGAGTCCTGGCTAACTCACAATCATTGTCCTAGGAACTGAACCCTTTGACCATCCTTGTCTTCTTAAAGCTCAGTGTGCTGGGCCTTATTTTCTCCGTTTTACACATGATGCATCAGAAGCCTGGAGAAGACCCCACTGCCACCAGCCTGTTTTGTTCCCACATGTCCCTCCCAAATACAGAAGTTAGGAAGAAAGTAGCTTTAGTCACACGTGTATTAGCAAGAAACCATGAGAGTCAGGAGGAGACAGTCCATCAACATCCCAAAACACGGGACATTTGCTTTGGGAAGGGACAACAGCTAGGAGAAAGAGCATGAACTTTCGAGATGGGGAAGCCTGAGCTCAGATTCTAGTCCTGCTGCTTCTAGCCATGTGAACTTGGACCAGTCATAAATTTTCTGCAAACCTCTGTTTCCTCCCCAAAAACATGAGAATGCCCATTTTTATCCTTATTATGTTCACAGTTTCCTTATCCTTGAACATAGAAAACATATGAATGATAGCCCCATGGAAGTCCTTGTTTGTTCATTTCATCACTGCTGCCATTTCTGGGTCTGTTTCTCTTTATTAATTTTCCTCCTGCTTGTGGGCCATATTTTCCTGCTTCTTTTCATGTCTAGGAATTTTTTGGACATGGGAAAGTACAATTTTACTTTATTTTTATATTTTTATTTCCCTGGTGGCTTAGATGGTAAAGAATCTGCCTGTGATGCGGGAGACCCAGGTTTGATCCCTGGGTGGGGAAGAATTCCTGGAGAAGGGAATGGAAACCCACTCCAGTATTCTTGCCTGGAGAACCCCATGGACAGAGGAGTCTGGCGGGCTTTGAAGGGTTGAAAATGACTGAGCAACTAACACTTTAATAGTTGATTTATAATGTTAAGTTTCAGGTGCACAAAATAATGATTTGATATTTTCATAGATTATAGTCCATTTACAATTATAAAGTATTGATTATATTCCCTGTGCCATACATTATATCCTTGTGTCTTATTTATTTTGTATCTAGTAGCGTGCCCCTCTTAATTCCCTTGCCCTTTCTTTCTCTTCCCCCTACCCAGCTTTCCTGTGGTAGCCACTCAAATAGAACTCATAGAAATGAGAACTACAATATATATATGAAATGAAGTATTCATTGGATGGGATATTAACAGCAGATTAGGCAGAGGATAAGATGGTTAGATAGCATCACCGTCTCAATAGAGATGTATTTGAGCAAACTCTGGGAGATACTAGAGGATAGAGGAGCCTGGCATGTTGCAGTCCATGGAGTTGCAAAGAGTTGGACCCAACTTGAGGACTGAATAACAATGACAGATGCAGAGTAGAAGAAAAGGTTAGTGAACTTGAAGATATAGCAATGGACACTATACAAATGAAGCACTGAGGAAAAATTAACATAGCTTCAGTAACTTACGGGCCTCCCTTGTGGCTTAGCTGGTAAAGAATCCGCCTGCCTGCAATGTGGGAGACCTGGGTTCAACCTCTGGATTGGGAAGATCCCCTGGAGAAGGGAAAGGCTATCCACTCCAATATTCTGGCCTGGAGAATTCCATGGACTATACAGTCCTTGGGGTTGCAAAGAGCTGGACAAAACTGAGTGACTTTCACTTCCACTTCACTTTCACTTCACTTTCAGTGACTTATGGAACAAAATGCAGTGATTTACCGAATGTGTAATTGGAGTTTCAGAAGGAGGGATGGGCATATAAAATATATTTGGAGAAATAATGGTTTATTTGTTTAGGTGATGAAAATGATAAAATCATATCCAGAAAGTTCAACCAGCTCCAAGCAAAAGGGACACAAGGAAAACATCATTAAAGATCATCATAGTTAAATTAATAAGTAGCTTATAACCGTTAATAGAAAATCTTGAAATGAACCAGGGGACAAAAGGACACATTGTGTTAGGAAATGGAAACTATGCAAGCCAAAGCTAGTGGAACAGCATTTTTCAAGTGATAATAGAGAAGAATCACCAATCTAGAATTCTATATTGAATTGAACAAAAATACCTTTCTGAAATGAAGACTTTAAAAGAAGGAAACAATGCTCAGAGTGATCTTCAAAGTTTACCGTGAAAATGAGGGGCAGAGACCATACAACCCCTGGACCTGTCATATGGCTGGCATTTTTCATATGTGTTCCATATCATCTTGTCTCTAGGTTATGTGGTGGGTTCTGGAAATGTTTGGGTAGCCAGCTTCCTCTTGCCATCCTTCACAGCACATCTTGCTTAGAGGTGGTCTTCAGATTGCTCCTCTGCCTCAGCCATCAGACTGTGAGATTCTTGAAAAGTTAGGGTTGGTCATAGTCACCTACCAGTCCCATCAGCAGCTGGCTCAGTGCCCAGCAGGTTGGGAAGGCTCAATAAATGCTGCCTAGAGTATGTATAAGTGAGAGAGAGAAAGAAGAAGGAAGGATCCAGACTACATAGCAGCCAGTGATATGATAAAGCATGATTGGATCGAATGGTTAAGGGGCTTCCCTGCCATTGAGAATGCATGCCAACCTCTTTATACCAGCCTGCAAGGCCCTGCAATCTGGCTTATGCCTATTTCACTGACACTCCTCTCTGCCCCTCCATCTTCCTGCTCATTCCTTGCAGCCCTTTTTCTCATCTCCCGAGCATGTTGAACTTATTTCTAACTCAGAACCTTACACTTGCTAGGCCCACCACCTTGATCACCTTCCCTTAGAACCCTGCAAAGGGCACCCATCCCATACAGAATTCTGCTCAAATGTCCCCTCCCTGAATACCCACCCCACTTGACCCTACCCCAAGCATTTCGTATCCATGTGCCCTTTCTGATCCTGTTTTCTTCAGTGCACCTGTCATTACCTGTAAATCCATTAAATGCTTGTTCATTTTTCCTTGTGGTTGTTGGTCTTATGTGTGAGAACATAATCTCTGTGTGGGCAGCAATGTTTCCTTATTGTTCACAGTTTGATCTGCAGTACTTACTGAGTGCAACTGTATATATATAAAGTATAATACATGTACACACATATATTTACACATATATATGGAATTTATGTATATAATGCATATATACATGTGCATGTATATACTTGCTGAGCGGTATATAAAAACACATACAAATACATTAAGCAAAATATATATATGAGCACATATTTATGAATATGCAGGTATTCATACCTAAGAAGCAGTGTACATAGACACGTGTATATGTATATAGCATATACACATGTATGTATATGCATATATATGCACAAATATCTATATGAATGTATAGCACATATAAACACATATCTATACATATATACCTTCTAAGCAGCATATATATCTATACGTCTATATACATATGCATTAAGTAGTATATACACACGTGTATTTGTGTATGTATAGTCACCTATACATATACCCAGGCTTCCTCAGTGGCTCAGTGGTGAAGAATCCATCTGCAATGCAAGAGACTTGCAGGAGACACAGTTCAATCCCTAGGTCAGGAATATCCTCTGGAGAAGGAAATGGCAACCTATGGACAGTATTCTTGCCTGTAAAATCCCATGGACAGAGGAGCCTGGTGGGCTACAGTCCTTGGGGTCACAAAAGAGTTGGACATGACTGAGCAACTAAACAACAGTCCATATACCCACCATTCACATAAAGTGTACAGATACATACACACACTCACATATGTATATGTATGCCCACAAAGCAATACAGTATATATCTACATACATGTATATATATACACACACATATATGCATATATATACACTAAGCAGTGTGTATATTTATGTTCACATACAATATTTATTTACATATACAATGTGTACATGATGCATATGACATATATGCTATATAATTAAATGAATGAATATTATATAAATGAGTGAAAACCTTGATAATTAACAAATTAACTGATAAGAGTTAGTTGACCGGTTTATACTGATTGCCTCTTGGTTAGGGTCCTGAGGAGAATTTCTGCATCTCCCTTGCTGCAAACTCTCATTTTTCACAGAGGCCCCCTCTCTCTCCAGGCTCACTCTCCCCAGCTCACAAGTTCCTCTTGACCCCTTGGAAGGTGGAGCCAGTGAATGTTGCTTTTGCTCCAGCAGAGAAAGTCCAGGCTGGAGTACTCTGCTTTGAGTCAACTTGGGAGTCAACAGGGCTTAATTATTTTCAAGGGAAGGAGGAAGATACCTTTGGGAGAACTTCCTGAGAAGTTCACTTCAAAAGTGTCTTTCTTGGATTAGCAAATGGGCCCTGTGCTTAGAGAGTCATAGGGTTGAAGCAAAATAAACAGAGAGTTAATTAAAATTCATGGAATAGCCAGAGGCAGTCTGCACATAAAACAGCAGAAAGTGGAATAGTTATATGATAATAGCTTTTTATGTCCCTCAAAGGCAGATTCTGGATAAAACTGAGCAGGAGTTGCACAGATGATAATTCCAGACTCCACACTATCTTATTATGCAATGACGATCATTTCCACACACAAGCATATTATTAGCTGTCTCGTTCCTCATTCCCGACTTTTACATCTGTGTGTGAATTCATAGTGTGAACAACTATTTGATTAATAGCAGACTAACCAATTTACTGCCCAGACTGCAACAAATCAATTTTGGAATTTTGAGAAATTTGGTCTTATATATCTGTTTTATCAGTTTGAATGTTCAGAAACATTTGACTGATCAGCATATTTTTTTCCCCTTAAAAATGTACACCGTTTTGGAATCACTTTCATCTTTTAAGTTGCTGGGCCTCTAGGATAAGAGTAGGGGTGGAAAGGACAGCAGGATTTTGAGTCAGACAGTAAACGTTTCTGCCAACTGTTCTGTCCCAGTGTTCGTCTGGCTACTTGTGAGGGTGTGGCAAGCAAGATGAATGAGGTCCCTGATGCCACTGAGTTGATGGTTTAGTAGGGAAGATAAATACACAAACGGTACATAAACATGATTTCAGTGATGATACTTGCTCTGCAGAAAATGTATAATGTGATGACCTGGGAGGGTAGGACAGCTTTCCTTGGAGGAGAGGCCAACAGAGAAGGCCTCTCTGAGATGGAGACAGTTAAGCCAAGACCTAACTGCTAAGAAGGAAACAGACCACGGGGAGATTCAGGGGGAAGAACTTCACAGACAAAAATGGCCAGCTGATGCAAAGGTCCTGTGGTAGGGCCAGAGTTAGTGAGGGGGCAGCGAGGCAGATGTGTGTAAGATGCCCAGCCAGCATTGCATCCTGCTGTGAGTGGGGGCCTGGCGCGTATGTTTGCTCTTTTCAGGACATTGCAAGAGTTCATCGTTTTATAGCACGATGGTTAGACAATTTCACCTCCAAGTCTGACAGAGCTGAGCTGGAATTTGGGTCAACCTGGTGACTCTGGGTAAGATGTCTAACTTCTCTGTGTCTCTGAAATGAGCTGTTATTCTTATGGAAGAATCAGTTTTAGAATTCTTTAACATGATGCTTTTACTGGCACCTTTCATCTTTCATGCAGGCATCTTTGATAAGGGTTGAAATCCATTTCTTTTGAGTGAAGTGTTTATTCCTTTCATGGGCTTCCCTGGTGGCTCAGATGGTAAAGAACCTGCCTGCAATGCAGGAGAACCTGGGTTGGATCCCTGGGTGGGGAAGATCCTCAGGAGGAGGGCATGGCAACCCACTTCAGTATTCTTGCCTGGAGAATCCCATGCACAGAGGAGCCCGGCCGGCTACAGTCCTTGGGGTTGCAAAGAGTCAGATAGGACTGAGCAACTAACACACACGCACACTTACTCCTTTCATATTAATTAGTCCATGTTTGGCTTGAGGCATGGGTTAGAGGAATTTGCTGGCTTCCATGGACTGCTTTAAGAGCTAAATATCAGAGGAAATGCAGGCTCACTCGCGAATGGCTTTCAAGCTTGGCCAGAGCAAATGATCCATTACTGACCAGTTTATTAATAACAGACGTCATTACTCATTTGCATTTCCCATTTTCCCACAATGACGTCTCAGTCCATCTTCTGGATGAACTTCCTGAGGACTTTTTCTGCCTATAAACCGGTCTCAACCTTGATTCATCCTAGAGAATACATTCCAGTATAAGAGAGTTAGAAGTAACAGGGCTGGTCCTGGACCCTTGTCCCCATGACTTCTTTTGGCATTTCCTAACAAAGCAATGTCCCTTATGACTCCTGAGGAAAACTGTTTGCGTAAGCAGTGGCGATAAATTATTTATAAAACACTCTTGGAATTACCTCCACACTCCTCTCCACCCTGTTGTTAGAAAAACATTCCCCTCCCCCCAAATGCCATATCTTCCATGTTGTATGTTTGTATGTTATTTCCTTTATTCATTCATTCACAGTTGTATAGCTGGGATCCACTTTTTAAACCCTTCTGTATCTCCCCCAGTGTCCTCAGGACAAAAGCCAACTGTATTGGCCTGCTTGTGCCAACGTGACAAAATTCCCCAGCCTGGGTGCTTAAAGCACAGAAGTGGCTGTCTCACAGTTCTGGAGGCCAGAGGACACCAGCCCAATTGGATCAGGGCCTGCCCCCATGCCCTCATTTTAATTTAATTACCTCTTTAAAGGCCATGTCTCCAAATGCCTCACATTCTGACGTCCTGGGGGTTAGGGCTTCACCATGCAGAGTTGGGGAAACACAATTCAACCTGCAACACCAGCCTTTTAAACGTGCCATGCAAGGCCATCTGTCTTCTGCTCCTTCCATTTGTTGCTTGGTGTTCACCACGGTCTATCTCCATATGTCTGCCGTGCAGTGTCCCAGGTGAGCGGGAGTGAGCATCACCTGATACAGATCAGAACTCACAGATGCAGGGCCCATGAGGTGGGTGCACTGTTTCTTAGCATCCCAAGGAGAGGCCAGTTGGTTTCGAGTGGAGCTGGACACACCATGGGGCTGTGCCCCAGGCAAGGGATGCCTCTCCATTCTGCCATCTCTTTTTCTGCTGACTGGGGACAAATACTTTAGAATCAAATACCATGCAGTTCGAGCTTCCTGTGCTTACATTTTAGTGGACTGTGGAGAAAAGCCAGATGCCCGGCCCTGAAGGCCTCAGTAGCTCCCCAGGCCCAGGAGAAGTTGACATTAGGTGGTGACTTGTGATCCTGGCTGATTCATTGCCATATGTATTAGTCAACATTCTCCAGAAATACAGAGCTAATAAGAGGAGAGGTAGAGATAGGGTTATTTAAGTAATTAGCTCACAGCATGATGGAAGCTAGCAAGTCCAAAATCTGCAGGATAGGCTGTCAGGCTAGAGATCCAGGAAGTTGCTGATATTGCTGTGCAAGATCAAAGGCCATCTGCTGCAGAATTTCCTCTGTTTGGGGAAGGTCGGTCTTTTGTTCTGTTGAGGTCTTCAATTGATTGGATGAGGCCCACCCATATTATGGAGAGCAATCTGCTTTACTCAAAGTCTGCTTGTTTAAATTCATCACAAATTAATTTTATCTAAAAGCATCCAGTGGTAAAGAACCTGCCTGTCAATGTAGGATGTGCTGGAGATGTGGATTCGGTCCCTGGGTTGGGAAGGTGCCCTGGAGGAGGGCATGGCAACCTGCTCCAGTATTCTTGCCTGGAGAATCCCATGGACAGAGAACCCTGGCGGATTACAGTCCATAGGGTTTCAGAAAGTTGGACATGACTGAAGTGACTTAGCAGGCATGTGCGCAAAAGCACCTACACGTACAGAATCCTCTTTGAACATATACCTGGGCGTCATGACCCAGCCAAGCTGACACATAAAATTCACCATCACATCAAACAATTGTGAAATTGTTCCTGAACTCCTTGGTGGGCCAATTCTGCACATCTCTTCAACATTCTCTATTCTTACCTTCATAACATGTATGAATAATGATCATAATCACAATGGTGGTGGTGGTGGTTTAGTTGCTTAGTTGTGTCCCAACTCTTGCGACCCCATGGACTGTAGCCTGCCAGACTCCTCTGTCCATGGGATTTTCCATTCAAGAGTACTGGAGTGGGTTGCCAATTCCTTCTCCCATAAGCACAATAATAATAATTTAGTAAGTGCTTATCATGTAACTCTCAAAATCACCCATTGAGATAGGTACACTCCTACCCCCATTTTACAGATGAGGAAGTTGAGAGCACTGCTAACATACATGTTCCAGCTCTCTGTGTTTGCAGAGGGACTGTGCCCTCTCCTGGCAATGCACTTCCTTCTACCTCCTCCCACACTTCCATTGTCATGAAGCCAACCCTTGTTGACTGAGAAACAAGGAATATTCAAATGCAGCGTCTTCCAGAATGCCTTCTCCTAATCACATGTCCTGGTTAGGATTCCTCTTCTCAGGTACCTTAGCTTCATGTGCTCATCTGTCTCAGAGCACTGCTCTTTCTGAAGTAGTAATTATCCATTCCTCCAACTAGCTAGCCAGCCACAGAGGTCAACTAGTTGTGCTTGGCACTGTTCAAGTCACTAAGGAGGGAGCAGTGAATAAAAGAGAGAAAAATCCCTGTTATCATGGGGTTTATACCATAGCAAGGGAGACAGACAAAAGGGAAACAAACCCAGAAGCATGTTTGGTGATGGGAGCTGGCCAGGATGACAGGGGACACAAGGGGTGGGGGGTGGGGACTGAGGAGGGATTGGCTCGTTCACAGAAGGAGTACAGGGATGGCTTTTGGGATAAGGTGACTCATGGGCAGAGCCTGAAGGGGGTGAGCAACCAAGACTGTACATATGGGGAAAAGCATGGTAGACAGGAATGGCAGAGAGGCCAGGGTAAGAAGCAAGCTGGGAGGAGAGTAACAGGAAGAAGTAAAGGGGGGCTGGGCCATGCTGTATGGGGCCCAGGGACCTGAAGTGAGGTGCTTTGTCTTCACTCTTGAGTATTGTTTGTTTATCTCATCAAAGCTTAAGTTCTTAGAGCCATGTCATATCTTCATGGTCAGCACAGTGCCAGAACCATGGCAGGCATTTATCAAATGTTTATTGACTGAAATACTCATCCAAATGAGTATTTTCACAAAGCTAATTTTTAATCACTTTAATGAGGCTCCATTGATCACAGCCCACATGGACTTTCTGTGCCATGAAAAATCATTGTATAGTTTGTATATCAGATGAAGATGTTCTCAGGAGAGAGAAATAGAAAATCTGCTATTGGAGTGGCTTAAACAAAGAGGGTTTATTTTCTCATACAACAAGAAGTTTGAAGGTAGGTGGCACCATGGTAACAGTTTCAGTATCTCTGAGACTCTTGCAGCCTCAAGATCACAAGTGGCTGCTGCAGCTCCAGACGTTACATATGTGCTCAAGGTAGGAAGAATAAAAATGGTGCAGAGGAGAAAATTGGAACGATCTGTAGCTATTCCCTTTTATGCAGAAAGCAAAAGCAGAAGTCAAAAAACAAAAAGCAAACTTAGAAGTCAGAAACAGTCTAATATCTCACGGGTGAGAACTGTGGCTACTTCTGGCTGCAAGTGAGTATTTAATGGATCACACTGCCTCCTTGAAGAAAATTGTCCTATAGGGAGAGGATGCATTTAGGTAGTTAACAATCATTGTCTGCCAAAGGCAATCTTCATGTCAGATAAAGATATCTGAACAATGGTACCCAGCATGACCATTCCCCTTTCAGTTCAGTTCAGTTAAGTCACTCAGTCATTTCCAGTTCTTTGCGACCCCATGAATCGCAGCACGCCGGGCCTTCCTGTCCATCACTGACTCCCGGAGTTCACTCAGACTCACGTCCATTGAGTTGGTGATGCCATCCAGCCATCTCATCCTCTATCGTCCCCTTTTCCTCCTGCCCCCAATCCCTCCCAGCATCAGGGTCTTTTCCAGTGGGTCAACTCTTCACATGAGGTGGCCAAAGTATTGGAGTTTAAGCTTCAACAGTCCTTGCAATGAACACCCAGGACTGATCTCCTTTAGGATGGACTGGTTGGATCTCCTTTCAGTCCAAGGGACTCTCAAGAGTCTTCTCCAACACCACAGTTCAAAAGCATCAATTCTTCGGCACTCAGTTTTCTTCACAGTCCAACTCTCACATCCATACATGACCACAGGAAAAACCATAGCCTTGACTAGACGGACCTTTGTTGGCAAAGTAATATATCTGCTTTTCAATATGCTATCTAGGTTGGTCATAACTTTCCTTCAAAGGAGTAAGCATCTTTAATTTCATGGCTGCAATACTATCTACAGTGACTTTGGAGCCCCCCAAAATAAAGTTTGACACTGTTTCCACTGTTTCCCTATCTATTTCTCATGAAGTGATGGGACCAGATGCCATGATCTTCGTTTTCTGAATGTTGAGCTTTAAGCCAACTTTTTCACTCTCCTCTTTCACCTTCATCAAGAGGCTTTTTAGTTCCTCTTCACTTTCTGCCATAAGGGTGGTGTCATCTGCATATCTGAGGCTGTTGATATTTCTCTTGGCAATCTTGATTCCAGCTTGTGCTTCTTCCAGCCCAGCGTTTCTCATGATGTACTCTGCATATAAGTTAAATAAGCAGGGTGACAATATACAGCCTTGACGAACTCCTTTTCCTATTTGGAACCAGTCTGTTCCATGTCCAATTCTAACTGTTGCTTCCTGACCTGCATACAGGTTTCTCAAGAGGCAGGTCAGGTGGTCTGGTATTCCCATCTCTTTCAGTATTTTCCACTGTTTATTGCGATCCACATAGTCAAAGGCTTTGGCATAGTCAATAAAGCAAAAATAGATGTTTTTCTGGAATTCTCTTCCTTTTTCCATGATCCAGTGGATGTTGTCAATTTGATCTCTGGTTCCTCTGCCTTTTCTAAAACCAGCTTGAACATCTGGAAGTTCATGGTTCATATACTGCTGAAGGCTGGCTTGGAGAATTTTGACCATTACTTTACTAGCGTGTGAGATGAGTACAATTGTGTGGTAGTTTGAGCATTCTTTGGCACTGCCTTTCCTTGGGATTGGAATGAAAAGTGACCTTTTCCAGTCCTGTGGCCACTGCTGAGTTTTCCAAATTTGCTGGCATATTGACCTTAATCCTGACTTTTTTCACTTTTCCCTGATTTAGTTCCCCTCCCTCAGATTCTTGCTCCTGCAAGCATAACCAGTGTCTTTAAATGTTACACTACAGCTGTCCATCAATCAACAGGATTTGCTAAGTGCACTCAAGCTGAGGATGGGGTGGGCAGCACCGCAAAGGTCAACTGAATCATGTAAGAAGAAGCATCCAGGCTGGTCCATGGAAGGGCAGCACCAGCCTTTGCACCTGCACAGTCCTGGGTTCCCAGCACAGCTCTGGTTTCTCTGATTCTCGGGTCATCTGTGTCCTCAGAGCCTGGCTTGCCTGAGCTGAAGAGTGGGGTTCACAGTCCTGACCATAAAGGTCACTGAGGATGCAGCCAGACAAGGACTTTCCTGAAGAGTCCAGCAAAGTGATTCTCAGCTGGCCTGAGCGTCAGACTCCCCTGGGAAGCTTTTTACAAAATACACCGTCCTAGGACCCTCCCAGACCTCTAAGGGTGCTGCAGACTGAGGTCATCAGTGCTGTGAATGAGCAGTCCGCTGGGGACTACTGGATGCCAGTGTGATGGAGGTTCTCAATACCCAGCAGTCCCCCTTCTCTGCCAAACTGGGATCAGTTCCCAGATTTCTGATGCACAGTATGCTGGCCACATGTCTTTCTTACGACAAGTCGCCTGAAATCCATGCTCACTAGCATTAATTTATTTGCCCCAATATATTGTAATTAATAAATGATAAATCAATTCCTAACTGAATTAGACTAATGAGGGTTGTTAACTGCCAGTCAGCAGCTGGAGTGGCTCTGGCCAAACTGCATGTAGTCTGCCTCATTACTTGTGGTTTCTGGTGGAAGGGCGTCTGTGCTGCCCTGCTGAGGAGTGCTGGGGCCACCTGGGATCCACCCCCTCTGTTTGGAAGTTTCCCAGCACCTCAGCAGAGCTGACTGTTGGTGAGGAGGGCTGACGTTTCCTCTGGAACACCTGTCCTGAGCCCAGGAGGCTGAGATGCTTAACCCCTCCAGGCAAATCATGTATCAACCTCCCTTCCTTATCTGGTACCCAGAGTCAGACGTCCAAGCCCTATGCAACTCATGAGCTCAGCTTTGAAAGCTCGAATTTGAATCTCATTTTGAAGAGTCTCCCCTAGCTCCCGAGCTGTCTCTGAGCTGCAGTAAGTGTCAACTTCCCCCCTTCCCTGGGAGGTGAGAGCCATCTCTCAGCACCTTCGCCCACCATCAATTATACCAATGAGAGCTGGGGACAGGGCAGGGGGGACAGGGGCTCTTCCTCTCACATGGGTGTTGCCCAGACCCCATGGAATCACAGCCTCAGCTTTCCGAGATGATGCAGCTGACTGGGCTTCAGGGCTCCCAGCCCTGGCAGAAGCCGTGTCCGTCCCACACCTTTTCTGAGAAGGCAAATGAAGAGTGACAGAGATGGGAAACCGTAATTACTAGAATGATCCACCCACCACGTGTCTGCCTGCAGATGTGGATCTCAGGGCTGTAGAAGGGTCTCAGATCCCTGTGAATCAGGGCCCCACAGGGCTTTTGTATAGCACCCCTTTGCCTCCTGTGGTTTTATACAAACTTAAAGTTTGTTGGTAAAGTTTGTGAGCCTTCAGCCTCATGCCACTAAAGAGCCTCTTGATGAAGATGAAAGAGGACAGTGAAACGCTGACTTAAAACTCAACATTCAAAAAAGTAAGATCATGGCATCCAGTCCTATCACTTCATGGCAAATAGATGGAGAAACAATGGAAACAGTGACAGACTTTATTTTCTTGGGCTCCAAAATCACTGTGTATGGTCACTGCAGTCATAAAATTAAAAGACGTTTGCTCCTTGGAAGGAAAACCTAGACAAACCTAGGTAGTGTATTAAAAAGCAGAGGCATCATTTTGCCAACAAAGGTGCATATGGTCAGAGTTATGGTTTTTCCAGTAGTCACATATGGATGTGAGAGTTGGACCATAAAGAAGGATAAGCACCAAAGAACTGATGCTTTTGAACTGAGGTATTGGAGAAGACTCTTGAGAGTCTCTTGGACTGCAAGGAGATCAAACCAGGCCGTCTTAAAGGAAATCAACACTTAATATTCATTGGAAGGACTGATGCTGAAGCTTAAACTCCAATACTTTGGTCACCTGATGCAAAGAGCTGACTCACTGGAAAAGACCCAGATGCTGGGAAAGATTGAAGGCAGGAGGAGAAGGGGACGACAGAGGATGAGATGGTTGGATGGCATCACCGACTCTGTGGACATGAGTTTGAGCAAACTCAAAGAGATAGTGAAGGACAAGGAAGCCTGGTGTGCTGCAGTCCACGGGGTCACAAAGAGTCAGACATGACTGAGCAACTGAACAACAACTTCGTGCCACTGATTGTACTGGCTAGAAAAACACCCATTTGGAGGTTTCATGAAATGTGCTCTTTAAGACATTAAGATTCACGTGACATTTATCATCCCTCAGATGCAGCCAGGCTCTCTCACATCCTCAGTCTCATTTAGTTTCATCCCAGTGGGGCAGGGTGGGCTTTGATAACTCAGTTCAGACAGATGCTGAGACAGAAGCTCAGAAAGGCAGCAAGAACCAAAGTGGGAATCGGAATTCAGGCTTTTGTCCAGCATCTTCTTTTTTTATTTTTTGTTTTAATGGGTTCTGCTAGGTCCTTGTTGCTGTGCAGGCTTTTCTCAACTTGCAGCGAGTCGGGGCCAATCTAGTTGAGGGGCACATGCTTCTCATTGCGGTGGCTTCTCTTGTTGCTGAGCACCAGCTCTGGAGTGTAGGGGCTTCCGTTGTTTTGGTTCCTGGGCTCTAGAGCATAGACTCAGTAGTTGTGGCACACAGACTTAGTTGCTCCATAGCATGTGGGATCTTCCTGGACTAAGGATTGAACCCAGATCTCCTACATTGGCAGATAGATTCTTTACCACTGAGCCACCAGGAAAGCCCCCACCATCTTGTATCCGCCTCAGATTCACAGCCTGTTGGGGCTGAAAGGGTCCCAAGTTCCAATAGAAGAGCAACTTGGGCTGCTTGGAGAAAACCCTGAACTCCCAGGCCGGCGACCACATCCCTGGTGTTGTCCATCACAGCCCTGTTTCCCGGGAGGAGAGTTGTTGGTGAAAAGCACTGGCTGGAGGGGCAGAGAGCCTGAGTTTGAGTCCCAAGGTGTGAAGAAGGTCTAAGACCTTTCTGTGCGTCTCTTCCTTTATCTGTCAAGTGAGGGGGATAAGAGGAGTTACTCTACTGAGTTGAACAGTGTCACCCCACCCCAAAATTTACATGATGTAGCTGCTAGTAAGGGCTTCCCTTGTAGCTCAGTCGGTAAGGAATCTGCCTGCAGTGCAGGAGACCCGGGTTTGATCCCTGGGTTAGGAAGATCCCCTGGAGAAGGAAATGGCAACCCACTCCAGTATCCTGGCCTGGAATATCTCATAGACAGAGGAGCCTGGTGGGTTGCAGTCTATGGGGTCGCAAAGAGTTGGGCACGACTGAGCGACTAACACTTACTGACTTACTTAGCTGCTAGCAAGGAGCATCCAGGATGGGTAACAACCTTCAGAAATTAGAAGAGGCCAAGAAAGATTCTCTCTGAGAGCCTGCAGGGGGTACGGCCCTGTCAGCACTTTAATTTGGAGTTTCTGGCCTCCAGAGCCGTGAGACAGTAAATGTCTCCTGTGTTGAGCCCCCCAGTCTGTGGTCCTTTGATGTGGCAACTGGGGAAAGGAAGGCAAAACCCCATCAGGATGTTGGGAACACAGTACCTGTTCTTCCTGCTAATTTTTTTCAGTGACACTGTACTCCTTGCTGGGGTTCCTAAGGCTCCATGTCCTCCTTTATATCTTTCCTTTTCCTTGAAAGTCTCTTCTTTTGACTTTGCCATCTTGCCAGCCTTTCATGACTCCCCTCTGGCATTAGCGCCTCCAGACAGCCTTCTTTGACAGCAGGTCCCTCCTCCCACTGCAGCCCCTTGTGAGTTAGGGAGTTGCTCCAAAGTCAGACTGTTGTGGATTTGACACTGAGAAGCTCGTTGAACTCTAATTAGCACACTCAGCTGCAGTTTCCTTGCAGTTGAAGGCGGTTGTGCTGTTTAGCCACTAAATTGTGTCTGACTCTTTGCGACCTCGCAGACTGTAGCCCACCAGGCTCCTCTGTCCGTGGGATTTTCTAGGCAAGGATACTGTAGTGGGTTGCCATTTCCTTCTCCAGGGGAGGGCTTCCTTGATAGCTCAGTCGGTAAAGAATTTGCCTGCAATACAGGAGACCCCGATTTCATTCCTGGGTTGGGAAGATCCACTGGAGAAGGGATAGGCTACCACTCCGGTATTCTTGGGCTTCCCTTGTGGCTCAGCTGGTAAAGAATCCACCTGCAATACAGGAGACCTGGGTTTGATCCCTGACTTGGGAAGATCCCCTGGAGAAGGGAAAGGCTACCCACTCCAGTATTCTGGCCTGGAGCGTTCCCTGGACTGTATAGTCCATGGGGTCGCAGAGTCAGACAGGACTGAGCAACTTTCATTTTCACTCCCAGGGATCTTTCCAGATCAGGGATCAAGCCCATGTCTCCTGCACTGGCAGGCAGATTCTTTGCGGCTGAGTCACCAAGGAATCCCTGTATGGACAGTACTTAGTGTCAATACCTGATCAGCAGCTCTTCTATAGTGCCGATGTGGAGGGACTGTGGCATAGCCAGGGCTGCTTGCCCACCAGGATTTCAGAATCGAGCCTTGAACCCAGAGGTGGGGAGGCAGTGAGGGGCTTTCCCTATTTGTTCCTTTGAAATGTTGGTCTGAACGCTGTCCCCTCTGGCTGTCACACAGGTGTGTATCGTGCAGAAGCGAGACACCAAGAAAATGTATGCGATGAAGTACATGAACAAGCAGAAGTGCATCGAGAGGGACGAGGTGCGCAACGTCTTCCGGGAACTCCAGATCATGCAGGGCCTGGAGCATCCTTTCCTGGTCAATCTTTGGTGAGTGAGTCCCTCCAGGGCTGCTGTGAACGCCTCATGGTGTAGCCAAATGCAAACAGCTCTGCAGCAGGAATCCTGCATTGTTCAGAGAGGAAATGGAATTTTCTGGGTTCGGATGTTCTTTTGAATATATCGCTGTGTATGCTTTCCAATGACTATTGTCAGTTTCTGATGAAATCGTTAAGCACATGCTTAATTTTCTTTCTATTCTCTTACCTGGTGAATCGGAATTGAAATTGATTTAGAAGAGAAGGTTGTTGTATGTTTGAGAATGCAGGTAAAATATTTTAAGAGGATGTCAAGTGGGAGTCTTCTAAGGGAATTTATCGAGAATCACCCGCATGATGTTGATGGCAAGAAGGCCTTCTGGGAGCTGATGTCTCACTCCACTCTGGATGGCTGCCCGCTGTGGATATGCTGAATTCCAACTTCTGAATCTGGCCCTCAGGGCCCAGTTCCATCCATGTGCTGAAACTCTCTCTGTTGCAATGCTGGCTCTTGCCTCTGCTTTGCGTCCTAGATTTGCCACTTTGCTGGTGGTTTCCCTGCCTCTGTGCCTTTGCATGTGAAGTCTCCTCTTTCTGAGACTTCTACCTCCCAGTCTGCCCAGCTTCCTCCTACCAAATGCCTCAGATGGGCATTTCTGTGGGGAAATGTCATACATTAGAGACTGGTAACAAGTGTGTGTCTGTCGTGTCTCCAGCCACACAGGTACTTCGGTTATTTGGGGGAAATAAAACCGCTACATGTTTTAATTGCCACGCAAGAGAAATTTTCTAATTTACTTTTTATTGAGGGGACATTTGGTTTATTAATACTATATTTGTTTCTTGTGTACAACATTATATTTCTGTATATACTCCAGTGTGCTCATCACCAAAAATTAAGCCTCCATTCGTCACCATACAGATGATCCCCTTTCATCATTTCACACTTCCCTGACCCCGCCCCTTTCCCTCTGATAACCACTGTGTTCTCAGCATGTATGTGTTTGTTTTTGATTGATCTGGTTTGTTCATGTATTTTTTGTTTGTTTTTTATATGCCACGTGTGAGTGAAATCATAGAGCATTTGTCTTTCTCCATCTGATCTATTTCTTTTAACATAATACCCTCAAAGTCCATCCATGTTGTTGCAAATGGCAAAATTTCATCTGTATTTTTATGGCAGCGTAGTAATCAGTATATATATATGTATATTATACACACCACATCTACTCCACTCATTCGTCTGTTGATGGGCTGTTAAGTTATTACCATATCTTGGCTATTATAACATAGTTGTACAAATATCTTTTGAATGAGTATTTTTGTGTTCTTTGAATAAACACCCAGGAATGGGGTAGCTGGATCATATGGTAGTTATATTTTTAATTTTTTGAGGAACCTCCAGACTATTTTGCACAGTGGCTGCACCATTTCTGATCAGAAAAGCAGTATAGGTTCCTTGCACAATGCAGAAAATGATGTACATAAGAAGGCAATAGGGCTTCCCCAGTGACTCAGTGGTAAAGAATCCACCTGCCACTGCAAGAGACGTGGACTCGATCCCTGGGTTGTGAAGATCCCCTGGAGGAGGAAATAGCAACCCACTCCAGTATTCTTGCCTGGAAAACTCCCACAGACAGAGGAGTCTGGTGGGCTACAGTCCGTGGGGTTGCAAAGAGTCAGACAGGATTCAGAAACGAAACAAGAACAACAAAAAGGAAATAGTTATCTAGAATCCTACCACCATGAGGCTGCATTCTGGCGTGTAATTCTTTTTTTATAGTAAGTCCCTGCATATGAATGAATATCTTTCCTAGAATGCATTCGTAAGTCCAGTTTGTTCGTAAGTCCAACAAAGTTAGCCTGGGTACCCAACTAACACAATCAGCTGTATAATACTGTCCTGTAATAGGTCTAAAGTACTTTACACACAAATTATTTATTTAAAAAAACCACAAAAGTAAAGAAAACATTTTTAATCTTATAGTACCGTATCTTGAAAATACAGTAGTATAGGACAACAGCCGGCATACAGGGGCTGGCATTGAGTGAATTGTCCCCATTTTGCAGATGGAGTAGTTGAGTCACACCACTAGTAGACGGATGAGATGGGACTTGAATCCACACAGTCTGACTTCATGGCCCACACTTGCAACGCTTCTACCACTGCTGCTGTGAGAAGGCCCTGGCCCTTCCCTTCTTTGCCCACCGCTCCCCCTTCCTGCACGGAGCGCCTCCTGCAAGGCTTCTGTTTGCTGCCCTGTCACCCTGCTAGCAGGGGGCGTGGTGTGGAATCACTTATCGGGCTCATAAGGACGCCATGGCTTTGAATTAATTACACGTCAGCTTTTCATCTCATTACACGGAGGGTGAATTACCGTGGCCTTGGAGCGCCTGACTGCGCCCCTTCTCATTCCTCTCTTTTGCTGACATGCTCTATAACTGGCAGAGGCAAAGACCAGGCACTGATTAGTTTTCACGACAGTTTGGCCTCTAGAGAATGAATGATGGGTGTTCCCAAGCCTGTGACGATCCAGGTTGAGTTGTCAAGTGCAATATTTTCACCTGTTCTGAAGCAAAGCTGTTCTGCTCTCTGGGGCTTAAGACAACTGGAGCAAAGGAAAAAGGCGATGAACTATCCTAGCCCAAACAGAGGAGCTGTGCAGCAACAGGAGCCCTGGAGAGGCAGGGCGTGGGAGAGGAGGGGAGGGGAGAGATGAGGCAGAGAGTTCCAACACTTGGGCTCTGAGTTCCGATCTCCCAGGTTCTAATAACAGCTCTGCCTCTTGTAGGTGAAGAGGTTGCTATGGACTGAATTGTATTTCCTCCCCACCCTCTCCCTGCCCCACAAAAATTCATATATTGATACCCTAATTCCCAATGTGACTGTGTCTGGAGATAGGACCTTTTGGTGGCTATTAAGGTTAAACGAGGTCATTAGGGTGGAACCATAATCCAATGTGATCTTTACCTGTCTGCTTCCCTGGTGGCTCGGATGGAAAAGAATCTGTCTGCAATGCAGGAAACCTGAATTCGATCCCTGGGTCAGGAAGAGCCCCTGGAGAAGGGAATGGCAACCCATTTTAGTATTCTTGCTCGGAGAATTCCATGGACAGAGGAGCCTGGTAGGCTACAGTCCATGGAGTCACAAAGAGTTGGACATGATTAAGCAACTACCACCACTAATCCAAAAGGATGGTAGCCTTATAAGAAGATGGAAAGTGTTCAAATCTCTGCCATGTGAGGACAGAGCAGGAAGGGGGCTGCCTGCAAACCAAGAAGAGAGCCCTCACCGGAACACGACCATGCCTGTGTCCTGATCTTGGACCCTAATCTTGGGCTTCCAACCTCCAGAATTGTGTGAGAATATACTTCCACTGCTTCAGTCTCCCAGGTGGTGGTTTTGTTATGGCAGCTTAGTACAGATGCCTTGAGAGTGATTTGAGTCTCCCTTCTGCGTCTCAGTTTCCTTTTTTGGAAAATGGAAGTGAAAAGGTGATCACATCACAGGGTTGCTGTAAAGACCAAACCGGACAATATTAATGCGTACAAGCATCCACACAGTCCTGGACTCGAGGTGGCTGCTGGTTCAGGGACCTCCACTGCTGTTGGTAGGACTAGCACTTGTCCTTCAGGTCAGCGTTGGGCTGGCTGGACCAATTCTATCCTTATCCAGAGTGAACATGAGGACATGCTTGCTGACTATTAGAAGATGGGTCGAGTTTTCAGTACTAAAGACTTTTGTCTCGATAAATGGTAGCAGGGAGGTTGGTTGTGTGTATTTTCAGACTGTATTTTCCAAGTCCAATTCTACTTACCAGATTGACTACATTTACTAGACTGTTAAATGTTCTATTTTCAGCTGGGCAGGTGCCTCCCCTGCCCCATTTGCTGTTGAAGTAACTGTGGGGTTGGAGGGATGGATACCTAGCAGGACAGGATGAGAACAGATACCTGCAATTAATGTAAACAGTTCTCATAGCAAGTATTGTTTCTAGAGCCTTCCCTGAGTAGTGAATGGCTGAATCACGACACAGGTCTCTAACAGGCCACTGGAAGCCAGGAAAGAACCACTTAAATTAGTGGCTAGTTTTCTTTTGGCATTGAGACCTTTGATTCGAGTAAAACTACATAAGGTGTTGAAAGATAGAGCTGATTTGTCGGAAGCAGGGGGCAGGAAAGAAGGTTGTAGAGAGGACAGAGACAGGAAGTCCCTTAGGGAACCTCTGATGAAGGACAAAGACCTGTACAGGGTTTCCCTGATGGGCTCGGTGGTAAAGAATCTGCCTGCAGTGCAGGAGACACTGAGACACGGGTTGATCCTTGGGTCGGGAATATCTCCTGGAGGATAGCGTGTAGCCCACTCCAGTATTCTTGCCTGGAAAATCCCATGGACAGAGGAACCTGGTGAACTTCAGACCACGGGGTCACAAAGAGTCGGACACGACTGAAGAGGCTGAGCATGCACACACCAAAGCCCCGTATGAAGAATCGCCAGTTACTGAGCAGCTTCATTTTCATAAAAATGACCGTCTTTGATCTTGACTATTGCTACAACCTCCCAACTGGCATTTCAGCACTTAGTCATCACCAGTTTGCCACATGCAAGTTGTCTTGTTCAGCTCAGGCTGCCATAACAGATTACCGTAGATGGGTGGCTTAAATAATAGACATTTGTTTCCCATAGTTCTGCAGGCTGAGATGGGGGCGCCAGCATGGTCAAGTTCTGATGAAGACCCTTTTCCTGGTGCAGAGATGGCTGTCCTCCTGCTGTGCCCTCCCCTTGGGCTGGGGGAGAGAGACAGAGGGAGAGAGCTCTCTTGCCTCTACTTATAAGGGCACTAATACCATCACAAGGGCTCCATCCTCATGACCTGATTATCCCCCAGCCACTCTGTCCCCCTCACACAGGGGACTAGAGTTTCAACATATGAATTGGGGGAAGGGGACATAAACATTTAGCCTACAGCACAGGGAAAGTCTCATCAAAGTGCAAATCTAAGCCCACCCCACCTCTGATTAGAATTCTGCGATGACTCCCCAAAGCCCACAGAATAAATGTTTCTTCATAACCTGGCCTCTGATATTATGTTAGTCTCTCCTCTGGACGCCCACGCCTGCTCCTGTCTTAGTGCATTTTTGTTCCAGCCACACTAAGTGATTCGTGGAACCTGTCATTCATCTTGTTGTTTTGATCCCTCCAGGCCTTTTGCGCTTGGTGTTCCTTCTGCCTGGAATACCGATTCCCCTTTCTTCTCTGTGAGAACTTCTGCTCTTCCCCCTACAAGTATTCATTCATTAAATAGACATTTATTTGACTCTTCCTGGGTGCCAGGCACTGGCTTAATTTCTTAAAAGAGTTTTTTTTTTTTTTTTTAAATTTTGCTTGTAGTTGCACTGGGTCTTCATTGGGCTTCCCTGGTGACTCAGATGGTAAAGAATCCACCTGCAACGTGGGAGACCTGAGTTCAGTCCCTGGGTTGGGAAGATCCCCTGGAGGAGGACATGGCAACCCTTTCCAGTATTCTTGCCTGGAGAATCCCCATGGATATGGACAGAGGAGCCTGGCGGGCTACAGTGCATGGGGTAGCAAAGAGTCGGACATGACTGAGCATTACTGTGCACAGGCTTTCTCTAGTTGTGATGAGCGGGGACTGTTTTCTAGTTGCAGTGTGTGGGTTTCTCATTATAGTGGCTTCTCTTGTAACAGACCACAGGCTCTAGGTGTGTGGGCTTTAGTAGTTGCAGGCCAGGAGCTCAGCACTTGCAGCTTGGGAGCTCTCGAGTGCAGGCCCAGTAGGTGTGGCACACGGGCTTAGTTGCTCCACTGCATCTGGAATCTTCCCGGACCAGGGATCAAACCCGTGTCCCCGGCATTGGTAGGTGGACTCTTATCCACTGGACCGCTAGGGAAGTGCCCCTGCCTTAATTTCTAAGGGTCCAGAGAAGAAGAGGATCCTTCTGTCTCCTGCCCTCTTGGAGTTCATAGGCCAGCAACCACCTTCTCCTCCGAGCTGCCTCAGGGTTGCCGCCCACGTGGCGACAGGTAGTGCTTCCTTCTGGACTCTGTTGAGAACAAGGCAGTTCAGTCACATTTATCTGCTTGTACATCTGTTTCCTCCATTAGTGTGAGACTCTTGGGGATTGGGGCCATGTCTCATCCGCCTCTGTATTCTCAGCATCCACAGTGTTCAATAAATTAATTCTTTCACTGTTTGTTAAGGATCTGCAGCATCTGTGCTGGCATTGGTGATGGAACAATGAGCAAGATAGTCACTTCTGATCTTTACAGAGCTTACAGATGAGAGAGGACAGACCCTTAAACCAATAGTTGATTGTGCTTCTCTGCTCTTTTCCTTAAGTAGTCACTGTCCTTTGGGGGCCCAGGAAACTTAAAAAATATAGAGATAGCAAATGGCCACCATGTCCTGGGGGTCAGAGACGGGAAATGCTCATGGGATTTTCCTCAATTCCAATTAGCAGCATCTTCTTTATTCTCCATCGCCATGGCAACTCCCTTAATAGAAGGGAGCAAGAGGTGATGCTGACATGTACGGGTCCTTGTCTCACCTTTTACTATTCAAGGATTTGTCAGTATCACTGGTCACTTTGGTGTGTGCTTTCAAGATGTCAGACTTCCCAAATTTTACTTTTAAGTGGAATAGGTTTGTTATCCCTAAGGGAGTAAGTGGGGATTATAAAATATCCCAGCTCCATTCTCATATCCAGAGGGTCAGCACTGAAATGTGGAAAGGGAGGGATGTGGAACCAGAAGTTGTTCCGTGAAAAACCAGGCTGGAGGCAGGGTAGAATTGGGTGCTATGTCAGGCAGTTCCTGTGAGTGATGCGGGTGGGGCGGGGGGGAGAGGGGTGGTCCATCAATCAATCAGGAAGGCGTGGAGTTTGCAGAAGGTCAGAGGGAAAGCCAGGACTCCCTTGGACTGGCCAGTGGTCTTTGGAGCCCTCTGCTTCCCCACCTTCCAACCCGCCACACAGTACCTTCTGGTGCCCATTTCTCTGACTCTTTCTTATGCTTCCCATGTGTTTTTCTGTAATTAGGACTCTCCTTTGTCCTTGGTGTTCATTAAAGTCTTCCCACACTTTATCAAGTGGTCTTAAGATCCATGTCTTAAAATCTTAGTAACACTACCCTATTTGGGTCATCCATGGTATGTGGCTCTTTTCCTATTTTAGCCTGATCTAAACTATCTTACAAGGCTCTCCTAGTAGCTCAGATGGTAAAGCGTCTGCCTGCAATGCAGGAGACCTGGGTTTGATCCCTGGGTTGGGAAGATCCCCTGGAGAAGGAAATGGCAGCCCACTCCAGTACTCTTGCCTGGAAAATTCCATGGATGGAGGAGCCTGGTAGGCTACAGTCCATGGGATCACAAAGATTCGGACATGACTGAGCAACTTCACTGGTTCAAACCATCTTACAAGGTGGATGTTCTTGACTTCATTTTACAGTTGGAGAAGCCGAGGATGGGTGGGTTAAATAACTTGTGCAAGATTAAGTAGCTGACAAGAGGTGGCATTGGGATTAGAGGCAACAATATACCAGGAAATGGTTAACAACCAGCAGACCAAGGGGACGCAATGCAAACCCTGACTTGTAGTGTCAGCCAGTTCCCATGGTGTAAATATTCCCATCGTGGTCTGCTGTAGACTTGGTGTATGTGTCTTCCCTGGATTTATGTGTTTGAAGCCTAATCCACAATGGGATGGTGTCAGGAGGTGAGGGCCTTTGGGAGTTGATTAATTCATGAGGGTGGAGCTTTCATGAATGGGATTAATGCCCTTATAAGTGCCCCCACTGAGCTCCCTCACTCACTCCTTCCCCTTCTGCCATGTGAAGACACAGCAAGAAGACAACTGTCTACGAGCCAGAAGGCTGATGCTTGCCACACCTCATATCTGCCCACATCTTGACCTTGATCTTGGACTTCCAGCCTGCACAGTTTTCAGAAAGGCATTTCCATTGTTTATAAGGCCCCCAGTCTATAGTACTCTATTAAAGCAGCAATAACAGTCTAGGAAATGGTTGATATCAAATTAATTGCATGCCAGCCAGCTTGCAAATTTTCTGAAAATTCAGCAGTTGTCATGAGCCAGTATGAGCCAGCTCAGAATAGCCCTGATAGGCCCAGGTCTAACACCAAAGCATTTGCTTTTCCTAAACTCAACTTCTAGGAGCCAGGCTCAGGGATAAGCCTCACAGTCTGAAGGTGAATGAACAATGAGAGCGATGCCTTGAGAGGAATTAAAAAGAAGAAATATGGTGGTTAGATATTGGGCAAAGGAATACTGTCCTTTCTAGGACAGTATTCTTGAAAGCCTAAGTTTCTTCATCTGTAGAATAGGTATAGTACTGCCCTCCTTTCCATGCTTTCTGAAGTCCAAATCAAATGTGAACCTGAAAAGTCTATGGAAATGATATTTTTGTTAGCCAGATATATACATTGTTACAGTTCCTTTTGAGAAAAACTGTGGGTAATAACTTGTAAATCCCATGAACAGTTTGTGTGTATGAAGTTTCTGGTGGGAGACAGGGGATGCAGTTAAACATGAAAAGTGAAGTTGCTCAGTAGTGTCTGACTCTTGGTGACCCCATGGACTGTAGCCTACCAGGCTCCTCTGTCCATGGGATTTTTCAGGCAAAAATACCAGAGTGGGTTGCCATTTCCTTCTCCAGATCTTCCTGACCCAGGGATTGAACCTGGGTCTCCCTCACTGTAGGCAGACGCTTTACCATCTGAGCCACCAGGGATGTCCCTTTATCATGTTGAAGATTTAGAAATCTGCCTGCAATGCAGGAGACCCTGGTTCGATTCCTGGGTCAGGAAGATCTGCTGGAGAAGGGATAGGCTACCCACTCCAGTATTCTTGGGCTTCCCTTATGGCTTACTTGGTAAAGAATCCACCTGCAATGTGGGAGACCTGGGTTCGATCCCTGGGGTGGGAAGATGCCCTGGAGAAGGAAAGGGCTACCCACTCCTGTATTCTGGCCTGGAGAATTCCATGGACTGTATAGGCAAAGAGTTGGACATGACTAAGTGACTAAACATGTAAGGATTTCGATAAAGATGAGGGAGTCTCAGTGACAAGCAATTTTATGTTAAGCTCTATCCCCAAGAGATACAAAAGTTGCATTAGGATATAATACATTTGGGAAGAGTGTATTCACTGTAGTGAGCTTAATTAAATTGGAAACCGTGGCGTCCTTGTTCCTCGTGTTTGAAAGTCCATGGCAGCTCCCCATTTTCTTCCAGCAGTTGGGCACACACCCACCCCCAGTCCCTACTTCTGATCTTTTGCACTGATATTTCCTCTGTTGGGACAACTTCCTGTGGACACCTGTAGGGCACACCCCTTCACTTCCAGCAGGTCTTTCTCCTGTTTGAGCTCTTTCTCTGACCACCCTTCCTCTCTACCCTGGCGGTTCCTAACCTTACAATACACAATCCATTTTACTTATTCATCTTGTTTATTTTCTATGCCTCCTTTAAACACACACACACACACACACACACACACACAAAGGAAGGAAGGATGGATTTCAAAAGGGCAGACTCTTGCATTTTCACTGCTCCTTCCCAGGGCTCAGGATCACATCTTGGCATTGAAGACACGAAGTTACATGGCTCACTAAGTAACTGCTGAATGAGGGATGGAATGAGTAAATGTCCCGTCTCCCCCACATAATGTGCAGAGAACCATAGGTGGCGGCTTCCTTGGTTCTTCACTCCCACTGATCCACACTGACCTGGAAACCAAAAGCGAACCCTTTAGTCTTCTAAACCCAATAGAAAGGATTTTGCTAATCTGAACACATGGGGTTTCCACCCCTTACCTCTGATCCAGCACCTGCTGGGTGCCTGGCGTTGCACTGAGTGCTCCACCAGGGTCATTCCGTTCATCATTCCCAGGGCCCTGTCAGCTGGCTCTGGGCCTCTCCACTTTACAGAGAGACAGCTGAGGCCGAGGGGGGTTCAGGCTGTAAGCAAACAGACTGTGCATCAGACTGGGGCTCTGCACCAGCGCCCGCTGCCTTTGAACTCATGAGTTCATTCCTCCAGTATGTATTTATTAAGTGCCTGTTATGTGTCAGGTATGGTCGTAAGTGCTGATGATATGTGTAAAGCAAAAGGCATGGCTTCAACTGCGTGGAGCATCCCTGTTCCTGGTTTGGACAGGAGACAGGCAAAAATCGAATAATTATTAAAATATGGACAATTCAAGATTCTGGTGAGTGCTGGGAAGAGAGTGCGTGTGCCCAGGAAATTGACATTGTGGAGGAAGAAGAAGCATGGCATTTTCTATGGTGTCAGGGAGACTCCCCGATTTAAGTGGCACCTCATGGATTTCCTGGCACCCAATGCCCACAGCAGGTCCCCAGGGTAGGCATTATTACACATGGGGAAACTGAGCCTTGGAGAAGCTTGAGTGATTGATTGTATAGGGCCTCACAGTTAACAGGAGAGAGCCAGGATTCCCATAGAACTTAGACTTTCCAGAATGTCGCACCATCTACATTTTTCTAGCTGATGCAAGAAGAGTTGTTTGCAATTGTATTAGAATTTTGAAGAGAAAACAGACCTGTCTTTGGGATTGTATCCACTCACTTCAGATTTGACACTTTCCTTCTCTGGGTGCTGTTTTCTCCTCTGTGGCCTGAAAGGCTTAAACTCTGTCCCTTGGCCCTTCCCTGGTTTCCATGGAGACCCGGGGGGCCCCAGAAAGTTCCTTAGAGGTTACTCTGGCCAGATGGGGCTGAAGGTCTAGGGACTTGGTCTCTGTCCTGCCTTATTCTGCATTCATGTTTCTTCATATTCTACATGTGGTTTCATTTAAGGAAGAGTTTCTGCTGCTTGACGATGTTGACAGCCAGCAGCCTGAATCGTCTCTCCTGCTCTGTGAGTCAGGGATTGGACCACCCACAGCCTGCTTTGCGGGCTGAGAACGGGGCCCAAGCATAGCCAACTGTGAGAGGCAGAGCAGAATGACCCAGGCTATGTGATCAAATCCAAAGAATTACGGGCGTAATAAAACTACATGACACTGTGTAAAACCAGAGGCAGCACATTTATGGTTAAAGAAAAGTGTTCTGTCCCACACTCGCGTTAACTGTTGTACCCGGGTCAGTGACAGACACCACAGGGGACAGGAAAGGATGCCTGAGCATGCTTCCCAGCCACACTCAGCCCCCACCCAGCCCGGAGCCTTGCAGTGCCTGGAAGTCAGGAATTACAGCCAGACAGGAGACGCACAGAAAACACGTTATTACTGTCAACTCTCAGGAGTGTGTGCTTTGATGATAAATGGCTGCTTGGGCTTTTGCCCTGAGAACTGTTTAAGAGTCGCTGGTAAATGATAGGCTAAGTCCACCCTACTCATGAGGGGCAGGGTGGAAATTTGCAAGGTTCTCAGTCCAAAATGATGATCCTTCCTTAGAAAACACATCACAAATGACCTTGAGAACCATGCTTCCTGCTATTGGATCTCCAGGGAGACCTTTGCTGTGCAAAATTTCCAGGGGACCATGGAATCTTCACACTCTCCTACAACACGGTAGTCTGGTCCTCAGATGTTCTTGGCTGCCCCTGAAAGCTCTGTGGACCATTGTTTCCCTCTGTCACTCCTGACACCCTGTCTAAATGTGACTCCAACAGTGTGTTGGCCCCTTCTTTCTGCCTGTAAAACTTTGCCTCTGCAAGACTCGACTTCATTCCCCTGCTTCCCACCTCTCAGCCCATTTCTCCCAGTGTATCATGAGCCATCTTCCTGTGCTAGATGAGTGAAAGAGATGCATTGAGCATCGTTATCTTGGTCTGTAGATGAAAAGACTTATCGGTAAGATGGAGCGGTTTCCCCAGCATCATCAGACTGTAAATTCGGGGAGTCAGTATTTTAACCCCTGTCTCACTCCAAAGCCTGAGCATCTCTCACCATTTCCCCTGACTCCCCACACTCCACGGAAGCCTCGGCCACCATCCAGCTGGTGCAGATTCTCAACAGGAATCACAGGTGTGCATGTTGCTTCTCTGTGAACCCTCTGCTGACTGCGTTTCTGAATTTCAGGGTGTCAGCACCCTGGCCAGGGCCTCTGCCCAGCACGGACCCACCCATGGCTCCCGAGGGACTTCTTCACACGTGACATTGGGTTTTTCATTTTCATCCACATTTTAACAGCAACATGTGAAACTAGGAGAGATATCTTTTTTTTTTTTAACTTTAAACCTTTTATTTTGTATTGGGGTATAGCTGATTAGCAATGTTGTGGTAGTTTGAGATGAACATCGAAGGGAAACGCGGCTATACATACACATGTATCCAGTGTCCCCCAAACTCCCCTCCCATCCAGGCTGGCACATAACATTGATCAGAGTCCCATGGGCTGTACAGCAGGTCTTTGTTGGTTATCTATTTTAAATACAGCAGTGTATACATGTCTGTTGGAGAAGGCAATGGCACCCCACTCCAGTACTCTTGCCTAGAAAATCCCATGGGTGGAGGAGACTGGTGGGCTACTGTAGTCCATGGGGTCACGAAGAGTCAGACACGACTGAGCGACATCACTTTCACTTTTCACTTTCATGCATTGGAGAAGGAAATGGCAACCCACTCCAGTGTTCCTGCCTGGAGAATCCCAGGGATGGGGGAGCCTGGTGGCCTGCCATCTATGGGGTCGCACAGAGTTGGACACGACTGAAGCGATATAGCAGCAGCAGTGTATGCATGTCTGTCCCAAACTCCCTAACTACTCCTTCCCCCCATTTTCCCCCTGGACACCATGAAATCATTCTTTGAGTCTGTGAGTCTCTGTTTTGTAAGTTTATTTGTATCATTTCTTTTTAGACGCCACATATAAGGGATGTCATAGGATATTTCTCCTTCTCTGACTCAGTTTTCTTGATATGCCACTCAGTCCATCCATGTTGCTGCAAATAGCCTTATTTCATTCTTTTTTAACGGCTGAGTAATATTCCATTGTATATATGTACCATGTCTTTTTAATCCACTCCTCTGTCAGTGGACATTTAGGTTGCTTAGGAGAAATATCTTAAAAGGTGGTGCAGAAGGAGCATCATTCTCAACACATGCACAAGAAGAGATTTCTGGAAGTTTGCTGACTTAGAAGCCCAGTGTGTTTGCTGGGTTGTTGACACGTTGAGCTGGAAACCTACAAAGGCAGCCAGAGTCAGAAACCCTCCTCTCCCAGAACCATCCCCTCTGAGCATCTCCATCCAGAGCAGAAATCCTTGCTTCCTCCTCTGGGTCCCTGCAGCATGTGGCTGGCACTCTCAGTGGTCCTTCTCAGAGTCTGCCCCGTGATTGTTCCATCTGACCATCTCAAAGGAGGGTGGTGGGTCATTCATTCACAAGAGGCCATCCTGGACCAACATCTTCATCCAGCTCCTAGGCTTTCTCTGTCACATCACCCTGTTTTATGTAGAAAGCACAGCTTGTTGCTGCCTCTGGTGTTTGCTCATTTCTTTACAGATATTTTTTTTCTCAGAATAAATATGAGCTCCCCGAGGCCAGGGTTCTGTTAATCTCATGTGCTGTGTTTCCAGGATCTAAAATCGGATCGGGCACAGGTGGGCACTTGATAATCCATTTGTGGCATTGAATTGGATGATTGCACCCAGTCCACGGCTTGGAACAGTAATTTCTCAGCGGATGGGAGAGAAAAGGGAGGGGTGTGTGGAAGAAATGGGGAGCCCACTTGTTTTCCCAGTGGATCCTTGAGGGTGGGGACCGTGCCTTTTCATGTCTGCATCCTTGGCTTCCAGCACAGAGAACACATTTTGCATGGATGATAAATTACCCCCATAACTTGCTGAGTTTAATATGCAAACATATGTGCCCCAGCAATGGAACGATGCACTTAAATGCTTCTTGATTTCATCCCTTTTTGGCTTTCATTTTTAATTATTTTCTCCATAATTCACAACAGAAGTGTATTTTCCTTTTGACTGGCAGGGCATGGACCTTTGATTTGCCAATATATTCTTTGTGATGGGTCTAAGGCCGTTGGCTCAGATGGAAGTGGGGGAATGAGGCATTTATAAGACATATTTCTATCAGATGCATGTTTATGCGAGCCTTCTTGTTGCTACCTCCCCTTCCTCCGTGTCTTCCTTCTTATGTTAGCAGCCTGGCATTCCCCAGGCACATTTCAACCAGTGGAAAAAAAAATGTTGAAATGACCTTGGAAAGTGTTTGTCCACTTTTCAGATGATAAATTGATTCTGTGATGTCCTGGAGAAGGAGGTGCGAGAGACCCCATAGTGGTCTCTCATGGTGATACGGTCATCATCTTCGTATTTAAAAATCACCTGCATATAATGGGCTTAACATTTCTGCATCAACTCCCTTTTTAAATTTAGATTAACTTGATCTTAAAAGCTTGGTATCATCCTGTGAGTAAAAAGCTGTATTCTGTTGTATTAAATAGAAGGCAACCCTAAGAATTCATACCATGAAATTTACAGTGTCATTAAATTCTAACTAAATACTGTTGCCTGCCAAGGTGGTGAACCTGAGACCAGGTCTTTCGTGGCTTGAAATGGAGATTGACAGGTCATAGGAGAGTGTTGAAGAGAGGCTGGCATCAAACTCAGAGTTTCTTCTCTATATAGTTAAGGTGGAAATGCAATCGGAATTGGAGTAAGTGGCCCTTTGCTCTGCGTTTGATGGCGTTCAATGCCACGCCAGAGACACCTGGAAGCATCTCACAGGCAGCACTTGTGATACAAGGCCCCCATCCTCAACGGTACTGGATGCTGACGGCCTGCTGTGAACCGGGTACACCTCTGCAAAGCTCTCTTACTCTTCCTGTTTCCTTCTCCTTCTCTCTTCTTCTATTCCTTTTCTATCCTATAGTTTTGCTCCCCAAATTACTTAAAGTGACAAATTTTTAAAAATTGAGAATAAGATGTATTGTTATTAAGCGAGAAAACCAAAGGAAGAACCAGAACCAGTGTGGGAGATGTAGCCAATGAAAATTTCACGAGGAGTAGTCCAAGTTCAGATAAACACGTGGCTCCACAGCCTTGAATCAGATGCTCTGTGTTAATAGCAGCGATGGAGGGTGCCATGGCAGACACGAACCCTGTTATCTCCATTCAAACCTCTTCAGAAGCAGCAGGTACGCAATCTGTCAGGACCTGAGTTGGCTTCTTCCTGTGAGCAGGTGGGCTTGAGAAATGACCCTTATCCTCAGGTCCTTGGGACTAGAAGTTATGCCAAAGTAGTACTCACTGACTCAGTTGCATACAGGGGCAGACAGGAACTAAATGAAGAAAGGGGTTGGGTCTGAGGAACACTGGGATGTGGTGGGGAGTGTGGCCAACAGAGACTGTGGCTTTAACACATCGTCGCCTGTGTGGACGGTGCAGGTGAGGGTTTGTGGGTGGAGCTTAGAGGAGGTGCCTGGCTCTGTATGTCACCCACTGTCTGGGGCTGACCGTCTCTCATCACTTTTCTTGGTCTCACTTGACTACATGGCATGATGGTGGGTGAACCAGTGGTTTTCAGGCTGAATTCTGTGCCATCCCTTCAACGGCTGCAGGGAGAGATGAAGGTGTGATGCAAAGGGTCTTATGGCTGCAGCCCTTCTAGCTGTCAATACTCTTAATTATTTTTTTCAGAGCCATGCCATCATCATCATTAATTATCCTGTTCATTTACTTCTTATCCTGTTTATTTCCTTCTTCCTCCAAAATGAATGCATCATTTCTGGGCCACCAGAACTTGATCATGAAGAGTTCACTCCAGAAATATTGGTAAAATGGATGAATACTTGAATGATGAGTGAATATATTCCACTTTTCCAATAGTTATGGGGCTTCTCTGTTGGCTCAGCTGGTAAAGAATCCTCCTGCAGTGTGGGAGACCTGAGTTTGATCCCTGGGTTGGGAAGATCCCCTGGAGGAGGGTGTGGCAACCCTCTCCAATATTCTTGCCTGGAGAATCCCATGGACTCTAGGGGTCACAAAGAGTCGGACATGACTGAGCGACTTTCACTTCACTTCCAATAGCTATACCTCTTCACTGGTTCCCTTGTTTAGTGGCATTGATAACCCTAAGAATGTTATCCTTTCATTCTTGTTTTTTCTAACAGTTTCTTTATCTTTGGAGTTGGCTTTGAATTTTATTAGATGCCTTTGGAAGAATCATCAATATGCTTAGATGTTTGGTTTCCCTGACTTGAAATCTGGTTAATTATATTATTAAATATGCCAGCAGTGTTTCATCTTAACTAGAATAAATCTCACTGTTATGTTTCATGGTAGAACATGTATTGTCACTTTTTGGGCAAATAACAATGACAAAATAGCAATATCTAAAATGCACTCATTCTTTCTGCATGTCAGTTTCTCTTTAAAATGTGTTATGCCGTGTCATCCAAACCACTCCTGTGGGAGACTATTCATATTTCATTGAATGGGAACTTCATTGAATCTATGTTAAAATAGGTGCATGGTGCCCAGCAATGGTTAAATGTCAAAGTTAGCTATTATGATGCTTATAAAACTTTCTCTGCTTCCCTGATAATTTGCTTAATATATAAATTCCTTGAAGTCAACACACTGGAATAAAGGGTTTTTTTTGAAACATGCTGTGACATTGCATTTCAGAATGTGGCCATTTAACAAATAGTCTCTACAAATGCCTCTTTTACCACTTTCTCACCAGGTCATTTCAGAAGCAAAACAAGATGATATCTTATAGTTGTTTTAATGCATGTGTCTTTGATTCCCAATAAGACTGCCTTTTTTTTTTTTTTTTGCAGAAGATTATTGGGCATTTGTTCAATAAATTCTTTCTGAGTGAATACTTGAGTTGTGTCCTGAAGGACAAGTGAAAGAGAGCTGCTATGCTTCAGTCTCCGGGGGACTGATTGGTTTGGGCAGGAGGGAGGGTAGAAATAGACCCCCCTCCCCCATTGCAGGACATTCAGCCACATGGTCCGAGAGTCATCCATGGGTCATGTCATAGTCTGTTGACCATTCCAGCATCATCATCTATTGACCATGCCAGCATCATAGTCTATTGACCATGCCAATATCATAGTCTATTCCCAGGAAGACACAGGGTTTCAGGGAGCAAAAACGAAGAGGAAGGAGGTGCGAGTTAGAGGGACCATGTGTGGAGAGGTGCCTCGTGTCCAAACTCTGTATCTTCTCTTTGTGATTAGGTGAGACACACGATGACAGATCTTAATTTTCTTTCTTTCTTATTTTTCAATTGGCCACACTTTATGGCTGTTGGATCTTAGCTCCCCAACCAGGGATTGAACCTAGGCCCTTAACAGTGAAAGCGCACAGTCCTGACCTGTGGGCTGCGAGGGAATTCCCGCAATGGCAGATCTTGGTGTCTGGCTGGTTTAGAATTCCTGCTGTGCACAGTGTTTATACAGAGATGGTGAATCTTGTCTTTCCCTCCCAATTCTGCACTTTTGTATGAGGTGCAGTGGGAGGGAACATCAGTCTAAAGCACTCCAACAATTTCCAATTTGTCTGCACTCTTGAGCTTTGTACCAGGAAAAATGAGATTTCTGAGGAACCCTGAGCCAGTCACCAGTTTCAGGTCTGGATGTTATGCTTAAAGGCATCTCAAGCTTTACAGAGACCCTGTATGGGACTTTCAAATGCAGATGAGTGGCCATCCACCCTTCTCAACCACACATCCATGAACATCCGAACATCAGGCACGCAGTGAGTGCTGTTTAATTTAAGGATGCGTGGCAGTGATTCGTGCAAAAACAGCTCAAGTGAGGCAGGCCCGCATATGTCAACATTGTGCGGGAAGTAGAAAGTCTAATAAGATGTAGACAGGAGTGGTACCACAGGGAACTATTTTAATGAATATATTAAGTATCTGTTATTAGCATATCTTTGTTGCTATGTGACCACACACACCTGACTATTTGAAAACTTATTAGTAGCCTGTGTGGTTTGGAACTGGTGTCTCTAATCTTGCTTCTATTATAAATCAGCTCCTCAAAAGCTTCATTTTACCTCTCTGAATTTCTTCATGTTCTGAATTAGTGGAGCCCACCTTAATAAGATTTTATTGTGCGTCTTGAAATTAAATGTTCTCTTCACATCTCTTTGACTGAACTTGACAATGTGATTAAATTAGTTAACCTCACATTGAGCCCTACAAGTGCTAGGCTCTTTGGAGCCAATCTCCAGCACCAGTGGTTTTCGACACTTATCTAGGTCTTTGCACGTGCTGTTCCATTTTCCTGAATTTTCTCTTAACCCTGTTCGCCTGGTGAACTCCTGTTTACTTCACCAAACCCTGCCCAGTGTTCATCTGTGAAACCTTCCCTGATTCCATCTGAGGGACACCTTTCTTTCCTCTTTTTTTAAAGTTTATTTTATTCATGTATAATGTCTGCTGTACAGTGAAGTGACTCCGTTATGTACACACATGTGTGTATATATATATTCTTTTGCATTTTCTTTTCCATTATGGATGTTGAATATGGTTATCTGTGTTATATAGTAAGGCTTTGTTGTTTATCCATTCTTTAACTAATAGTTTGCATCTGCTAATCCCAGACTCCAGTCCTTCCCACCCTACTCCTATCCTCCTTGGCAACCACAAGTCTGCTCTCTATGTCTGTGAGTCTCTTTCTATTTTGTAGGTAAGTTTATAGGGCTTTCCTGATAGCTCAGATGGTGAAGACTCTGCCTGCAGTTTGGGAGACCCGGGTTTGATCCCTGGGTTGGGAAGATCCCCTGGTGAAGGAAATGGCAAACTACTCCAGTATTCTTGCCTGGAAAATCCCATGGGTGGAGGAGCCTAGCAGGCCACCACCCATGGGGCGGCAAAGAGTCGGACACGACTGAGCGACCTCACTTCTTATCTGTGTCGTATGTTAGATTCCACATATAAGTGGTATCCCATGGTATTTGTCTTTCTTTTTCTGGCTCACTTAGTATGACAGTCCCTAGGCCCATCCATGATGCTGCAAATGGCATTATTTCACTGTTTATGGCCGAGAGATATTCCATTGAATATCTGTACCACATCTTTTTAATCCATTCATCCATTGGTGGGGATTTAAGTGGTTTCCATGTCTTGGCTGTTGTGAAGAGTGCTGCTATGTGAGTGATGCTATTCTTGAACTCAGTGCTTGGATAGAAGTTTGTTTTCCCTGAAGAACTGGAATATATTTTCACTCTCATAATGAAAATTGTGTGTCTGGCTGTGTCATCCTCTCCTCTATGATTGAAAGAAAGTTCAGAGCTAAACCACCTTAAAGAGGCTACATGATGCCTTAAGAAGAGAGAACTCCCACACAGGTAGGCCTGAATTTGAGTCTCAGGCTGAAGGATTTGGGATGACTGATTGAAACTTAGTTTCATTGTCTGTAAAACAGGATTAATGTCTAGTGCTTTAGTTTGAAATCTATGTCATTAAATGTCACAGAGATCTTCACACACTGAAGGACGTTCATTCTTCAATGTAATTTGTTCATTTCCTGCCTCATTTCGATCAGCATTTCTCTGCTCTTCTTTTTTTTTATTGCCTTGCTTTCTATCTGAAATTAAAATTCCTCAATCCCTAATCTCTTAATTTTATCACCATTTTGTTTTCCATGTTTATGTTGTAAGTCACCTAAAGTCACTTGTGGGACTGACCAAGACATACTGAAATAAGCTGTTCTGTTTTTGAAGTGGTCGCAACCTTCCCACATAGTGTGTGAGGGGCACATGGCACCCGGGTCCTCCCTTGCTGCTTTTCTCCTCCAGGGTTGGGGCACTGGAACAGATCCACGTGGATATGGAGCCATATGGGCAAGTGCTATGTCACTAATATATTGGCAGAATCCTCCCCACCTTATCGTGCGGTGCTGCCCAAAGCAGGTTTGGAAAGCTTGGCTTGGACTTGAGTCTGAATTGGAAACTTCTTCCAGCTGAAAGCTAGAGATGAGGATCCAGAAACCCAGGTGTGGCTGCAGAACTGAGTTATGACCAGCAGGCCCTGAATGTACCGAACCAAGTAGCCCCTTGGTGATTCAGACCTTACTGAGCATCAGATAATTCTGGTGACTTTGCCAGTGATGGATGTGGAGACCCCACTCAGTGGGGTGTGATTGAGACGAAACCGAAGCCCAGGCATCAGTGAGTTCCCAGGTGAGTCTAAGGTGCAGCCAGGTTGAAACTGCACAGCTTCTAACTGCTCAGCCCTAGGAGGTGTGAATTAAATGGGTGCAGGAAGCAGAGGGCAAACCCGCCCTGGGACCCTGTGGATGGAGGAACAACTGGCAGGAAAATACGCACAGGATTGCTTTTTGAGGTTCCACAAATGGATGAGAGGGTCTGAGCAATTGGGTGAGCCTCTCCTCCTGTTTTAGGGAGTTGCAAGTGAGTGGGAAAGCAAGAAGTAAAAGTGTTTTTGTTTGTAGATGAAGTTTCTATGTATCCTATCAATAGAAAATCCTAAAGATTCACCAAAAAGCTGTTAGAGCTAATAAATGAATTCAGTAGAGTCACAGGATACAAAATCAACCTGCAAAAAATTAGATGTATTTCTACACAATAACAAAAAACTCTCTGAAAAAAAAAAAGCAAGCAAAACTATTTACAATGGCAACTTGCTGCAGAATCAGAAGTGCCTGCCTGGGAGTTTACACCCCTTCCAGGTGACCCTCTGGCCATTGACCAATGGTCCCAGGACTGTGAGAGCTCAGCTCTCCTGCACTGAGGAATGTGCCCTTCAGAGCTCCCTGCAGGACCAGGCTGAAGCTGTCTTTGCCTGATGTCATGCCCATTACTTTCTATCCCACTGGTCTCCCAGGGAGCACTCCTTTGTGAATCACTTACTGATGAATCCACATCTCAGGGTCTTCTGAGTCCGGAAAATCCTAACTAAGAAAGGTGCTTATCTGAAATAGGAACTCTGTTCAGTTGTAGAACTCTGAAATGATCAGTGTGGGGAGCAGAACAAACATGAACTTCTGGTTCCCCCATCTGAATCTGTGTTGATAGAAAAATGGTGATAAGCGAATGGCAGAGAGCTCTAGAGCTGGACAGCGTCCAGGAGTTTAACTAGTGAGATTCCCATAATTCATTTCGGGAGCATTTTATTGAATATGTGCTCTGTGGTGAGACTGTGATGGGCTGCAGATGGGGAAACTGAGGCCCAGAGAGCGGGGGTGGGTCACAGACCACACGAGTGATAGTGACAGGACAAGAACCCAAGTCTCTTGGTCTTTGTGCAAAATATAGTTCTAGTTCTTCCTCCTTCTTGGTGTAGCTCTGGTGGCTGTAAATGAGGCTGGGGTTCTTGAGTCTCTTCTGCCTTTGCCTCGTCTCCCTCACTCTCTCTGAAGACGAGGCAGGGTCCAGGGCACATGAGTCATGGAGGAGGAGGAGTGTGGTCCATGGGCCTGATTGGACTAAACTAGACTATGTTGTCTGCAGAAGGCAATGGCACCCCACTCCAGTACTCTTGCCTGGAAAATCCCATGGATGGAGGAGCCTGGTGGGCTTCTGTCTATGGGTCGCTGAGTCGGACACGACTGAGCGATTTCACTTTCACTTTTCACTTTCATGCATTGGAGAAGGAAATGGCAACCCACTCCAGTGTTCTTGCCTGGAGAATCCCAGGGATGGGGGAGCCTGGTGGGCTTCCGTCTATGGGGTCGCACAGAGTCGGACACGACTGGAGTGACTTAGCAGCAGTAGCAGCAGCAGCAGACTATGTTGTCAGTGACTGGAACCCTGAGGGTCTCTCTGGATGGCTTCTCTACCTTTGCAGTCTCTGCTGATGACAGGGGCAGTATTTTTTTTTTTTTCATGGATGAGCTGTGATTTCAGAGGTTTGCTCTTGGAAGGAGTAGGTAGAGAATCTGGTGGCAATGATGGTGGTGGACTGTGTGTGTTTGTGTTCAGTGGCTCAATCATGTCTTTGTGATTTCATGGACCGTAGCCCACCAAGCTCTTCTGTCCACAGAATTTTCCAGGCAAGAATACTGGAGTGGATGCCTGTTTCCTCCTCCAGGGGATCTTCCCGACCCAGGGAGCGAACCAGCATCTCTTGTGTCTCGTGCATTGGCAGGTTGATTCTTTACCACTAACACTGCCTGGGAAGCCCCCTGAATGTGACTCAAAGTGAGAAAACCTAGGATTGTGTCGAGCCCTTGTCTCTACTCTGGGCCTTTGGGGAGAATCTGTCCTGTCTTAGAGGAAGTCTTTCCTGATGACTCTCACCTTTCTTCCTCTCTCCATCAGAAGATGTTGGGACACAAGTTTAGGGTGGGGTCCTGAGGCAAAGGAATAGAAGAGGGAACTGGAGCTGGCTTTAATTCAAGCCATCTGGATTGTCTCTGCTTAGGTCAAAGGAATATACTTAGCACCAGGAGGCCCAGCCAATCCAGTCCAAGAGGGGCCAAGATGTCCCAGCTGGGAATTGGATTGAAAAGCTTTATAGTGTTCAGCCAATGGATTTAGTCTAGAGTGTCACCTTTTCTGTTTTCTTCTCAAATCTGTGACAAGGTTTGAGGCTAGTTATAGGTTCTGGCCAAATATCTTCCCAGGTCATCGTGCCTAACAGAAAAACAAAACCTCCAGCTTGCCAGGTGGCTCAGGGGTAAAGAATATGCCTGCCAGTGCAGGAGATACAAGAGACGTGGGTTCAATTCTGGGGTTGGAATGATCCCCTGGAGAAGAGAATGGCAACCCACTCCAGTATTCTTGCTGGGAAATCCATGAACAGAGGAGTCTGGAGGGCTGCAGTCCACTGAATCTCAAAAAGTCAGACACGACTGAGGATACACACACAACAAACCATCCCTCTTATAATTCCAACAAAAACTGTGACTTTCTTCTCTCACAATAACTCATCAGAACTTCCTTCTGACTCCTGAGTTTCCTTCAACCGGGGATGGCTCTAACAGTCGGGGAGGCAATGGCCCCCATGTAAGGGGATTTGTAGCAACATCCTGCCAAATATTCACTTTCAGTAGCCCCTGCTTTTGAGCTGCCATACTTCTTGGAAACAATAAGGGGGTCAGTAGTGGACAATGGTTATTGCTTAGAGAGATTGTCACAGTTCTTTAGTCCTGAGCTCATAACAGAGACATTACTTCTCAGGGGTGGTGGCTGGTGGCCTGGCAAGGGAGAGCCCTGGCAGATGGAGGGGCTGGCAAATGGAGGCCTTGGTAATTGAAATGACTGATGGTGCGTCATGTACACACGAGCAGAGTGGGAACAGCTGTGGAGGGGGAGATGGAAGGCCCATCTGTGGAACCTTTCCAGAAACCCAGATCTGTTTCTGCAGAGACGAGACAGCATCCGTCAGAACCGTTCTGCCCCCCTGAAGACAGACACACACACAAGGAAGAGCCTGAGCCAGGGCTTGGGAAGAAGAGGAGGTTGGGGGTTGGGCCTGGGGTGCCTTCATCTTTGAGTTTCATTGGCTGTATTCTCTGCCTTCTCTCTTCTCTTTAATTCCCTTTTTATGTTCTTTCCACCTGGGTCAAAGTGCCATTGCAGATGCATCCCATTCTTGACCCACTTGATTCTGAACTTCTTTAAATGGTTCTGGTTTTCCATGTTGATGGGTTGACAAACTGGTTCATGGAACAAATCTGATGTGCCTACTGTTTTTGTAAATAAATTTTTATTGCAACACAACCATGCTCGTTTCTTTTATGTATTATGTGTGGCTGCTGTCACATGACCAAGGCAGAGTTAAGTAGCTATGTGTCCCACAGACTAAAATATTTACCCCACAGCCCCTATCCTGACCCCTGTCATCTCCCACTCTGTCTCCATCTTCTCCAAATTCCCAGAGAACTGAAGCCTCTTTGATATGCCCCAGGCGGATCCTGCCACTTATGCCAGCTCAGATTAGTGAGAGCAGAATCAGAATGAGAAATAGGCTTTTATTTTTCTAGCCATGTGACAAAAAAGAGAGCCATGTGACATTTGTTGTGTATTTGTTGTCTCTCAGCTGGATACTTCCTTTAATTCCTTCCTTTTTTCTCCCTCCAGCTCCCCACTTTTTAATTCCCAATTCCTTTTATGTACATTTCTTCAAAAACGAAACATTATCTGAGTTACTATGAGTTGCTATGATGTTATAGGCACTGCTGTATCTGTCAGGATGGGCTAGGCTATGCTGCAGTAACAAACAGCCCCCTCCTCTCATGGTCTCTAAACACCAAAGGTCTGTGTGTTGTTCGTGCTACAGTTCATCCAGCCTGGCCTGGCAGAGGGTCCTGTTTTTCACAGGGATCCAGGCCTGTAGGTTGATGATATATGAAGACATATCATCCAGAGGGAAGGAAGCTCAGCCCCCAAACAAGAAACATCCATCTCTGGTCACAGCTCAGGATGAGTTACAGGGCTCTGTCCAATCACAAGGGGATCAGGAAACATGTTTTTACCACGTACCTAGGAAGGAAGGAGAACTAGGTGTTGCTGAGTAGAATGAATGATAATCAAACACTGGTGATGTAGAGATAAATAAGAATGAATCACTATCTCTGTTCTGGAGGAGAACCAAGTGGCATACATGATTTATTGAGTTCTTACTGTATACACAGCAGTTTGTAGTTGTTATGACCTTTGATCTTCACACCAGTCATGAGAAATTTCCCCACTTACAGGTGAGAAAACTGAGCCCCAGAAAGACTAAATGACTGAATCACTCATCTGGTGGGACTTTTAGGTATAATTCTGGCTTCAAAGCTAGATCTCTATCTCTGATGCTACAAGGGCCCCCAGGCTCCCTGGTCAAGCTCTGTCTTTGTATTCCCACCTGTGACTTCCAATGCCTGGTTATTGAGGTGGGACAGGAGGGAAGATCCATTTAAGAATTCATTGATCACCTCATGCTGGGTGGGAAAGAGATGAGAGAGTCTAATCTTGGCTTGAGTCATCCAAAGCAATCCCTTCCACTTAATATGATTGTGTTCTGCAGTCTCTGACCAATTACTGTGATGCCTCACTAGCAATCTTCATTAAATTCCATTTTCAGAAAGTACTTCCTCCCCTCTGTGAGATGTTCATGACTTTCCCTCCCACCCTAACCCCACAACCTCATTGCCTTCATGGGGAAAAAGCCCCATTGTCTTTGACTGATTTTCAAAGTCCAGCCCAGTTGGGTGCTTCTCCTCCTCACAGTCCCTCCTCCTTGTCCATCATGCTCTCTCTTCCTCCCAGCAGTTCAGGGCAGAGGAGATGTGTGTCTGGACTGAGACACTGACAGGAAGATGGATTGAAGGAGAGAGAGATTGGGAGAGTAAGTATAAGAAAGGCAAGTTTACATTTCTTGATGGAGGCAACCAACAGTCAAAATTCTGAAGACGATGAGAGGAATAACAGTGTTCAAGAGAAAAATCTCATGAAATTGTTTTATTTCCACCCATTCTTATGTTACAAGGAGGTAAAGACTGGCCTTTCTTCCCCTTGTCTCTTGCCTTTTTGACTTTTTAGAGAACTGACTGCCTTATGTGTAATTCACCATGTCACTCAATAAAAAGTTGTTAAATGGAACTGGATAGATAATGACCATATAATAATCATAGTAGCCATAGTTTACTTTGAACATCTACCAAGTGCTGGTCTCCATGCTAGATCCCTCATCTGCATTATCGTATCTTTTTATCATAAACCTCTTGGAAATGGCTGAGTGCTGAAGAATTGATGCTTTTGAACTGTGGAGCTGGAGAAGTCTCTTGAGAGTCCCTTGGGCAGCAAGGAGATAAACCAGTCAATCCCAAAGGAAATCAACCCTGATATTCATTGGAAGGACTGATGCTGAAGCTGAAGTGCCAATACTTTGGCCACCTGATGTGAAGAGCAGACTCATTGGAAAAATTCTCCACCTGGTGCTGGGGAAGATTGAGGGCAGGAGGAGAAGGGGAAGACAGAAGATGAGATGGTTGGATGGCATCACTGACTCAATGGATATGAGTTTGACAGTGACGGACGGGGAAGCCTAGTGTGCTGCAGTCTATGGTGTCGTAAGGTGTCAGACATGACTGAGCAACTGAAAAACAACAACAACATTCTACATAGGAGAAAATAGTTTGGAAACTTTAAAGAATTGTCCAGAGTTGAAAGGCTAAAAAGAAATGGAATCAAGTTGTGGCCCCTCCCAAATGTCTACTTCCAAAACCCAGACCGTTTCATCTTCACCCCAAGGACAATATGTTTGTCCTTACTTCTCCAAGGACAATACGTTTCATGTTGCCGATGCAAGGAATTTTGGTCAAATATGTGAATTTTAGAGACTGACTGCCTGATGTGGGTGTAACTTCGCATTTCCTAGAAGGCTTAAATTATGCATCATTGAAGCGCTTTCATTGGAAAGTTAAAATGTCAAACACACGCCCACAGCTCAGCACATACGTAATCTAGCAGCCATTTCCTTGAAAATAGCATCTTGTTACAAAGGCATAATGTCGCTGACTGAATCTCCAGCCTACGTATGCTAATGTAGGTTCTCTAAGTGCATTTGAGGAAAGAAACGGAGTCTGGTTGGGGCCAATGGCTTAAGCGCTGAGACACCCCCCTTCCATAGCTCCAGGCATGGGTCACCTAACAAAGAGGCAAATTCAGCACTGCAGTTCAGCAAAGATGAACATGGGATGACCCCTGGATCACTCTGCCATGAACCATTTCCTTCTTTTCAGGATGACGAGCATGTCTTTTCAAGTCATCTCGTCACCCTGGACCTCAGTTTCCTCATCTGTTCAATGGAATTGTTCAGTGCTTCATGGAATTGTTCCAGAGGTTGGACAATAATACATAGGTCTGTATAGTCAAAGCTATGGTTTTTCCAGTAGTCATGTATGGGTGTGAAAATTGAACTATAAACAAGGCTAAGTGCTGAAGAATTGATGCTTTTGAACTGTGGTCCTGGAGAAGTCTCTTGAGAGTCCTTGGACAGCAAAGAGATCAAACTAGCCATTCCTAAGGGAAATCAACCCTAACAATTCATTAGAAGGACTGATACTGAAGCTGAAGCTTCAGTACTTTGGCCACCTGATGCAAAAGAGCCGACTCATTGGAAAAGACCCTGATGCTGGGAAAGATTGAAGACAGGAGGAGAGGGGGATGACAGAGGATGAGATGGTTGGATGGCATCACTGACTCCATGGACATGAGTTTAAGCAAGCTCCAGGAGATGATGAAGGACAGGGAAGCCTGGTGTGCTGCAGTCTGTGGGATTGCAAAGAGTCAGACAGGACTGAGCGACTGAACAACAGAAAGTGCTCAGAGCAGTGAGCCAGCATTCAATGAATATTAGTTATTTATCATCATCATTCATTATCACAGTGCAGTCAGTTCACTCTGGAGTGATCACTGACTTTGGTGTCTGGTAGCTTGCAGATCAAATGCCTGCTCTGTTGTTTATTAGTCGTGTAGCCTCAGACAAGTCCTTATGCTTTCTGAACCTCATTTTCTTCAATCATTGTGTATTTATCTAGTACTTTCTGAATGCTAGGTGCACTGCTAAGCACTTTTCATACTATCTGTCAGCTCCCAACAATACCAGGAGATAGATTATAGACTAAGGTTCAAAGAAGTTAGGGATTTCCTGGTGGCTCAGATGGTAACTAATCTACCTGCAATGCAGAAGACCCAGGTTCTATCCCTGGGTTGGAAAGATCCTCTGGAAAAGGGAATGTTTACCCATTCCAGTATTCTTGCTTGGAGAATTCTATGGACAGAAGAGTCTGGTGGGCTACAGTCTGTGGGGTCCCAAAGAGTCAGACACGACTGAGCAACTAACACTTGCAGAGAAGTTAAGTGAACTGCTCAATGTCACACACCAGTAGTTGGTGGAACCAGATTTAAGCCCAGGTCTTTCTGCCTCCAAAGTTCTTTCTCTTAACCACCTCAAAGTTCTTTTCTCTTAAGCCACAGGGGCTGGATATCCTATGTCAAAGGGTACTTGGGAGGTCTAAACAAGATCTGAAATGTCAAATACCAGTTAACAGTGGTTAAAATGAAGTGGTGCTCAGATATGCTAGTAGAAATATTTTATCATTATGATTATGGACAACAGCCACACAGCTGTCCCCACCCCCCTTCTCCCCCTCCCCCTCCTCATCAAGCCTTTCCCAGGATGTCCTAACCCATTTTGCATATCTTCTTTTCACCTCGCCTGTCCTTACACCTGCATGACAGCCCAGGCCTGTATGCTCTAGCCTTCTTGTCCTGGGCCCTGCTATCCTTTCTGCTCCACCATCTCTGTATGTTCAAACCTTAGACAGTCTTTCATCAAAAATCCCAAATCCTTCCTTTTCCTTGGAGACTTTTCTTGCCCTCACCTCAGACTAAACCTGAACTCCTGTGCTTTTGCATCCTTACTAATGTGTATTATGAACTCCACTTGGGCTTTATTGAGTTGCCAGTCATTCCCTTGTTAGACATTAGACTCCATGAAGGCAGAGATGGGATGTGGAATTCACAGTCGTGTGCCCAACCCTGCAGCAGCCACTGGGAGACATTCAACAGCAGATAAATGAGCATTTAATACAGTCTTAAATCTGTTCCTTGGGACACAGTTACACATTACACAGTGTACAAGAGTGTATTTTGATTAAGTAAGCTTTAGAAATTCTTCTTCTATCCCCGCTCCGGGAGAGTCATGTGAAAGGTGGTATGCAAAGGCTCTGAGAAAACCATTAAAAAAATTTTTTTTTCCTTGTGCTTTTTCTTTTTTTTTATTTTTATTTTTACTTTATTTTACTTTACAATACTGTATTGGTTTTGCTATACATTGACATGAATCCGCCACGGGTGTACATGAGTTCCCAATCCTGAACCCCCCTCCCACCTCCCACCTCATATCATCTCTCTGGATCATCCCCGTGCACCAGCCCCAAGCATCCTGTATCCTGTATCGAACATAGACTGGCGATTCGTTTCTTACATGATAGTATACATGTTTCAATGCCATTCTCCCAAATCATCCCACCCTCTCCCTCTCCCTCAGAGTCCAAAAGTCCATTCTATACATCTGTGTCTCTTTTGCTGTCTTGCATACAGGGTTATCCTTACCATCTTTCTAAATTCCATATATATGTGTTAGTATACTGTATTGGTGTTTTTCTTTCTGGCTTAGTTCACTCTGTATAATCGGCTCCAGTTTCATCCACCTCATTAGAACTGATTCAAATGTATTCTTTTTAATGGCTGAGTAATACTCCATTGTGTATATGTACCACAGCTTTCTTATCCATTCGTCTGCTGATGGACAACTAGGTCGCCCAGTGAACTCACTTGCCCATTGACCACCCTTCCCCACTTCCACAAATACCCATTATTCCTCAGACCTCTTCCATGGGTTTCTTGTAAGAAATTAAAAGTGAAGGCTATTCTGATCCAGTGCTAATGGATACAATTTGTAACTCTGGTAGAGAGAGAGAGAGATGGAGAAAGAAATGGCAACCCACTCCAGTATTCTTGCCTGAAAAAAACCATGGATAGAGGAGCCTTGTGGGCTTTGGTCCATTGGGTCATAAAGAGTTGGAGAAGGCTGAGCACAGAGGGAAGGAGAGCTTCCCCCAAACTTCAGGTGTCTGGATGTAGAGCTGCCACGTGGGGAGCAAGAGTAGCATCAGCAACCACCAGAAGGGGCCTCACCCACGGCAGGGTGACCGGAAGAACCAGCTCCCCTCCAGTGATGGAGCTCAGACCACAGGAGGTCACCATGCCATGCCCACTGGCTTATGAGATTCAGGCAGAAGAGGGAGGGAGATGGAGATTGACAGCTCTGATTCCTTGCAGGACCTGTCGCTTATCGGTTTGTTTCTTTGGTGAAGGGAATTCTCCATCTCCCACAGGCCAGGTTTCCTGTGCATTGATTCACTCACTCTGCATAATGACCCCATGAAGTAGGCATCATTCCCTCCCAGAGAGAAATAAATTCCCTCCCAGAGAGAAATAAACAAACACAAACAAACAATCTTGTTTCACTGTTTAAAATGCAAGCCTGTTCATTTGAAACTTAAACAAATTTGCATTTTAAACTGTAAAGACAAGCAACTGGGAAGTCTCCCTGATTTTTCAAAAATTTTTTCTTGAACTATAGTTTATTTACAATGTTGTATTGATTTCTGGTGTTCAGCAAAGCAATTCAGATATTCATGCATGCATACACACACACACTCTCTCTATATATATATATATGGATATATGCTCTTTTTCATATTCTTTTCCATAATGTTTTTTATTTTATTTATTTATTTCTTGGAGGCTAATTACATTACAATATTGTATTGGCTTTGTCATACATTGACATGAATCCGGCACAGGTGTACATGTGTTCCCCATCCTGTTTTTTATAAGATATTGAATATAGTTCCCTGTGCTATACAGTAGGACCTTGTTTATCTATTTTATATATAGTAATTTGAAACTACTAATCTCAGACTCCTAACTTTTCCCTCCTCCACTCATTTTTCCCTTTGGTAAATGTAAGTCTGTTTTCTATGTCTGTGATTCTGTTTTGTAAATAAGTTTCATTTGTATCGTATTTTAGATTCCACATATAATTTATATTATGTATTTGTCTTTCTCTTCCTGACTTACTTCACCTAGTATAGTGATCTCTTAAATCCATCCATATTGCTGCAAGTGGCATTATTCTATCCTTTTTTATGACTGAGTAATAATGATGCTGAAGCTGAAACTCCAGTACTTTGGCCACCTTATGCAAACAGTTGACTCATTGAAAAAGACTCTGATGCTGGGAGGGATTGGGGGCAGGCGGAGAAGGGGACGACAGAGGATGAGATGGCTGGATGGCATCACTGACTCGATGGATGTGAGTCTGAGTGAACTCTGGGAGTTGGTGATGGACAGGGAGGCCTGGCGTGCTGTGATTCATGGGGTCGCAAAGAGTTGGACACGACTGAGCGACTGCACTGAACTGAATATTCCATTATGTATATATACCAGTCTTCTTTGCCCATTCCTCTGTAGGCGTACCTTTAGGTTGCTTCCATGTCTTGGCTGTTGTAAAGCCAGGCTGTCTTGGCGGTATGATCACTGGGATGCATGTATCTTTTCAAATTAGAGTTTCCTCTGGATATATGCCCAGGAGTAGGATTGATGGATCACATGGCAACTCTATTTTTAGTTTTTTAAGGAACATCCATATTATTTTCCATAGTGGCTCTGCACAGTTTACATTCCCATCAACAGTGTAGAAGGGTTCCCTTTTCTCTGCACCCTCGTCAGCACTTGTTATGTGCAGACTTTTTAATGATGGCCTTTCTAACTGGTGTGAATTGTTGCCTCACCATAGTTTTGATTTGCATTTCTTTGATAGTTAGTGATGTTGAGCATCTTTTCATGTGCCTATTGGCCATCTGTATGTCTTCTTTGGAGAAATGTCTATTAGGTTTTCTGCCCATTTTTTGACTATTTTGTTGTTGTTGTTAGTGAGTTGTATAAGCTCTTTGTATATTTTGCAAATTAAGCCCTTTTTGGTCACAACATTTGCAGATATTTTCTCCCCATTTCATAGGTTGTCTTTTTGTATTGGTCCCTGATTTTGTTTTTAGTTCAGTGAGTCAGGCTTTTAAAGTTCATTTTATGAGCTACCATTTATTTGCTGTCTGCCATATTGTTTCATTTTTGTGACAGCCTTGGGAGGTGACATTACTGTCCCTTTGTACCTGTGAGAAAACCAAAGGTGAAAGTGTGATGATAATTCATTCATTATCCTTGCAACAAATGGTTGTTTGGTCCCTACTGTGTGCCAGGGAAAGTGATAGAGTTAAGGGATGTGGTCCTACTTAAAGATAACTTTACTACTAGTCTTTGTTAAACGTACGGTGTGCATCAGGGACTCTTCTGGTGTGCTATACCCTGAAAGTTTGTGTCCTACAAAATTCATCTCTTGAAACCTAACCTCAGTATGCTGATGTGTGCAGGTGAAGCCTTTAAGAGGTGATTAGGTCATGAGGGGGCTTCTCAGGTAGCACTAGTGGTAAAGAACCCACCTGCCAATGTAGGAGACATAGAGATGTGGGTTCGATCCCTGGGTTGGGAAGATCCCCTGGAGGAGGGCATGGCAACCCACTCCGGTGTCCTTGCCTGGAAAATCCCATGGACAGAAGAGCCTGGCAGGCTACAATCCATTGATTGGCAAAGAGTCGGACACAACTGAAGTGACTCAGCATGCACTCACGCAAATCGTGAGGGCAGAGCCTCATGAATGAGATTAACGCTTTATACAGGAGACCCTAGAGAGCCCCCTTGGCCCTTCTACTACATGAGGATGCGGCAAGAAGAACATCTGTGAACCAGATACCAAATCTGTTGGAAGCTTCAGCTTAGACTTCTGCTCTCCAGAACATAGAAGGGTAACTGTTTTTACTGTTTAAGGCCCTTGGTCCACAGTGTTTTGTTACAACTGCTCCAGCCCACCAAGACATAGTATTTTATGCAAGTCATCCTTTTTAATCCTCACGATTAGTAAGGAAGCAGATGGGATTAGTGTTCACATTTAACGGATGGAGAAACTGAAGCACACGATTCTGAAAACACTTGTCCAAAGTGGTGCAGCTGCCCGTGGCTGACCAGCATCCGGCCCCAGGCAGTCAGGGGTATTTGCTAAAGTAATGCTCAGATGTGACACCTCACAAAATAACCATCTCTTCCCTACAGCCTGGGGCCTTGCTGCCAGCCTAACAAAGAGCTCTTGGAACATAATTCTTGATCTTCTGCTTATAGGGTCTGTGTGGATCATGAAAGGTACAAAAGCTGTAGGTGAATCCAGCCCCCCCATGATCCTTCTGAAGAAGTCACCCATTGGTGGCTTAATCAAAGTCTTGTGGCGCCCCTGAAGTCAGAATGCCCTCGACACATTGTGATTTAATCCAAATGCTCCCATTCTGTTATCTTAGCAAAGGCCACTGGGCGATCTCTCCTGCATTTGTCATCACCTCTTAAAACATGATATAATTGGAAGTTGCTGTGCTAGGCTGAGGGTAGGATGACATTTTATGCACATTCAGTTTGGACATAAATGTCATATTTGCGCTAGGTTGAGGCTGCCGGTTTTAAGGATAAAATGTTCGTGAGTGATGAGCAGACCTACAGGAAATTTTGCCAAGTGAGTTGAAAGCAGCTTCCGATGACCCAGGCAGAGAGAAATTAATTACTGCAGGCAGAAGGTTGGCATTGTTCTCTTAAAAGGAAAAGTTTACGGTCTTTGCATTTTCTCATTGCATCACTACAAAATAGATTCTCTCCATCCTCTTGCTCTAAATATCAGATAAAACCTGATCATGTTTATGTATGTAAGTATGCATATATGGGCCTCCCCGGTGGTGCAGTGGTAAAGAATCTGCTTGCCTCGCAGGAGACACAAGAGACAGATGCAAGTTCAATCCCTGGGCTGGGAAGATCCCCTGAAGTAGGAAATGGCAACCTGCTCCAGTATTCTTGGAAATACTGGAGAGTGGAAAGTTCTGTGGACAGAGGAGCCTGCGGGCTACAGTCCATGGGGTCGCAGAGAGTCTGACACGACTGAGCACCTAAGCACTATATGCATATACATGTATACTGTTGTTGTTGAGTAGCTAAGTCGTGTCTGATTATTTGAAACCCCTTAGACTGCAGCACGCCAGGCCTCTCTGTCCTTCATTATCTCCTGGAGTTTGCTCAAACTCATGTCCATTGAGACGGTGATGCCATCCAACCATCTCATCTTCTGTCGCCACCTTCTCCTCCTGCCCTTAATCTTTTCCAGCATCATGGCCTTTTCCAGTGAGTCAGCTCTTCACATCAGGTGGCCAAAGTATTGGAGCTTCAGCTTCAGCATCAGTATGAATGCATATATAGAAATACCCTCTTTATATAAATAATATATACAATGTATAATAATATATAATAAAATTATATATGTCTATATTTGAGTCATTATGAATTAGCCATATATAGATCCATTTTGAATTAGCACCTCTATCTTTAAGACACTTCATATCCACTATTATTTTCATTTTGATTGAATTCTAGGTCTCATCTTTGGTCGCCCTTCCCCTGCCTCCCCCATTCAATACAATACCACACTCCTTTGGCTGTGATGGCTTATTATCCCTCCACTCTTGTCACCAAGCCACCCTCCTGCCTGCTCTGGGTTTGGTGAAAGTCGACTAATGATCTTTCAGCTTTCATCTCTGCCCCTGAGTCTATGCTCCTTAGAGCCGCCAGGATAAACTTCACAAAAACTGAAGTCAGGTCATGTCATACTTGTTCAAAACCATCCAGAATAAAAGTCAGGTCCTTTTCTGTTGGGATTTAAGTCTGATAAATAATACCATTCTCCCTCTTTTACCCACTCCAGCTTGGAACCAGTTGAGAAATGAACCAGAAGTGAGGTCGATAAAAATGCAGATATCATGTTTGTAACTGACAGAAAGGTTGTTGAAGAACAGAGCTTAGGTCTGCTTAATGAGTGGGCTTCAACACTACTCTTAATTGAACTTTCTCCCCCTGTAGAGAAGCTTGCCTCATTAAAATCACAAATGTTGCTTTCTTGGGGAAGCCTTCTCTGCCCCCTGTTTCAGACAGTCATTCTCCAAGATTGTCTTTTTCCTTATTGATTTATATATGTTAAACATCTTCTTACAACTTGTAGCTTGAATTCACATGTTATGGTGAATTTGGGGGCTTCCCTGGTAGCTCAGCTGGTAAAGAATCTGCCTGCAATGCAGGAGACCTGGTTCAATTCCTGGATTGGGAAGATCTGCTGGAAAAGGGATAGGCTACCCACTCTAGTATTCCTGGGCTTCCCTGGTGCTCAGATGGTAAAGAATCCACCCGCAATGTGTGAGACCTGGGTTCGATTCCTGGGTTGGGAAGATCCCCTGGAGAAGGGAAAGACTACCCACTCCAGTATTCTGGCCTGGAGAATCCATGTACCGTATACTCCATGGGCTTGCAAAGAGTCGGACACGACTGACCGAGGTGAATTTTTATAGAAATTATCCTAGCTTTAATGGAAGTAAATTACCAGTTTTTTTCTTTTCAAAGTTAGTATATGTTATGTCTTTGAAAAATCTTTCCTAGTCTCCAGACTATAATGAGATTTTCCGGTATTTTCTTCTAACAGTTTGAAATTTGACTTTTCACATTTGATTCTTAAATCCAAAAGTTTTCTATGTATGGTGTGAGGTGTTGATTTTTGTATATGGTGATATTTAGATTGAGTTTTGTCTTGTTCCTTATGGAGAGCCCACTATTTCAGTATCACTTATTATATTCTGTCTTGGACACAATGCCCCCCTTTCTTCAGTGACCTGCCGTGTCTTGTATCATGTTTTTGTACCTATGGGTTTGTTTCAGGGTTGTCTTTCTTTTTCTGTTTGTTTAACCCTGCACCACAGTCGCACGGTATGAATTGTTATAACCTGATAAATAATAAGAGAAAATTAAGAAGAATTTAAAATCTCTTATGATCCCATCAGTCAAACTATCTCCATCTCAGTTTGTTTGGCACTTTTTTAGTCTTTTGCTTTGGCCTATTTTTGTACATTCAGGAGAGATTGTATATACAGAGACAAATTTTCATTTTTCCTTCATGTAATTATTATACTTCTTTAACATTTGTGATCCTTACAGATTTGAACTTTCATTTTTTTCCTTGAAATTGTCATTTTTTTCCCTATTTTTAGTGCATATTGGCAAATGCTCCAGATATGTTTTTTTTTTTAATTTTGTTTTTTGTAGTATAGTAGTGTTAGTTTTGGGTGTACAGCAGAGCAGTTCAGGTATATATATATGTGTGTGTGTGTGTGTGTGAGTGAGTGTGTGTGTGTATGTGTATGTGTATAACTGAATCACTTTTCTTACATCTAAAACTAACACAACTGTACTTCAAAAACCAAACTAAAAACACCACACAGATTTGGAGCATCTGTCAATATGAATTAAAAATAGGAAACAATTATGTGTGCATATATATACCATGCACTATATATATGTGTATATATATATATATATATCCTTTTCTGATTCTTTCCCCTTATAGGGTACTACAAAATATTGAATATGTTTCCCTGTATTATACAGTAGGTCCTTGTTGGTTATCTATTTTATATATAGTAGCATGTATGGAGAAGGCAATGGCAACCCACTCCAGTACTCTTGCCTGGAAAATCCCATGGACAGAGAAGCCTGGTAGGCTGCAGTACATGGGATCACGAAGAGTCGGACACGACTAAGTGACTTCACTTTCACTTTTCACTTTCATGCATTGGAGAAGGAAATGGGAACCCACTCCAGTGTTCTTGCCTGGAGAATCTCAGGGATGGGGGAGCCTGGTGGGCTGCTGTCTATGGGGTCACACAGAGTCGGACATGACTGAAGTGACTTAGCAGCAGTAACAGCATGTATATGTTAATCACAAACTCATTTTTTCAGCCCCCTTTCCCCTTTGGTAACCATAAATTTTCCAAATTTGTGTTTTTATTATGAGAAAGCTATGAACAAAGTGTTAAAGTTTTAAGGTGAAGCAAGAAAGCATTTCATCCAGAGAGAAATCAAGAAAGTTATTGAAACTCTAAGCTACTTCCTTAACATAGCCCTTTTTTATTTTTTTGGCCACAGTGCACAACATGCAGGATCGTAATTCCCCAACCAGGGGTTGAATCCACACCCCCTGCGGTGGAAGCACCGAGTCTTAACCACTAGGCCATCAAGGAAATCTCACATAGTTCTTTCTGGTTGTTAAATGAATGGTAGCCGTATGTGGAAAGGGCTGGATCATCCATTCAAAACTGTGACACAAAGACATCTGGGAATGATGGATGTATTAAGAGTCTGATCATCACTTTTCAAGGCCTTTACATGAAAGCAAGACATTAGTTATATGGGATCATCACTGAACTGTCTATTTCAGGGGCAAACAGTGACACAAAACTATATGGAATCCTTTGCCTTCTGTGGTGTCAGTCATGACCCTTTCAGACTCAAGTGCTCTAGAGAACATGGCGAGTTAACTCTAAGTTGGAAGTCAAAAGGGAACCATCCTGCAATCTGTATGGCAGTGGTGTGAATTGCAGTTTCTAAATAGGGAGTAGATCTGTTGATTGTTGTCAGGAGGTGTTCAAAGATCTTAGTCACTTCAATCAGATTTTACATCTTTCTCCAATTTGACTGCAGGACTTCTGACATCATTTCCACTCCAAATGATTATCTATTCAGTCGGCTCCAATTAGGGGACAGCACATAAATGCACCTTTCACAGGGAACACTCTTCTTTTGATTTCCAATAACAGCAGCTTCTCCTGTTCAGACATCCTGGATGTGGACTTTCTTAGTTCAGTCAATCAGCTTCCCATTTAGATTTAATAGTGTTTTTAAAATTTAGAGCCATTTATAAAACCTTATTGCTTAGCTTCTCCTGAAATTGGGTAGAGGACTGTTGATGGTTTTTGTTATATTTGTTCAACATTAAAAGATGTTTTACCTAAGCCCCTCCAAGCTTCATTGAAGTGAAGTTGCTCAGTCGCGTCCAACTCTTTGCGACCCCATGGACTGTAGCCTACCAGGCTCCTCCCTCCATGGGGTTCTCCAGGCAAGAGTACTGGAGTGGGTTGCCATTCCCTTCTCCAGGGGATCTTCCCCACCCAGGGATCAAACCCGGGTCTCCCACATTGTGGGCAGATGCTTTAACCTCTGAGCCAACAGGGAAGCCCCAAAATCTTCAGAGTAGGCACAACTCTGTGTACTTTTGAACTGTGGTGATGGAGAAGACTCTTGAGAGTCCCTTGAACTGCAAGAAGATCAAACCAGTCCATCCTAAAGGAAATCAGTCCTGAATATTCATTGGAAGGACTGATGAAAAAGCTGAAATTCGAATACTTTGGGCACCTGATGCAAAGAACTGACTCATTGAAAAAGACCCTGATGCTGGGCAAGATTGAAGGCAAGAGGAGAAGGGTATGACAGGATGAGATGGTTGGATGGCATCACCGACTCACTGGACGTGAGAATGAGTAAGCTCCGGGAGTTGGTGATGTACAGGGAGGCCTGGCGTGCTGCAGTCCGTGGGGTCGCAGAGAGTCAGACACGACAGCAACTGAACTGAACTGAGGCACACCCGGGGTGCCTCCAGGAGTCTTTGAGATGAACGGGAACATGGCAGCTGGTATTATCTGACTCAGCAATCTCTTCTCCACCATTCAAGTCACCGTTTATTGAGTATAGAAAATGTACCTGCACAGCTAGGGGCCTGGTGTGCCCTACTGTCTTTCTCAGGGGCATTCTGTTACGAAACTTGGCTGATTGTGGGAAAGTCCCTCCTGTCCCTTATCCAAAATCAGCCTGCAAAGGATATCGACCCATTGGTTCCAGTCTTGCCTTTCGTGGTTGAGCAGGGTTAAGTTTTACCTGTTCCAGTGTGAGTGCCTTCGTGTTAAAGATCACTGATTCTTGGTGCTGTTCAGAAGTAAATAGTTAGGGCTTTTGAGGTGGCTCAGCTGTAAAGAACCTGCTTGCCAGTACAGGAGACATGGGTTCGATCCCTAGTCTGGGAAGATCCCCTTGAGAAGGAAACAGCAACCCACTCCAGTATTCTTGTCTGGAGAATCCCATGGACAGAGAAGCCTGGCGGGCTACAGTGCATGGAATCACAAAGAGTCAGACATGACTGAGCAACTGAACAACAGAGGTAGTTAACCAAGAGACTTACTATATAGCATGTGGAACTATGCTCAATATTTTGTAATAACATATATATATATATATATATATATATATATATATATATATATACACACACACATATCTGAATAACTGTACACCTGGAGCTGAAACAATATTGCAGACCAAGTATATTTTATTTTTTTAACATTTTTTTTTTGGCTGCCTCTGGTCTTAGTTATGGTACTCAGTTGCTCAGTCGTGTCCGACTCTTTGCGACCCCATTCACCCGCCAGGGTCCTCTGTCTATGGAATTCTCCAGGCAAGAATACTGGCGTGGGTTGCCATCTTCTTCTCCAAGTTGTAGTACATGGGATCTTGGACTGCATGCTTTGCTTTAGTTCATGATCTAAAGTAAAACAGAGGCTGAGATGGTTGGATGACATCCCCAGCTCGATGGACCTGAGTTTGAACAAGCTCCGGGAGTTGGTGAAGGACAGCGAAGCTTGGCGTGCTGCAGTCCATGGGGTCGCAAAGAGTCGGACACAACTGAGCAACTGACCTGAACTGAAGTGACTGAATTGATAGCTTTAGTAGTTGCAGCACACGAGCTCTCCAGGTGTGGTACTTGGGCTCTGTAGCACATGGGCTCGGAAGCTGTGGCACGTGGGTGCAATTCAAAAGCTTAGTCACTTCGAGGCACGTGGGATCTTAGTTCTCCCCTGCACTGCAAGGCAGATTCTTAATCATTGGACCACCAGGGAAGTCCTCCAACTATACTTTAATTAATTAATTTTCTAAAAAGACCAAAAAGACTTCAGTGCACATCAAAATTACTTGCAGAGCTTGCTAAAAGCACTGCCTTCTGGCCTGCCCTTAGAGTTTCTGATTCTGTAAATCTGGGATAAAACCAGAGCATCTGCATCTCTGACAAGTCTCTGGGGGATGTCATGCTGCTGGTCTGGGGACCACATTTTCAGCGCTTCTGCTAGAGACAAATAATATCCATTTATCTAGTTGTGAGGTATTTGTTATCTAGCAAGGATACAACCTTTACCCTCACGGAACTTATGGTCCAGTGGAACTTAGTGGAAATACAAACAGCAAAGTGCCGTGTTTATCATGACAGGGAAAGGTTGAGAAACTCTGAGAGTATAAAGTAGGGGACCTCATCTGGTCAGTGGGTCAGAGTCAGGGAAGTTTCCTCGCCAAAGTGATTTTTGAGCTGGGACCTGAATATAGACTGGAGTTTGTCAGACTGAAGAAAGCGGATGGAGCAGTGAGAAGTTCTTTGCATGGGTGAAGATGAACGGCACATAAATACAAGGCGTGTGGAGACAGCCGGCGTGGTAGACATGCAGGAAAGGAGGAAAAGGCTGGGGGAGGTGGAGGTGCTTTCTGAACTAGCTTCAGATGTCTAGTTTGTATTCCAAGGTCAATCAGAAGCCCTTAAGACCCATGGGGCTTTTAACCAGGCAAAGTGGGTGTGATGTTTGTTTTGTTGATTTATATTGATTTGTTGTTGTTGTTCAGTCACTAAGTTGTGACCGACTCTTTGCAACCCCATGGACTGTAATCTGCCAGGATCGTCTGTCTTCCACTGTCTCCTGGAGTTTGCTCAAATTCATGTCCATTGAGTCAGTGATGCTGTCTAACCATCTCATCCTCTGCCATCCCCTTTTGTGCACATGTGTGTGTGTGTGTGCCAGTGACATGATAAATAAATAGCTTAGGCACAGCAAACTCAGCTTATGTAGCTGGGAGAACTGCCAACACTCAGCATCCTTGAGGCTGATTGCATTGCCCTGTGACTATCACCATGGCACTGGCCCCTGTGAGCATTCAGTAATTTAAATTATAGATTAAATTGATTTGGAGGAGGCATAATTTTTCATTCTTTGACCTAAAGGCAAGATTATGATTGTCTGATATAATTTAGGGTTCATAAAAACACCATTGACCTACAGAATTGAAGTACTTTTCATTCTTCCTGGCCAGAAGGTCACACTGCATTTTACGAGAAAGGAGCGGTGGGAGTATTGAAGGTGAAGGGGTGATGGGGGAGGAAGCAGGCAGAAGAGTGGCCCTGATCACAGATTTTGCTGTTATTGATGCTATGGAGGTGTGCCAGTCCCTTTCTCCCTCATTAGTATGGTTTGAAGAGCAATGAAACTTGGAAGGAGGGAATGAGCAAATGAGTTCAGGGCACTGGTTAACATATGGCTTTAATTACAGGATTGACCCTTGTACTCATGGGGAGTTTCTTATGGCAGGACAAATATCACTGTTATGCAATGTGGCATCTGAAACCCATCTGACTTATTGTTTTAATTTGGAGAAAATAAGATCTCTTCCCCAGTTGGACTTGTCTCTTAATATCAGTATCTGGTCTTGGGGAAGGGCATTTGTCATAGCCTCCAAAGAGGGAGGAAAGATGACTTGAGGATTCTCCTTCAGGAAGGACCAAGTGCGTCAGCTTTAGTTAGGCAAGGATTTGAATGCTCGCTCTTGGTTTATTGAAAAAATTAATCTACGGAACTACAATCTTCTCATTTGAAAAATAGAGATAATACTACCAGCCTCATAGGATCTTAAGACATGGTGAAATTTATATATCTAAGAAGGTCTTAGGCCTTCTTAGAATTTTTCTTAAATGGAAGCTGGTATTATTTTTTTTTATTGGAGTGTAGTTGCTTTACAATGTTGTCTTAATTTCTGCTGTACAATGAAATGAAACAGCTATGGATATACATTTTATCCCCTCCCTCTGGGACCTTCTCCTACTCCATCACCAGGTTCCACCATCTAGGTCATCACAGAGCACCAAACTGAGCTCCCTCTACTATGTAGCAGGTTCTCACTAGCTATCTCTTTTACATGGGATAGTGTATATATATCAATCCTAATCTCCCAATTCATCCTCCCCTCGTCTCCACACCCACTGTGTCTACAAGTCCCTTACCTGTGTCTATGTTTCTATTCTTGCCCTGCATATAGGATCATCTGCTTCATTTTTCTAGATTCCACATATATGTGTTAATATACAATATTTGTTTTTCTCTTTCTGGCTTACTTCACTCTATATGATAGACTCTAGGTCCATCCACATGTCTGCTGCTGCTGCTGCTGCTGCTGCTAAGTCACTTCAGTCATGTCCAACTCTGTGCGACCCCATAGACAGCAGCCCACCAGGCTCCCTGATCCCTGGGATTCTCCAGGCAAGAACACTGGAGTGGGTTGCCATTTCCTTCTCCAATGCATGAAAGTAAAAAGTGAAAGTGAAGTCGCTCAGTCGTGTCCGACTCTTAGCAACCCTATGGACTGCAGCCTACCAGGCTCCTCCGCCCATGGATTTTCCAGGCAAGAGTACAGATGACCAAATTTCATTCCTTTTTATAGCTGAGTAATAATCCATTATATATATGTACCCCTTATTATTATTGTTGTTGTTAGTATTTTCCGTGTGACACATCAATGGGTCAAGTACCTCATTATCAACCTCTCAGGGGTCTATAAATAGCTTAAAGTTTTACTGCTGTCACTCAAGACCCAGCCCTGGGAGTTACACAGAGACACTTCTGCTTCATTGTTAGTTAACACAAGCCACTGGGCCAGCCCAGACGCAAAGGGAGCAAAAGTAGATTGCACCTATTGATGGGAGAAGTGGCAAAGAATTTGGTGTCCACCTTTAGTCCACCATGCTGATTTCTGTGTTTAAAAGCTCACTCCGACTTTTGTGGGTAAGATAGATTAAGGAGCAAAAGTGAACAGCCTATTTAGAAGGCTTTTGTGATGGCCCAGGAAAGAGATAATAGTGTCTTGAATTAGGCTTATCAATGGGAAGTAGATGAATTCAAGATACATATTAAGTGTGATGCCAGATAAAGGATAGAGCCTTGTGGGTAAGAACTACAAAGGCCAGCCTATAGGATGGGAGGGATTCTTAGCAGTTAAGAGTCCCAAAGAGAATATGAGAATAACACCAGAATCCTCACTCTATATGGCTTCAGGAACCATCAGAGCAAAAGAAGGCCTAGGGAACTGGCCAGGGTCCTGAAACATTCTTTCCATTGTTCATCCATCCCCTGCCTCTGGATTTGTGGTAATCTGCCAGGCACTGTGATAATCTTTGAGAGTCTAAAGATAGTAGGACAGGGTTCCAACTTTCAATGAGTACAAAGTCTTTTTGTGATGATTAACAAGTATGCAAGAAATCCCAGGACAGTGTGATGTGCAGGCCAGCCTGCTGAGGTCAGATACGGCTCTCTGGTAAAGATGACCTCTGAGCTGAATACTAAACAGTGGGGGACAGGTTGCAGGTCAGTTTGAGGGAGAGAGAAGGTGTTTTATGCATAAGCTGCTGACAGGAACAGAAACATAAAATGAAGAGCATCAAACAACTGGGCTGGGGCTGAAAAGACAGAGCATATCTCTAAGAACCTCATATACTAGGCTTAGGACTTTAGATTTCATCTGGAGACAATGAGGCAACACAGGATTTTAAGTAAAGTGTGGAAGCATGAAATAATTTATACTGTGGCTGAATCTCCTGGGAGTGTGGCCTTGAAAGCAGGCAGAAAGAACAGAGGTGGGAGGTGAGTAAGGTTCTTGCTGCAAGTAATCAACTAAAACAGTGGCAGTGAGAACCATTTCTGTGCTCTTCTCTGTATCAAGTTGACACCCCAAATAAGAATTTCTACCAAAAAAAATCCAAACCATCCCATAAGAAATTTACTGGAGAACAAGCTGCTGTCATCATTCCTTCATGCTTCTCTTCATGCTTCATGCTTGTTGGATTTCTGAATAATTAGATATATGGCTTCACTTACACCTCCTTTCTCTATTGAAAATAACGGGCATGTTGAAGGCCGGTGTTCCTCCGAGGGTGTCTGGCCATTTCTATTCCTTAGAGATGGCCTGTCTGGAAACAGTTCACATCCTTCTCTTTGTTTCTGCCTCGTCCACCAGGATGGTGGGTTAAGGATCTGCTCGAAGGATCCAACTCCTTTAATGTTGATGTTCCAGAATCTGCTGTTTGAAGGAAGTAGTAGGTTGTGTGGGTTTGCATGGTGGCTCAGACAGTGTAAAGAATCTGCCTGCAATGCAGGAGACCTGGTTCAATCCCCAGGTTGGAAAGATCCCCTGGAGAAGGAAATGGCAATCCACTCCAGTATTCTTGCCTGGAGAATCCCATGGACAGAGGAGACTGGTGGGCTACAGTCCATGGGGCCACAAAGAGTCAGACACAACTGAGTGATTAATACTTATAATCAGTGGTATTTCTACTTTCACTAGTAGAGTAAGCTGTATTCTTCACCCAACTTTACAGCAATAAAATGCACCCAGTATTTTTATTGTGTATGCTTTTCTGAGATGTTATGGAAGTATCATTGACAGGGCTTGGTGGCCTGATTCCTATTGGAGATAGGAGGATGATTCTTAGTGATACCTATGGTTCAGGTTTGGAAGTGTGGTTTTTAAAAATTATTAATTAATTTTGTTATTGGAGTATAGTTGATTTACAATGTTGTGTTAATTACTGCTGTACAGCAAAGTGAGATAGAGAGAGAGAGAGATAGATAGAGTTGTTCAGTTGCTAAGTCATGTCTGACTCTGTGACCTCATGGACTTCAGCACAGGCTTCCATGTTACTCTTTTCTAGTTTCCATTCCTGGATAGGTCATTACAGAGTATTGAAGAGTTCCCTATGCTATACGGCAGGTTCATTTTAGTTGCCTGTTTTATATATAGTAGTGTGTATATGTCAAGCCCAATCTCCCAATTTATCCTCCCCTTTCCCCCTTGGTGCCTGTAAGTTTGTTTTCTACATTCATGATTCAATTTCTGTTTTGTAAATAGGTTCATGTTTACGATTTTTAAAAGATCCTATATATAAGAATATCATTTGATATTTGTCTTTCTCTGTCTGATTTAACTTCACTCAGCATAACAATCTCTAGGTCCATCCGTGTCACCGTAAACGGCGTTATTTTGTCCTTTGAATGGCTAAGTAATATTCCATTCTGTATATGTTCTATGTCTTCTCTAGCCATCCACTGGACATTTAGGGTGCTTCCATGTACTGGCTGGTAAACAGTGCTGCAATGAACATCGCAGTTCATGCATCCTTCTGAATTACCATTTTCTCTGGGTGTAGGCCCAGGAGTGGGATTGCTGGGTCATACAGTAGCTTTATTTTTAGTCTTTTAAGGAGCCTCTATGCTGTTCTCCTTACTGACTGTGCCAATTTATGTTCCCACCAGCAGTGTAAGAGGGTTCCCTTTTCTCCACACCTTCTCCAGCATTTATTGTTTGTAGATTTGATGATGATCGCTATTATGACCAGTGTGAAGTGGTACTTCACTGTCCTTTTGATTTGCATTTCTCTACTAAGATGGATAATACGGAAGTAAGACATATTTGGGTGGGAGGGAAAATCACTTACTCCTCCTGTGAGATGGGCTGTCAGTATTCTGCCCGTTCCCTTGCCTGCTCAAATCCCTTTCCCACTTCTTGGTGGATCCCAGCGTGCTTCCCTCCAGCTTGCCAGCACCTACATAGTGCTTTGCTGTTGGGCTGCTCTCAGCCATCTGGAGCTTTCTTTGCCTGATGCACATATTGCTGGAATTGCCTGAGAATTTATATCCTCCTGGAGATAGCTGGGTGTAGGTGTGTAGTCTTCAGCTCCCTTGAACCTCAGTCAGGGACATCTGAAAAGTGAGTGGTCTCCTTGCCTACCCCTTAGGATTGATTCTCTCTAGGAATGTTTTCCTTGGCCTCTTTTCATGCTGGGTTCCACTTCTCTACTTCCTGACTGGTTTTCCTAGAAAGCCTTGTTAGTAAACTTCTTTTAGACAGCTCCTCATCTCAGTGCTTGCTTCTGGAGGACCAAAGCAAAGGCTGGGATCAGTAATTAGTAATGCTCAATTTAGAAAAGGCAGAGGAACCAGAGATCAAATTGCCAACATCCGCTGGATCATCAAAAAAGCAAGAGAGTTCCAGAAAAACATCTATTTCTGCTATATTGACTATGCCAAAGCCTTTGACTGTGTGGATCACAATAAACTATGGAAAATTCTGAAAGAGATGGGAATACCAGACCACCTGACCTGCCTCTTGATATACCTATATGCAGGTCAGGAAGCAACAGTTAGAACTGGACATGGAACAGCAGACTGGTTCCAAATAGGAAAAGGAGTACGTCAAGGCTGTATATTGTCACCCTGCTTATTTAACTTCTATGCAGAGTACATCATGAGAAACGCTGGGCTGGAGGAAGCACAAGCTGGAATCAAGATTGCGGGAGAAATATCAATAACCTCAGATATGCAGATGACACTACCCTTATGGCAGAAAGTGAAGAGGAACTAAAAAGCCTCTTGATGAAGGTGAAAGAGGAGAGTGAAAAAGTTGGCTTAAAGTTCAACATTCAGGAAAAGAAGATCATGGCATCTGGTCCCATCACTTCATGGGAAATAGATGGGGAAACAGTGGAAACAGTGTCAGACTTTATTTTGGGGGGCTCCAAAATCACTGCAGATGGTGATTGCAGCCATGAAATTAAAAGAGGCTTACTCCTTGGAAGAAAAGTTATGACCAACCTAGAAAGCATATTGAAAAGCAGACATTATTTTGCCAACAAAGGTCCATCTAGTCAAGGCTATGTTTTTTCCAGTGGTCATGTATGGATGTGAAAGTTGAATGGTGAAGAAAGCTGAGTGCCGAAGAATTGATGCTTTTGAACTGTGGTGTTGGAGAAGACTCTTGAGAGTCTCTTGAAATGCAGGGAGATCCAACCAGTCCATTCTAAAGGAAATCAGTCCTGGGTGTTCTTTGGAAGGAATGATGCTAAAGCTGAAACTCCAATACTTTGGCTACCTTATGCAAAGAGTTGACTCACTGGAAAAGACTCTGATGCTTGGAGGGATTGGAGGCAAGAGGAGAAGGGGACGACAGAGGATGAGATGGCTGGATGGCATCACTGACTTGATAGACCTGAGTTTGCATGAACTCCGGGAGTTGGTGATGGACAGGGAGGCCTGGTGTGCTACAATTTATGGGGTCGCGAAGAGTCGGACACGACTGAGCGACTGAACTGGACTGAATGTCACTGAGCTGTGAGGATTAAATATGTGAGGATTAAATATAATACAACAATGCTTATAAGGAAAATTACTGAGGACCTCAGAGAGATTTTGTTTATGTGGGTTGTATCTATGGACATTTGCAATTCTAAGAATGAAAGCAGAGGAATTAAAAAAGATTTATTTATAAATGCATTTTAAATGGTAACAGTAAATCCCCTACATGTTAAAATTAATGAAATTTTTATTAAAAATGCCTATTTTTTTCCAAAATAAGATTGCATATAGAAAATGCCCTTATTATACATTTTTGCAAATTTCTGTAATATTTGGGTTTATGGAAAGTGGTGTCCTTATATCTGCTTCCACTTTCAATTTGTTTCAATATGATGCTTTCATTGAAGTATATGAAGAAAACTCAGCCTCACACAGAGAAGTAGTTGGTGGAGGGAGAAATATTTTGATGACCATTTTCAGATAATTTTGGATATTCATCTTTGATATTATTTGAAAGCCCAATGAGTGGCATTTCCTTAAAGATCAATTGTGGTACGAAATCTGAAACCGTGTCAATGAATTTTTCATATTATGTTACCTGAAAATCTTTCAGTCTGTCTTGAAATTTAAGTGGATCTTTTACCCCTGCATTATTTTATAATATATCAGTAAATAATAATAATTTGGGAAACAGTCAATGACTGACTCAGACCTTCTCAGTATTGGCACACTCTATTATCCAATATTTAAAAATACACATTAATCTTGCTATCAAACTCATCGGAAACATCTTTACATGTTGGAAAGCTGTCAAAGTCCTGTCACAGACACTAGTTTCCTAAATGTCTACTTTTTTACTTGAAAACTCAAATTTTATTACCAGCAACAAATCCAATAAGATTTTTCTTTTCTTGAAATGACAGGCTGGCTTCATTCATCTTCAGGTTTGTCAGTAGGTCAATCGCTGAAGTAAAAATAGCATCTTCTGAGAAAAGTGTTTGGATTCAGCTTATGAATTAAATGCAGAAGGGTTGGTTTGTTTTCTGGAGAGAAGTGACTTTGTACGCATTTCCCATCTTGTCACTCAGAATATTAGAAAGGATGTACGTTTAACATCGTGTTTTTTTTTTTTTCCTGCTTCATCAGTACCGTTCTTAAGTGAATTGGCTTTTATTTATGAGTGTGTAGCACTGAGAAACACAAGTCCTGTTGGTACAGCTTGGTACCACTTTTTTAATTTGTACAAAGGGACCATCCATTTCACCCATCAGTTCATTTGTGCTTTCAGTAAGAACACATGCCAAGATTCATAGGTTAGTCAGCACTTTGAATACTTCAGCAACCCTGTGGGAAGATTAAGCAAAACTGCAAATCCTGCCATATCTGTCAATTTGTCAGGCAAAACTACAGTTCCATATTTGATTGGCTGACTCAGTCTTCATGTTCGCAACTAACTTCTTTGACGCCAAAGGTTACTGTATTGTTGGAAACAGGCAATGCTGTGATTTCTTTTGCTGACTTATCCTCTAGCAGGTACACAGTAATGTCAGTGGAAGAAAGCTTTACTGGCCCTTGAGCTATCGTTTTCCTTCCCCAGGAAATGAAATGTGATAACTTATCCTGTAGCACATTTGAGTGACTTTTCCATTTAAACCGTGAAAAACTGTAATAAGCCAACTTTTTTTTTTTTGACTTTTAGGGCGCTTGTTTTGTCTATGTCTAACTCATGTAATTCCTTTTTCTTTAAATTCCAAGTGATTGGCCTTATAAAAATATCTTAATTCAACTGTCATCACAGTAATATTCTAAAATGCTGGATTCTATAGAACACAGAAAGATAAATTATCATCTGTGAAGCTGAGGGAACTAGAGTAACTTTGCTTGTGTTTTGTTGTAGTTTTATTTGTATTTTTACCTAGTTTCTTTGGAGAAGATTCCTCTCTTCCATGAGTCAGAATTGTCTGATATGTTAGTTTCATTTTTCTCAGCAATTTTAGTCACGGATGTTTCGGCTATGGGTTGGAGGAGGTGAATTGTCTAGATTTTTTAAAGCTAATGCTCTATCCCTAAACAGAAGACAGATATATTATAAATGTTCATTTATTTTAAAGTAAGTATTAAAAGCGGAATGAGTGCGTGCTCAGTCGGTTTCGACTTGTTGCAGTCTCAGCCCACCAGGCTCCTCTGTCCATGAAATTTTCCAGGCAAGAATACTGGAGTGTGTTGCCATTTCCTATCCCAGGGGGTCTTCCCGACCCAGGGATTGAACCTGTGTCTCCATGACTCCTGTATCTCCTGCATTGGCAGGCAGATTCTTTTACCACTGAGCCACATGGGAAGCCCCATCCTAAGTTATAAAATAACAAAAACTTTAGATAAGATTTAATTTTCTAGAAATTATTTTGAAATTATTTTCTAAGTATTATTACAAAACAGGACAACATAGGGTAGTTTTGATGTGTCTGAGTAAGTAAAAGGAGAACTTGCAGATTTCAAATGAACAATTTATTGGATGGTAATGAAATTACAGCTATTAAGCAGATATAACCAAAGATAGCTAATAACACAGTGGAAATTGTGAGACAAACAGAGATAATCTTTGATAATGAACATATGTATACCTCAAACTTGATACCTTAGAAAGGTCTGCAAAACACAAGAGTGTATAATATGAACATACGTTCCATTTAAATTTGACATCATAACATGTCGTTGGTTTTTGGAAAACTCCACCATACTCTCATGCGAATATGAAAGTTTTGGCAAACAATATGAAAATAATTTTTAGTATGTAGACACACTGAAAGGATCTTAGCAACCCCTATGATGGAACCTTCAGGAATACCAATATTTAAGGAGTGGATGGATTATCAAAAAATTAGTGGAGATGAGGAAACTGGAAAAATTATTGTCATAATGATGGGTATAAAACTGCCAACAGACCTATTTAGATAGAAAAGGATATATAAGCTTCTGGAGACAGATACATGAAAATGGGAAGTAATCAAGGAAGCCGGCTGATGTAGGTACAGTTTCCCAGGTCCCCCAGGCTTCCTATGGGGTTGTACAGCAATAGGAGAGGTCACCTGCCAGACTCAGGACCTGCCGCTGTCACTCTCAGAAGGAACTTATGGCCCTCACTCACATTCCTTATTTCACTTCTCCTGACATATTTTATTTGTGTCTTCCTGAGTTGCAAGAGGTGAACAGCTCATGAATGATTTTTTCCATGCTCTAGCTGCCTTGCCTCACATACAGCGGACACTCAATAAATATTGATTGAGCAGATGAATGATGGAAGTGACCTTAGAAGGAATAGTCCCCGCAGGAATGGTTGTGGGTGGAAAAGAAAAGCCAGATGACAAAGGGCTCAAGACTGATGGTCAGGGAGGAAGGAGAAGAAACAAGTGTAAACACATCTTTAAAGAACATGAATGTAAAGAATGAAAGAGGGAGGAATCAAAAAGAATCAGTAACCCCATGAGGATCTAGGGACAAGAGAAAAATCTTTTTCTTCAAGGGACAGGATTATGAAAATCATGTGCTGAAAGGAAAGATCCAAGAGAGAAAGACAGGGAGAGGACACAGAGATACAAGAGAGAAAAAGCCCCATAATAAGGGTAGTAAGAAATTATCCATTCATTTATTCATTCATTCAGCAAATAGCAAATGTGCAGTGTGCATGCATGCTCAGTTGTGTCTGACTCTTTGTGACCCCATGGACTGTAACCTGCCAGACTCCTCTGTTCATGGGATTTTTCTGACAAGACTACTGGAGTGGGTTGTGATTTCCTTCTCCAGGGGATCTTCCCAACCCAAGGACTGAACCCTCTTCTCCTGAGTCTCCTGCATTGGCAGGCAGGTTTTTTATCACGGTGCCATCTGGCAAGTCCCATCTAATAGTAACTGAATGCCTATTATGTGCCAGGTCTTGTGCTGACTGGTTGAGATGGAGAGCGGAAGGGTGGAGATGGGTCCTTGTCACGCACAGATTTGGAGATGAGCTAGTCTATCCCCATCCTTTACTAGTGGGTAGCTTTGGGCAAGAAGCTCAACCCATGTAAACTCCAGATTTCTCATCTGTAGAATGGGCTCTTGTCTGTCTCCTGCGTGAGGTTGTTGTGCACAGTGCTGTGTTCAATGCCTAGAATTCAGTGGGTGCTGGGTGGGCAGCGTGGTGGACAAGAAGACATTTCCTGGAACCTGAATACTTGGTATTGAATCCCAGCTCCATCATTTACTGGTTGTGTGACCTGGGGTAAGTTACTTAATCTCCTTCTGCCGTGGTTTCCTCTCCCTGGAAAGAGAAAGACAATGTACGTCCCTCTTTGTGTTATGGGGAAGTGGATGAGGGGGAATGTAGCAAGGGCTTAGAACGGTGCTGGACTGTTGGATGGTGCTGCTATTCTTCTCCCCTTTAAAAGGTTGCACTGAAGCACTGTGAATGGTGTGGATTTTTCAGACCATTCAGAGGGTAGTAATAATTTGATAGATCTGTCTACAGAAAGAACAGTGTCTTTATTCTAGATTACAAGTCAAACTCAACCCAGTGACTTAATCCAAGATCATGTCCATGTGAAGATAACTGAAGATAAATAGAAGGTTAAACCTTAGCCAGGAAGATCCCTTGGAGAAGGAAGTGGGTACCCACTCCAGTATTCTTGCCTGGAGGATTTCAGAAACAGAAGAGCCTGGCGGGCTACAGTCCATGGGGTCGCAAAGAATCAGACACAACTGAGCGACTAACACATACTTTAGCCAAATATGTCAGAAGTTCACCTGTGCTCAAAAAGCTGGCATCATAATTGACTAAATCCAGATTATAACACAATTTGTTGTTTCCACTGGATAAAACATTTGTCATTGAGGAAGAGAGGCTGTTGAGAACAGTTGGCTCCCGTCTCATTTGGCTAAAAAGAGAAGCATCAATTTGAACCTTTGAACCCAACAGCACTTTAGATTCTTAACAAGGCTAATAACATCAGGTCCTGGGTATAACTTTCTCCTCCTAAGAGTGGGTCTTCAGAAGTGAAGACAGAGGTGCTGGAGGCAGAGGAGGGGAGATGGGCTCTTGGCCAGCAGAGGTGGGCTTCAGTCCTGTCTTGTCACTGAAGAGCTCGTCAACAAACAAGGGGAACTGAGCACCCAGCCCCAGGAGGCCTGCCGGGGGGACAGGAGAAGAATTTGACTCCAGCAGAACAGGGATAGGTGGGGTGACTGGGGGATCCATTTGTGGGAGAATCTAGACACTTACTGCCCATCAGCTGTGGCGTGTTGCTGGACAAAGCTGCCTCTCAGGCCAGGTTGTACTGGGGAAGTTATTTTCTTCTTTTTTACCCCCAGGAAGAATACTTTATTTTTTTCTGTATAGCTGAGCCCAGAGTACTCCTTATGATAAAGGCAGAAAATGCTTCATCTGGCTACTTCCTCTTGGGTATTGTAAGATGTAGAGAAATTCAGGACATAACCACATAGCTGGTTATGGTTATTCTCTGCCCATAAGCTCTTCAGGGGCAAACAATATTCCTTAGGTTTGTATCTCCAGCACCTAAGAGATTACCTGGGAAAAGGAAGGTTTTCAATTAATGTCCATTGATGACACAAAAAATATTCTTCAGTTTTAGATTTTTGGGGTGGTCAGTGTGACAAACAAATTCACTGTTAGGAAAATTTCCTGGAGACGCTAGACAGATTCTTCTGCCTGGGTTTTAAGTGTTAGTGTCCCTCAGCCTGAGTTTCTGGGCCCTCTTTTCTCTCAATCTAGTTCCTTTCCTCTGTCCCCATGCTTTTCTTACCTTTCATATGCCACCAGTGCCCACAGGAGGGTCTCCAGGACAGACCTCTTCCTCTGAGTTGCAGACTCATATTTTCAGTGCCTACAGTTCTTTTTTAAAAAAATTTTTTATTGAAGTATAGTTGATATACCATGTTGTGTTAATTTCTGCTATATAGCAAAGTGACTCAAGTATATGTGTGTGTGTATATGTGTGTGTGTGTGTGTGTGTGTGTGTGTGTGTGTACTTAGTCACTCAGTTGTATCCGACTCTTTGTGACCCTATGGACTGTAGCCCACCAGACTCCTCTACCCATGGAATTTTCCAGGTAAGAACACTGGAATGAGTTGCTGTTTCCTTTGCCAGGGGATCTGCCCCACCCAGGGATTGAACCCACGTCTCCATCTCCTGCATTGCAGGCAGATTCTTTAGCCACTGCACCACCTGGGAAGGTTTTTTATATATATATACATATATATATATATATATGTTATATATATCCATTATACATATATAACTGTCATATATATGTATATGTATATATACACACTCATCTGTCAAATGAACAGCCACAGCTTCCCCATAAAGTGATTCTGTTTTACTCATTCTTAACCCCTTTTCTGTTCATTTTACCCATGGCAGTCATGGTAAAATGTCTCAAATGCAGTTCTTATAATATCACTCTCAGATTAACAGCCCAGGGGCTTCTCATTACTCTTAAAAGGCGGCATAAAGTCCTTTAATGTGGCCCATAATGGCCCAATTTAGTCCCTGAGTACCTCTCCAATTTTAACCACCATACTCCCCTTTCCTTTCTATGAAACAGCCACATGGCCTTTTTTTTAATTGAAATATAACTGAAACATACCGTTATATCAGTTGCAGATGTACAACACAATGATCACGACTTACTTGTCTCACAATTGGAAGTCTGTAATTTTTGACCACTTTCCAAAGGTGAAGACTCAAGGAGAGCTTATTCTCAAAGCGGTCACCTTTACACTCAGCTGTTGTGTCTCCAGTCATTTTCCTCCTGTTTCAGATTCTGTCTTCTACCTGCTTCTATGTGGAGCTCTCTCAGATATGGAAGGATCTACAGTTGTGCCTCCCCTCCAAGTCTTCTCTTTTTCTGGATGAATAACCTTTGTTCTTTCTTTTAAATCATTTAGCTTTTCAGTTCAGTTCAGTTGCTCAGTCATGTCTGACTCTTTGTGACCCCATGGGCTGCAGCACACCAGGCTTCCCTGTCCATCACCAACTCCTGGAGCTTGCTCAAACTCATGTCCATCAAGTTGGTGATGCCATCCAACCATCTCATCCTCTGTCATCCCCTTCTCCTCCTGCCTTCAATCTTTCCCAGCATCAGGGTTGGTTTTTTCTAATGAGTCAGTTCTTCTTATCAGGTGGCCAAAGTATTGGAGCTTCAGCTTCAGCATCAGTCCTTCCAACGAATATTCAGGACTGATTTCCTTTGATTTACTGGTTTGATCTCCTTGCTGTCCAAGGGACTCTCAGGAGTCTTCCCCAACACCACAGTTCAAAAGCATCAACACCACAGTTCAAAACCATCACAGTTTAGCTTTTAGAAAAGTTAAATACATACAAAAAAGTGCACATGTGATAAATGAAGAGTTCAAAGAATTTTCTAAAACTGAACCCAGCCATGTAACCAGAACCCAGAACAAGAATCATAGCATATCAGCTTCCACAAGATCCCCTTCAGCGTCCACCCACCAGAGGTTGTCACTATCTTGACCTAGAACAGCATGAATTCACTTTGCCTGTGTTTGTATCTTATATAAATCCCATCAGACCATAGGCATCAGACGTAGATAATGTGCACACAGGATGGGACCAGAGCCTGTGTGTCTGGATTCCTGCATTCGGCATTGTGGTTTGAACTTCATCCATACCATCCTAGGCAGTTGTAGATCACTTGTTCTCATCCCTGTGTGGTGTTTCATTGTGTGACTACACCACAGTTTATTTATTCATTTTATTGTTGATGGACTTTTGAGTTATTTCTAGTTTGGGACTCTTAACAAATAGTGTTTCTAGGAACATTCTACTGCAAGGCTTTTGGTACAAGCATATGTACTTTCCTGCTGGATGTATACCTTGATGTGGAATGACTGGATCACAGCACATAAGTGGAAAGGTCTCACGTCCATTTTGAATAGATGCTGTCAAACAGTTTTCCAAAGCAGCGACACCAATGCCGTCTCTACTTATATCATGAGCTTCTGATTATGGCCACATGGGAGGCTCTCCGGTGAACTTGGTTTGTAGGAAAAGTGAAATATATAACCAAGAAGGAGAACAAAAGATTGTCCAGAATCTCCAGGAGTCATCAGGGAGATCTAGCCTGAATTAAAGCTAAATTATGCAAACCCTGCCCCCCTAAAGGGTGTTCTGGTCAGGCTTGGTCACGTGCCTGAGCCACTTTCTGCAAGCAGAGGAATGGGACCATATGATTGGCCAGCCTGGTCAGCCAGGCTCTCTACTTCTGTATAAGGAGTGATACACTTTGATTGATAGCTCCTCTGCTTGAGCAGCTAGCCAAAGGCAAATAGGTGAGTTTGCCAGGCAGGGAAAAGGTTCCTATCACAGCCACTGGGGCATCCAAAAGCCAGGGTGCTCCTGCATTTTACCACCTGCTCCAAGCTGCCCAGTAGTGTGTGTGGGGGGAGTGCCTCTAGGACCATCACATGAAGAACTGGATGTCAAAATGCTGTATGAACATCTGCAGATGTGAGTTATTAATGTCCTGTATCCAGTTCAGCTTTCATTGTGAAGAGTTTCCCACTTGGGAGATTAATAAGAAAGAACTCAGCTTCTTCAACGAGGTCTGTATGCCCAGCTGGATGTAATTGTTGGGGAGTGGAAAATGTGCGGCTGTTTTCTCCAAGGCTTTACCAGAAAGACTGAGACAACGAATCTGGGATGAGGGAAAGGACTTATTAAAAAGAAAAACGAAGCATGAGCTAGAAATGAATGTGAGCCTTAATGAGAGTGAATCATAGGACGGGTGGTGTGTGACCAAGTTGAGATGCAGGCAGCAGCTTGTTATCACCAAGGATATGTCATGCCAAAGTTGCCCTTTCCCCTTGAGAGGAGCGTGTCAAGGTCAAGTCTGCGTGAGATGTCTCTACAGCCACGTGGCGTATTTGATGATGGAAATCTACAGTGAGTTTTCTTGTAAGGGATCACTGGACCTCTGTCCTCTCTCACTAATATTTTTCAACATTTACTTAGATAAGATGGAAAAAGAATCAGCGTAACTGGTCCAAATAGAGGTAGAGGCCTTCCTCTTCACTAAGAGGAGACTAAAAGGTGGTGGTGTTTAGTCGCTAAGTCGTCTCTGACTCTTTGTGACCCCATGGATTGTAGCCTGCCAGGCTCCTCTGTCCATGGGATTTCCCAGGAAAGAATACTGGAGTGGGCTGCCATTCCCTTCTCCAGGGGATCTGGGATCTTTCCGGTCCAGGCACCAAACCTGAGTCTCCTGCATTGGCAGGCAGATTCGTTACCACTGAGCCCCCTGGGAAACCAGAGGGGTGATGCAGAAGCATAAAAGACTCAAAGGCAAAAAAGAAGATGAGTGGAACTGGAATTGTTTGTATGGCTATGTTAAATAAAAACCAGCTTTGTCTTTTTTTCTGAACGATGTTGAAGGTTAGACTCGAGTCTCTTTTGGCTTCGATCGTCATTCCCCAACTGTATATCTGGTTGCATTAATATGAACAACATGATCTGTTACAAGTGCATCATTCTCTTTCCCACACCCATAGCTTTATCTTGCTTATTCCTTGTGCTGGGACCTCTTCAGTGTGACTCCTACCCGTTCTTGCTTCCTCCAGGGAGCTTGCCTTCTCTGACAGCCCAGGCTGCTCTAGGCACTTCACTTGTGCTCCCATCTTGATCCGGGAGCGCAGATCATAGCGCTTAACAGATGAAATTGACATTGTTTGTCTACTTCTCTGTGACCACGATTTACCTACTTTTGTGACTGAAGCAGTGATTCAAACCTAGGCTTTCAGGAAATGTTTTTGAATATGTAGGTGAATGAGGGAGTGAGCAAGTGACGGTATAACTAAATAAATAAAACTGAAAGCAGTGATGGCATTCTACTATAAGGAGGCATCTTTGGTCTCCAAGTAAGAAAGAACATTCTCACAGGTACATCTGCTCAAGAAAGAAAGAGGCTGCTTGCACTGTGAGTGGGCGCACTTATCTGGAGGATATATCTCGGGCTGGATGACCCTCCAACAGTGAATTTCTGCCTTGAGTGGGAGGCTGGTTAGCAAGACTGCCAACTTCCATTTTAACTGTAAATTCTTTTATGCTATTTATTTGCAGGATGCGTCAAGCCTGAAATTGGGTTATAATTTGTGGGAATGATACTTTATTGAGGTTTACAAATGATGAGATCAAGAAAAGTTAATTTGTAACTATATCCATCAAGAAACATAGAAAACTGAAGGGAGAAATTTCGCCTAGCTATTAAACATCTCCTGGACCAAATAATCAAATTAATTCCTACCCTACAATTTTCCCTGTCTCTTAAGTAAGCAATCTTTCTAATACTTATCATAGATTTTAACATATTAACCTTATTAAAAGATGAATTGCAGAAACTTTTATCTTGAAACCCTGAATTTTTTAGTTATTTCTGAGAACTCATTTACTAAATCAGTGTCTTTATTGACTTCCTATGTGTGCCATGTGCTCTTTTATATGCCCACTCACTTAAACTTAAAAACAGATACTACAAGAAATATATCCTTAGTGCAATTCAAACCTACAGAAAAATATACCAGTGTACCTATCACCTTTCCTAAGAAAACACTGAGGAGTGAAAATACAGTGAAACATGACTATAAACACCAGCCAGTGGTAAAGTTTACATTACTTTTCTACATACAGATGTATTGAGAAGCAACATGTGATATTGTTTGCATGTTTTAAAGTATTATATTACTGATACCATATATGAAAGTTATCCAACTTGCTTTGTTATTTTTGTGTGTGTGTTTAGAAGTTTATTCTGGAGAAGGCGATGGCACCCCACTCCAGTACTCTTGCCTGGAAAATCCCATGGACGGAGGAGCCTGGTAGGCTGCAGTCCATGGGACTGCGAAGAGTCAGAGATGGCTGAGTGACTTCACTTTCACTTTTCACTTTCATGCATTGGAGAAGGAAATGGCAACCCACTCCAGTGTTCTTGCCTGGACAATCCCAGGGATGGGGAAGCCTGGTGGACTGCCGTCTATGGGGTCACACAGAGTCAGACATGACTGAAGTGACTTAGCAGCAGCAGCAGGAGAAATTTATTCATTTTTACTGCTATAAAGATTCTGTCTCCATTCTTCTCTTGGAGAGTATTTGTGCTGTTTCTACTTTTCTGTTACTACAAATAATGCTGTTATGTGCCTTCTTATACATGCTGTTTGCTTATGTGTGTTTTTATTAGTGTTTCTCCATGTTATGACAGGAAGTAAGATTGCTGAGTTATATGGTACAGCAACCAGATAAAGTCAGTTGTTCCCTAGAGTGGTTTTATCAGTTAGTATCACTTCGAAGATGCTGATAGTTCCTGTTGCTCCACATACCTGCCAACACATGATGTCAAATTTTAAGTTTTTGGAAATCTGATATTGTGAAACATTGTTGTTTTAAATAGCATTTTATCGTGACATGTGAAGTTGTTTTTAGCTTTTGTTGATTTGTGGGAGCCCTTTGTATATTCTGGATATGAGTCTTTTTTCAGATATATACTACAAATATTTTCCCCCAGACCTTAGCTTGATTATTTTCTTTCTTTCCAGCTATAATGGGGCATAATTCAAAAATAAAAGTTATATATATTTAAGATATACTTTGTGAAGTTTTGATATACACATGCATTGTGAAAAGATTGCCACAATCAAAATAACATACTCATCACCTCACATAGTTATGTTTTGTATGGGTAACTGCAGCTATGAAATTAAAAGACTTTCGCTCCTTGAAAGGAAAGCTATGACATACCCAGACAGTGTATTAAAAAACAGAGACATAACTTTGCCAACAAAGGTCCATATAGTCATGTTTTTTCCAGTAGTCATGTATGGATATGAGAGTTGGACCATCAAGAAGGCTGAGCGCTGAAGAATTAATGCTTTTGAACTGTGGGGCTGGAGAAGACTCTTGAGAGTCCCTTGGACTGCAAGATCAAATCAGTCAATCCAGAAGGAAATTAACCCTGAATATTCATTGAAAGGACAGATGGTGAAGCTGAAGCTCCAATACTTTGGCCTCCTGATACAAAGAACAGACTAATTGGAAAAGACCCTGATGCTGGAAAAGATTGGAGGCAGAAGGAGAAAGGGATGACAGAGGATGAGATCATTGGATAGCATCATTGACTCAATGGACATGAGTCTGAGCAAACTCCAGGAGACAGTGAAGGACAAGGAAGCCTGGTGTGCTACAGTTCATGGGGTCGCAAAGAGTCAGACAAGACTTGGAGGCTGAACAACAACAACAACAAAGCTTTAGTTAATTTCCTCCTCTGTATGGTGGAGTCCTGCTTCTCCTGATGTTCTGCCAGGTCTGAGCACAGCTGTGTTGCTTTCCTCTCCTCTCAGTAGCTCATCACTTTCCAGAATTTAGTTCCCACACATTCCTTTACACCTGGGCTCTTTCTCATAGTTTATAAAAACTACAGTGTTACAATGTTTCTGGATTACTTTTGATCTTTGGGTTAATGGAAGAAGTGAACCTCTTTCACTTCTCTGTTTAATATTCAGTTGCTATTTAGGTTTACTTTGTTGGGACTACCCCATTTTGCACTTTAAATTTTTTCTTGACTATTGATTTTTTTATTATTAATGTGTTCTTTATACAATTTTAATTAATATTAATATTTTGTCAGTCAGTTACATTGCAAATATATATTTTCGACTCTGTCGCATATCTATTTACTTTCTAATGATGACTTTTGATGCATAGAAGTTTGTTTTAACATAGTCAAGTTTATCTCTCCTTTGTAGTCGTACTTTTCTGCTTCTTTCTTCTCTGATTCTGTGAATGCCACTTCTGTCATTTGTCATGTTTCCATATGTACTTGGGTCTCTTTCTCTGGTCTGCTTGTTTATCCCTCTACCAATATATCTGGTTGCTTTAATTATACCTTTAGAATAAGTTTTAGGTTCTGGTTGGTAAGTCTTTCCATCCTCTTCATCTTCAAAATTTATCTTAGATATCTTCATTCTTTGTTCTTCCATACAGGGTTTATATCCGTTGTCAAATTCTATTAAAACTATTGAGTTTTGACAGGAAACACACTGAATTTATAGTTTAATTTTGGGAGTGCTGACATTTTTATATTATTGAATCTGTGAACATGGTATTTCTCTCCATTTATTTAGGTTCCATAAAAGTGCTGTAATCTTCTTCAGAAACAATTGTGCATCAATTGTGGAATTTATTCCTAGGTAACTTTGTATCTTTTTAAAACTGTATTCTAGTTGTTTGTGGCTAGTCACTAAATGCAATGTATTTTTCTTTATTGATCTTATATGCAGAACCATTCTTATCATTAGTATTAGGTTCTCTTGGATTTTTCTAGTCAAGCAATCATACCACTTGCAGATTTAGATGCTTTTTATCTCTTCCTAATAGTCTTCATTTTCCTTTCTCATCAGTTTGGCTGGATCTATATCTTCATCCTGATTTTAAAAAGGATGCTTTTAATATATTTGTTGTAGGTTTTCAGAAGACATTATTTATTGGGCTGATTCCTAGTGTATAGTTTGTTATTAATCTAAATGAATGTTGAATCTTACATGTTTTTCTGGATCTATTAAGAATATATCTTAGTGAAAATAGCAAAAAAGAAGCAGACTCACAGATATAGAACTAGTTTGTTCTAACTAGCGGTTAACCCATGGGTGAAAGATTGGGGGAGGGGCAAAGCTACAGGGATATATTGTACAACATGAGACATATAGCCAATATTTTATAATATCTATAAATGGAGTATAACCTTTAAAATGTGAATCACTGTATTGTATACCTGTAATGCATGTAAAATTGTACAGCAAGTATATTTCAATAAAAAAATAAAACAAACTAGTAGGATATGAGAAAAAACTGTACCATAGATTCTCTTCTTCATTCTGCTGATGCATTACGACTTACTCATATGGGCCCAAGGCCTTGGTTGATCTTCTTGGGCTGATTGAAGCACATGCCTCTTTTTTTTCTGAAATCAGCAAAGATGCTCAGGGCAAACTTGGATTTAGTTTCAATTTGCCTCTCTTATTTTCCACTCTCTCTTTGTTGTTGGCAGCTTTAGAGGTGAATGCATTTATTTTGTACAGCTTTTCTAGGGTAACGTTGTGGGTGTTGTCAGAATATAGCATCTGTCATATCATTGCGAAGTAATGAAAGGTTGTTGTTGACCCACGAAAAGATGCTGGGATTCTTGGCCTCTGGAGGAGAAGAATTCAATCCAGAGCCAGAGACGAGGCTTGATTGCTCAGAGCTTTTGTGTAATAAAGTTTTAATAAAGTATAAAGAAGATAGAGAAAGCTTCTGACATAGGCATCAGAAGGGGGCAGAAAGAGTACCCCCCTGCTAGTCTTCAGATAGATGTTATATCAGTTCAGTTCAGTTCAGTCGCTCAGTCGTGTCTGACTCTTTGCGACCCCATGAATCGCAGCACGCCAGGCCTCCCTGTTCATCACCATCTCCCGGAGTCCATCGAGTCCGTGATGCCATCCAGCCATCTCATCCTCTGTCGTCCCTTTCTCCTCCTGCCCCCAATCCCTCCCAGCATCAGAGTCTTTTCCAATGAGTCAACTCTTCGCATGAGGTAGTCACTGCTAATGCTGCTAAGTCGCTTCAGTAGTGTCCGACTCTGTGCGACCCCATAGACGGCAGCCCACCAGGCTCCCCCATCTCTGGGATTCTCCAGACAAGAATGCTGGAGTGGGTTGCCATTTCCTCCTCCAATGCATGAAAGTGAAAAGTGAAAGTGAAGTCGCTCAGCCATCTCCGACTCTTTGCGACCCCATGGACTGCAGCCTACCAGGCTCCTCCGTCCATGGGATTTTCCAGGCAAGAGTAATAGAGTGGGGTGCCATTGCCTTCTCCATATATAGTCACTCAGTTCAGTTCAGTTCAGTTCAGTCACTCAGTCATGTCCAACTCTTTGCGACCCCATGAATCACAGCACGCCAGGCCTCCCTGTCCATCACCAACTCCCGGAGTTCACTCAGACTCATGTCCATTGAGTCCGTGATGCCATCCAGCCATCTCATCCTGTCGTCCCCTTCTCCTCCTGCCCCCAATCCCTCCCAGCATCAGAGTCTTTTCCAATGAGTCAACTCTTCACATGAGGTGGCCAAAGTACTGGAGTTTCAGCTTTAGCATCATTCCTTCCAAAGAAATCCCAGGGCTGATCTCCTTCAGAATGGACTGGTTGGATCTCCTTGCAGTCCAAGGGACTCTCAAGAGTCTTCTCCAACACCACACTTCAAAAGCATCAATTCTTCGTTGCTCAGCCTTCTTCACAGTCCAACTCTCACATCCATACATGACTACTGGAAAAACCATAGCCTTGACTAGACGGACCTTAGTTGGCAAAGTAATGTCTCTGCTTTTCAATATGCTATCTAGGTTGGACATAACTTTTCTTCCAAGGAGTAAGCATCTTTTAATTTCATGGCTGCAGTCACCATCTGCAGTGACAGTCTGTCAATCAAAGAAAGGAATGTCTTAAAACTCAGAGTGGTACCAGGCCCCCTCATCCATAAGAATATTTTGGGATAATCTTGGCACCAGACAATTCATCCCGGGCCATAAAATGATTGATTTGATTCTTGTAGAAGGGCAGACTACCATACAAATAGTTTTGTTTATATAGATTAGGGGAACAATTGAGTATAACATACTGGTTTGTCAAGTAGGTTCTGAGCCATTGGGCGGAACCAACTTGAAGACAGAGTTTGGGGTTAATGCATAGTACGTTAACTTAGCTTAAGACAAACATTTCCATATGAAAAATGCATTGGTTAACTCAAGGTTTGAGAATAGTTAACTTCAGGTGAAACCAGGTGTCATTATGGTAACACAGTATTTTAAGAGAAACTTCCTTTTGAATTTGTATAGAGAAGGAAAAAGTATCACTAGCTTGTTTCCTCCTGGCGCTTAAGAGAGATAAAAATGTCTGACACTTGCAGCCTATTTCCTCCGTTTGGAGACCCCTGGCCTTCCTGCCTGTTACCCTCTCAGTAAGATCTCAATGATCCCATTTTACAGGTGAGAAAATGAGGCAAAAAGTGCTATGAAGTCCCTTGTTCAGAGCAACATAGCTGGCAAGTAGTGGGGGGCTGGGATCAGACTCGGGTGGGTGGTCAAAACTCCAAAATTCATGCCCTCATGTAATGTGCGCTAGTCTCCACGTGAAGAAATTCAGGTGTGCAGATGTTCCAAGATGTTCATGTCAATAGGGAACTCATACGTTACAAGGTATATTGTGACTTAGAGACACAATATGCCCTTGTGTATCTTATGAAAATGTTCCTTATTTTGCTACTTAAGAAACAGACACTTCTCATATTTTTGCTTTTTGCTTTCCAAACACAAGACCACCATTGCAAAACTGTGTTGGTCAGTTTCATTTAACTTGTAGCTAAATTATTTAGGAGACACTTATCCTTTTACACAGTGAGTGTTTTCACTGGAGTACTTGTCAATGGCTTATTTTTAGAAGTTTTCCAAAATATGATGATAAAAATACCATGTCTTTTTATACCAACATTTTGTAGTGTAAAATCAACACTGCTCTCTGTTGCTGCTGCTGATATATGCACGATTTTTACTGAATTTGTGGTTTTCAGAGGTTTCTACCTTCATGAGGGACTTCCCTGGTGGCTCAGATGGTAAAAATTCTGCCTGCAAAACGAGACCTGGGTTTAATGCTGAGGTCAGGAATATCCTTGGAGAAAGGAATGGCTACCCACTCCAGTATTCTTGCCTGGAGAATTCTATGGACAGAGGAGCCTGGTGGGCTACCATTCGTAGGACTTCAGGAGTCAGACACAACTGAGCAACTGTCACTTTCACTACCTTCATTATCGCAGTTTTCCGAAGAATCTCCAAATATTGGGTGGTGGCCTGGAGAATCCCAGGGATGGGGGAGTCTGGTGGGCTGCCGTCTATGGGATCGCACAGAGTTGGACACGACTGAAGTGACTTAGCAGCAGCAGCAGCACCTAAATATAGCAGATGTACAGAGTGGATCCTATAGAGGTTGATTGATTTTATTAAAGTCACACAGCTAATAAGAGTCAAAGCTAAGATACAGAAAAGTTTGTTGAGTACATGAATTAATGAATGAATTATAAGTACTCTGGTGTTACTCTCCTTCCCTCTCTCTTTCTTTTCTTCCCATCTTCCTGCCTTCCTTTATTTAATAAGAATCTTTAAAGCACCTTGGGTTCCCCGGTGGCTCAGATGGTAAAGAATTCACTTGCAATGCGGGAGACCTGGGTTTGATCCCTAGGTTGGGGAGACCCTCTGGAGGAGGGCATGGCAACCCACTCCAGTATTCTGGCCTGGAGAATTCCATGGACAGAAGAGCCTGCCAGGCTACAGTCCATGGGGATGCAAAGAGTCAGACACGATTGAGCGATTTTCACAAAGCACCTCCTCAGGGACTTCTACTGGTGGTCCAGTGGTTAAGAATCCATCCACTAATGCAGGAGTCATGGGTTTGATCCCTGGTCTGGGAAGATTGTGCATGCTTCAGGGCCACTAAGCCTGTGCACCACAGTTACTGAGCCTGCATGCCCTAGAGCCCATTCTCCGCAACAAGAGCTGCCACCAAAATGAGAAGTCCATGGACCACAAATAGAGAGTAGCTGCTCACCAAAGCTGGAGAAAGCCTGTGCAGAGCAACGAAGACCCAACACAGCCAAACATAAATAAAAATTTTTTACAAAGCACCTCCTCACGCCAGACACTGTGTCTTGATTTTATATTCTTTAATTGTGGTAAAAAAAACAAAAACAAAAACATAAAATTTACCATCTCAACCATTTTGAGCATAAAATTCAATCGTGTTGATTATAGTCACAGTGTTCTACAGCCAACCTCCAGAATGCTTTTCATCTTGTTACACTGGACCCTGGAAATGAAACTCTGTACACATTAAATGCTAACATCCCATTTCCCTCTCCCCTCAGCCCCTGGCAACCAACTTTCTGTCTCTAAGAGTTGGACTCTTAATGGAACCATAAAGTATTTGTATTTCTGTGAGTTGCTCATTTTGCTAAGCATAATGTCCTCAGGTTTCATCCATGCCGTAATATGCATCAGAATTTCCCTCCTGTTAAAGACTGAGTGATATAGTATTGCATATGTAAACATTAGTTTATCCATTCATCCACTGATGGACACTTGAGCTGCTTCTGCCTTTTGGCAGTGGTGAGTAACAAACTCTCTTTGAGATCCTGCCTTCTAGATCACTCATGATTCTTTTGGATATATAGTCACCTTTTCATATCTTCAGGGTCCACGTCCATGGAGTCAACCAACTGGAGGGAAAAAAAAAATCCAGAAAGTTCCAGAAAGAAAAACTTGAATTTGCCGGACATCAGCAACTACTTGGCATTGATTCAATGGACAAGAACTTGGGCAAACTCTGGGAGATGGTGAGGGACAGGGAGGCCTGGTGTGCTGCAGTCCTTGGGTTTACAAAGAGTCGGACATATCTTGGCAACTAAACAACAACTACTTACATCACACTTATGCTATACTTACCAACTGTGCACATAACGTTTACGTTGTATTAGGAATTACAAGTAATCCAAAGATTACTTACACCATATGAGAGAATGTGCATAGGTTATATGCAAATATTAATACCTTGCCATTTTATATAAGGGACTTGAGCATCTGTGGATTTTGGTATCTGAGAGGGGAACCAATACCAATCTCCCATGGACACTGAGTGTACACTCATGAGCAGAATTGCTGGATTTTATGGTAGTTCTATTTTCAGTGTTTTGAGGAACCGTCATTCTGTTTTCCACAGCAGCCAGACCACTTTACATTCCCATCAACAGTGCACAAAATTTGGATTTCTCCATATCCTCACCACTACTTATTATTATGTTATTTTTCTTCTTAATAGTAGCCATCTTAATGGGTCTGGGGTTTTCATTTGCCTTTATTCCTACTCTTCTGCACACATTTTATTTAAACCATGCAACAATCTGTTCATAATTTATGTTATACTTGAGGAAACAGAGGGGAGAAAAGTTTAAGAAATTTGCTTGAAGTCACACAGTCAAAAGCCATGGTTTTTCCAGTAGTCATTTATGGATGTGAAACTTGGACCATAAAGAAGGCTGAGCACCAAAGAATTGGTGCCTTCAAACTGTAGTGCTAGAGAAGACGCTTGAGAGTCCCTTGGACTGTTAGCAGATCAAACCAGTCAATCCTTAAGGAAATCAACCCTGGAATATTCATTGGAAGGACTGATACTGAACCTGAATCTCCAATACTTCAATAAATACCTGATCTGAAGAGCCGACTCATTGGAAAAGGCCCTGATGCTGGGAAAGATTGAGGGAGGAGGGAGAGACAGAGGATGAGATGGTTGGATAAGTTTGAGCAAACTCTGGGAGATAGTGAAGGGCAGGGAAGCCTGGCCTGCTGCAGTTTATGGGGTCACAAAGAGTCAGACTTGACTTAGCGACTGAACAACAACAACAACACAGATATTAGGTGAGAGAATTAGAATTTGAAGCCACGTATTATTATATCTAGCTCTGTACCCTGCTCCCTTTTCCTTACCTACTAAAATATTTTTAAAATCTCATGTGGTGTAAATCACTTAAGAAATAATCCTTATGTGGGTTACTCTGCACACATTGATCTCACTTATTTCTCTTTAAAAGCATTTCAGAGTATAAAGAATACCATTACATTATTTCCTATTTTCCACCTAAGGGAACTGAGGCTAAGAGAGCAGACTGATTTCTAGGAAACCTGACAATTATTAAGCACCTACTGTGTGCCAGGTCCTGGGGAGGCAGAGATAGACTTGCTGCAGACCCCAGGGTTTGGGGATTTGATCAAGCTTTGTGATTTCCCTTATGATTATACAGTGGAAGTGAGAAATAGATTAAGGGACTAGATCTGATAGATAGAGTGCCTGATGAACTATGGACAGAGGTTCGTGACATTGTACAGGAGACAGGGATCAAGACCATCCCCATAGGAAAGAAATGCAAAAAAGCAAAATGGCTGTCTGAGGAGGCCTTACAAATAGCTGTGAAAAGAAGAGAAACGAAAAACAAAGGAGAAAAGGAAAGATATAAGCATCTGAATGCAGAGTTCCAAAGAATAGCAAGGAGAGATAAGAAAGCCTTCCTCAGCGATCAATGCAAAGAAATGGAGGAAAACAACAGAATGGGAAAGACTAGAGATCTCTTCAAGAAAATTAGAGATACCAAGGGAACATTTCATGCAAAAATAAGCTCGATAAAGGACAGAAATGGTATGGACCTAACAGAAGCAGAAGATATTAGGAAGAGGTGGCAAGAATACACAGAAGAACTGTACAAGAAGATCTTCAAGACCAAGATAATCACGATGGTGTGATCACTCACCTAGAGCCAGACATCCTGGAATGTGAAGTCAAGTGGGCCTTAGAAACCATCACTACAAACAAAGCTGGGGGAGGTGATGGAATTCCAGTTGAGGTATTTCAAATCCTTAAAGATGATGCTGTGAAAGTGCTGCACTCCATATGCCAGCAAATCTGGAAAAGTCAGCAGTGGCCACAGGACTGGAAAAGGTCAGTTTTCATTCCAGTCCCAAAGAAAGGCAATGTCAAAGAATGCTCAAACTACAACATAATTGCACTCATCTCACACGCTAGTAAAGTAATGGTCAAAATTCTCCAAGCCAGAATTCAGCAATACATGAACCATGAACTTTCAGATGTTCAAGCTGGTTTTAGAAAAGTCAGAGGAACCAGAAATCAAATTGCCAACATCTGCTGGATCATGGAAAAAGCAAGAGAATTCCAGAAAAACATCTATTTCTGCTATATTGACTATGCCAAAGCCTTTGACTGTGTGGATCACAATAAACTATGGAAAATTCTGAAAGAGATGGGAATACCATGCCACCTGACCTGCCTCTTGAGAAACCTATATGCAGGTCAGGAAGCAACAGTTAGAAATGGGCATGGAACAACAGACTGGTTCCAAATAGGAAAAGGAGTACATCAAGGCTATATATTGTCACCCTGTTTATTTAACTTATATGCAGAGTACATCGTGAGAAACACTGGACTGGAAGAAGTACAAGCTGGAATCAAGATTGCCGGGAGAAATATCAGTCACCTCAGATATGCAGATGACACTACCCTTATGGCAGAAAGTGAAGAGGAACTAAAAAGCCTCTTGATGAAAATGAAAGAGGAGAGCGAAAAAGTTGGCTTAAAGCTCAACATTCAGAAAACTAAGATCATGGCATCTGGTCCCATCACTTCATGGGAAATAGATGGAGAAACAGTGGAAACAGTGTCAGACTTTATTTTTTTGGGCTCCAAAATCACTGCAGGTGGTGACTGTAGCCATGAAATTAAAAGACGCTTACTGCTTGGAAGGAAAGTTATGACTAACCTAGATAGCATATTGAAAAGCAGAGACATTACTTTGCTGACTAAGGTCCGTCTAGTTAAGGCTATGGTTTTTCCAGTGGTCATGTATGGATGTGAGAGTTGGACTGTGAAGAAAGCTGAGCACTGAAGAATTGATGCTTTTGAACTGTGGTATTGGAGAAGACTCTTGAGAGTCCCTTGGACTGCAAGGAGATCCAACCAGTCCATTGTGAAGGAGATCAGCCCTGGGATCTCTTTGGAAGGAATGATGCTAAAGCTGAAACTCCAGTACTTTGGCCACCTCATGCGAAGAGTTGACTCATTGGAAAAGACTCTGATGGGAGGGATTGGGGGCAGGAGGAGAAGGGGATGGCAGAGAATGAGATGGCTGGATGGCATCACTGACTCGATGGACGTGAGTCTGAGTGAACTCCGGGAGTTGGTGATGGACAGGGAGGTCTGGCATGCTGCAGTTCATGGGGTTGCAAAGAGTCGGACATGACTGAGCGACTGAACTAAACTATGATTTCTTAGATTTGTAGGGAAATAAAAAGTTAATTAAATTCACCTCACACAGAAACATGGAAGCAATTCTGTGCAGGGGATGTGTAGGGCTTCACGGTGGTTTAGTGAGCATGATGGGGGAGAGCCCGTCTCTCTGGGCATCTCTCATCCAGAGGATCCTTGGGCTCTTCAGGGTCTATGGTCCATGGTCCACTGAGCATCAGTTCTGCAGGCAAAGCAAGCCTTGGGTTGGAGGATGGAATTCTCTCAAATCAGTAGGGAAAGACTCACCCCTTCCTTGTCAGACAACTCGACTGTTTCTCAAAATACTGCTGAAAATCCCCTTCCATAGTAGAATTTTATTCAGAATGTCCAATGGCAAAGAAGGAGTTTCCATGGACTCAAACTCTGTATTCTTGGTCAATTCAGCCAACTGAGCTTCACCAGTGACTCTGTGTGTAGCCCTTAACTTTTTTGGCAGAACAAATCCCTCCAAATTGCAAGGCTTTAAACAGCTACTGCTTATTTAGCTCATGATTCTGTGGGTGGGTCTGAAATAAGACTGTCTTGACTGAGCTGTGCTTTTTGTGGTTTGGACTGGGCTCTTGGGGCCATGTAACTGAACGCAGGAACGACTGCTCGCCGCTCAACCGCCAGTAAATTGAGGGGCAAGCTTCGGTGGAGAAGAAATGTACTTTACTCAGAAAGGTGAGCAACTAAGGAAGTGGTGGGCTTATGTTCAGTGACCAAAGATTCTGCCCAACCATGACAGTTTTAAAGGGAGAAGGGAGAAACACTCTCGGTTCATCTTTAAGGCCAGAAGTCAGATTCTTGCCCATTTTGGTCATCTTTCCATTGTGTGCAGGCCTGTTGACTTTTCCTGATTTTGCTTGGAACACTATCTTGCTCATGTGGTCTGCCTGCAATTGGATGTTCTTTTGCCCACGTGGTCCACCTACAAATTTACAAAGGGAAAATCTAGGGGTAGAGGATCAGTCATCCTTTATTTACTTAATTCTTCATTTTTACCCCTGCTAACCCAGGAAAGGAAACACCTGGTTAGGTAAAGTGTTGTATATATTTAGTAAAGCAGAAATCAGGAGCTAAGTTAAATGTTGCCTAACGATCTCATCTTTATGACTGAGGTCTGCAGAAAACAGAGATGATCCAACAGAAATGAGGCAAAGGGGCTGCTTACACATTTGCAGTCAACCATCTGTCAGCCAAGTGGCTCTGGTTCCTGGGGTTGTCTGGCTGTCGGCTGGGGCTCAGCATGAGTCCCAGGGCAGTGTCTCAGAGCAGCAGGAGAGTAAGTCCCAGAGCACAGGTGGTGCATCCTCATGGATACTGCTGTCACCTTGGACAGTACAAGTTGCAAGGCTAGGAATCCATGAGGGGGGTTCCTTAGGGCCCGGGGAGAAAGAGGTGTAAACAGATGAGGCCTTTGCTGAAGCAGTCTGTGATAAAGTGTCTGCTTGCCTGTGGCATAAAGGATTCAATGCAGGACTTAAAGCCACACATACCTTTGCTTGGTCCTGGTTCTGCTGCTCGCTCCACAGATGGCCTTTGTTACCTTCCTGTTAACCTATCTAAGCATCACTTTTCTCCTCTGAAAATGGTAGAGGTAGCATAGACTGCCTACTGATGAAATGAAATGGGCCAACCAAGCATATATGAAAATACCTAGTCTGTGGCCACAATCCTTACTCCTTTTCCCTTCTCTTCCTTCTAGCATTGGTTTAGGAACATTAAAAGATATGTCAGTTGCCCCTTGCCCTTTCCTAGTCTTTTTTGCTTTTGTGAATCAGAAAGTGATGCAAAAAAGCTCCTTTACTGATACTGCCTTGCCCCTGATATATTCCTTAATGAACAGTTTCCCAGTGTTGGAACATTGTAACATCCTCAATTAGATGATCAAAGCCCTAAAACTCATATCCCTCCTTGTCCTGGTACATCACAGAGGATTTCAGTTTAATCTCTAGTTGCCTCTGGAGTGACCCATCTACCCACATTTATATTCATGTTATTTCTTCCCTTAGTAATCCACTGGCACCCCATCTCTTAGAGATGGTTAGATAGCATCACCAACTCAATGGACATGAACTTGAGCAAACTTTGGGAGACAGCAGAGGACAGGGAAGCCAGGTGTGCTGCAGTCCATGGGCTCACAAAGAGTCGTTCGTGATTGAAAAACTCCATCTGTTGCAGCAGGGGTCCCCCCTGCCAGGCCACTGACTGGTATCAGTCAGTGGCCTGTTAGGAATCAGGAGGTAAGCAGTTGTCTCCCACAAAACTGATCCCTGGTGCCAAAAAGGTTGGGGACCATTGTCTTACAGGATAGCATCCAAGTCCTTAGCCAGGCGCTCCAGATCCCAAATGATCTGGTCACTGCGTAGCTCTTCAACTCTAGCCCTTCCTCCATACATATCCTGCTGTCCAGCAAGGCTGAAATTCTTGCCTTTGCGTGTGCTGCTCCTTTTACCTATCAACTGAAAAAAAGAATACATAACCCAAAAGTTGAGAATTATGTTTTATTTGCAGACTTTCTGGGGACTTAAGCCTGGGGTGCAGCCTCTCAGACAGCTCTAAGGGATGCTCCTAAGAGGTAAGGGAGGAACCAAAATATATAGGTTTTTGCAGCAAAAACCAGGTAGTTGGAACATCAAAAGATTTCTGTTAATTAAAGAAAAAAGCAGTTATCTCAACTTAATGAACTCAGCACTTTTCTGTGTAGAGGAGGATGTAAGAATCTGGACTCATGGAAATCATTCCTTTAATATGCACCTTAGCCATCTAGGGCCTGTGTCCTGTTGTTTTTCATCCTGAACCCCCTCACTGCATAGTCCAGGAGGCTGGCTGCAGTGGCTGAAGACTTGATGCCTGCAACATCCTTTGTTTACTGATATAGCTGGTGACAGCTGGCGATATTTTTTTTCATCCACATACCTATGCCTTGCCCTCTGTTTCTTTTCCTGGTCAACCTCTATTCATTGCCCGCCCCCCCTCATCTCCAGGAAGTCCTCACTGACTGTCCACCCCAACCCTACCAACCCTTGTTTGGACCATTGCTTCTGCAGAACTTTCAGAGCACCCTGCCTCCATCATGCCACTTCTCTCACTTTATAAAAATGACCAGTGTACGGACTTCCCCGGTGGTTCAGAGGTTAGGACTTTGACTTCCAGTGCTGGGGCTGCCAGCACTAGTCAGAGCTAAAATCTCTGGTCAGAGCTAAGATCCCACACGCCTCGAGGGCCAAAACCCAAAACATAAAACAGAAGCAGCATTGTAACAAGTTCAGTAAAGGCTTTTTTTTTTTTTTAATGGCCCACATCGAAAAATCTTTTAAAGAAAATTACCAATATACCTACCTGAAGCATCCATGGGTTTCTGAGCTCCTGGAGAATGGAGACCAAAATTGAATGATAGAACAAATAACCCACCCTTCTCCAAATTGGAGTTCAGCTTTCATGCCCATGATTCATTCAGTGTGATAGGTGAGCTGTCTCGGGCAGCAAAGAGTTGTGTAAGTAAGAAGAGGAAAGTGTTGGTTCTAATTTATGTGAAACTTCTATATGTTAGAGTTAATACTACGATTTCTCATTCTAATCAATGGAGCAGGTAGATGCAAGAGCCGTGGTCGTACTTGAAGACGCCCTCAGCCTTATTGTCAGATTTCAAAGGACAGGTCTGAGTTATTGAGCTTCTGTCCATGGTGGGGAATAAACTCACTGGTCTTTTGTGCACTGTCGTTTCACTCCCAGGACTGTCCTACTCTGGTTCCTTTTCCTAGTCACTGCTGATAGAGGAAGCACCTTGCCTTCTTAGCTAAATGAGTCACTAAGGACTCTCGTGGTGAAATGTGTGGTGCCTTTACACATGCCAAATGTTCTGCGCTGGGCTACAGTCACTGGAGAGTCCATCACCATGGAAAGATCTCCTATCTTAAAAGCTATTAAGAGGGAAAAAGTCTGTTTTCTACCACAGCTGGAAAGGCTGTGGGCTGAGATGGGGTCAGCACAGGTTTTGAAGCAGGCTCCATCACACCCTCACCATGAAGCCTCAGCGAATCACTAAAGCCTGTGTCCTCTGCAGAGTGAGCTCATTGACCATGTGCACAGTGCTGTTGGAGGTTAGTCCCTGGTGTCTGATTGTTTAGGCAGGTGGAGAGATTTGCTCATGGTTTCCATTGGTGAGAGAAGGTATCCAGACTCAGGGTTTCTGATTCTAGACCCCAAGCTCTTTCTCTCACTTTCCGTCTCCTTCCATCCCTCCTTTCTTTCCTCCCTTTGTTTCTCCATCTTTCCTCCCCTCCCTTCCTTTCCTCTTCCTTCTTCTCTCTCTCTGCCTTCCTTCCTCCTCTCCTTCCCTACTTCCCTCCCTCCCACTCCCTTTCCTTTTTTCCAAAATTATTCATCAGCTGCTGTGTGCTAGATACTGTATTGAGCATCAGGGAAAATGGTGTCCAGCTAGAAGTGGTTCTTGCTCTTAAGGAGTTTACAGCCTAGTGAGGGGAAAGAAACATAAACAATTTAATTAGAAAATTGTGAGAAGCTAAGGCAATAATGGATCTGCTGAAGTAAGGGCTAAGTATATTTATCTATGTGTATCTTCAGGGGCTAGCCAAAGCCCAAAGCCCATAAAATTCATATTAAAGCATAGGCTTAATGTTTATTAAAATAATTTTCTTCCTTGATCTAGATATCAAGCATAGAGGTAGGTTGAAAGGCTGTTTCCCAAGGTCTGAACTCCTGAGTTCTCAGCCTGGCTCCTCCACTAAGTTGTTTTACGATGTTTGATAAGACGTCAGACAAAGCTGTCTGAGAAGGTATAAGTTGTTAATGAATATATGGAAGGCTTGAGTTATGAAGTTCACGTTTTTTGTGCTGTGTTGTGCTTAGTCACTCAGTCATATCTGACTCTTTGTGACCCCTTGGACTGTAGCCTGCCAGGCCCCTCTATTCATGGGGATTCTCCAGGCAGGAATACTGGAGTGAGTTGCCATGCCCTCCTCCAGGGGATTTTCCCAACCCAGGGATCAAACCCAAGTCTCCTGCATTAGAGGCAGATTCTTCACCAGCTTAGCTACCAGGGAAGCCCTCACATTCCTTAAACTTCTCCAACCCAGAGATCTCCAGCTAGCTAGCCTATGGCAGAACCCAACCCAGGTGACTTAGTTGAGGTGCTTTCAGGAACAGAATAGGAAAGGAGGAATTTCTGTGATGAGGTACTTTTTCTATATTCAATGTCTTTTCTCTATCTCTTCCCCTTTTACATAAATTCCCATCCAACATTTGTTACAGCTGACCATAACAGAACTGTTTTGTGAGTATCTACCATGTGCCAGGGCCTGCGCTGTACACAGCAGATAAAGAGCATCTCATTCTTACCAGAACAGTGAGACGTCAGTTTCAATATCCCCATTTTATAGGAAATAAAACTGAAGGTCATAGGCACTGGAAGAAACTGGATCATCTTCCGTATCCATGGTAACAACTGCCCGTACTGCCTGGGTAGCTGATGCGTCTTCTTCAGCCCTGTGTCCTCCTTTGTTTCTTGCTGTTTAGCCATCCTGTCCATTCTATTACACTTACCTATCCCCTCTACCATAGGCTGTCATTATCACTCATTTTGAGGAGAGAAAAGGATGAGGAGAAAGAATCTGAGCTGGAGTCATACCTGGATATAAATTAGCAGTACCACTTCTAATCCATGTCATCTTGGGGTGGTGGTGGTTTAGTCACTAAGTCGTGTCTCTCTCTTGCGACCCCATGAACTGGATCCCGCCAGAATCCTCTCCTCAGGGGATTTCCCAGGCAAGCATACTGGAGTGGATTGCCATTTCCTTCTCTAGGGCATCTTCCCCAGTTGGGGATGGAACCTGTGTTTCCTGCATTGCACGGGGATTCTTTACCATTGAGCCACTGGGGAAGCCCCTCTGTGTGATCTTAGGCAGAGTATTTAGCCCAGGGGTTGGTTTCCCCATCTGCGAAACAGAGGCAGTAAAATCACTGAATCAGGGTCAGAGCTACAGGCATGACTGATAAAGTGCCCTGGTGCCTTGCTTGGCTTTCAGTAGCGACCAGTAAAGGGAGCTTCTTCCTCTCTCACCTGATTGATGGTACTTCTTTTATCACCTGATTGATGGTAACCTGTAACTGATCACTGTTTCTCTGTTCTGTTTAAGCACTTGTCCCTTTTAATCCTTCTGCCAACACTGCTGCCTTAGGCTTCCTAAGGATGTATCCTTGTTTTTCTCCTTGCTCCTGAACACTTAGCAGAACAATTAGACTCTTCACTCTGGCTTTTCAGAATCTACAAAATTTGGCCGTGGCATCCCTTTCCAATAATGTCTCCTGGAAAAGCCCCTAGGGTTTTCAGCACCCTACCCAGGAAGTAGCACAGAGTTCATCTACTTGCCCTGTTTCTTCTCTCTGCCTAGAGGGAGTCCCTGCCGGCTCTGCAACCTCTGCCTGAAGAAAGGCTGCATAAGACCAAGCCTGGTCCTCCAACCAGACATGTTTTTGAGACTGTTTCTTTGGGGCAAGGGTCGTGGCTTATGCGTCTGAAATTCTCAGTACCTGGCAAATGTTTATATCTTATTGCATGACTCATTTGAAAAGACCCTCATGCTGGGAAAGATTGAAGGCAGGAGGAGAAGGGGACAACAGAGGATGAGATGGTTGGATGGCATCACTGACTCAATGGACATGAGTTTGAGAAAGCTCCGGGAGTTGGTGATGGACAGGGAGGCCTGGCGTGCTGCAGTCCATGGGGTCGCAGAGTCGGAGACAACTGAGTGGCTGAACTGAACTAATATCACTCAGTTTTTTAATTTCTTCCTGTGCCAGTTCTAGTAAGCCATGCCTCTCTAGAGTTATTTATTTCACTTAAATTTCAAACTTATTGTCATACATTAATTTACCATACCTCTTGTGGTTTTAATATCTCTGGGATCTGTAATGATGCCTCTTTCTTCATGCCTGGTGTTGTTTATGTCTTTCCCTTGTTTTCTTCATCAATGTTTCCAGGGTTTTATTAATTTTATTGGTGGTTTCTAAGAAGTAATGATTTTATTGATCTTGTATATTGTTAATTTTTATCTATTTCATTGATTGTGCACTTAAAAATTCTTTCCCAGTTTGCCATTTAAAAATTTTTTTCTAATTTCTTTAGAGGTATACATACAACATTAGATTTTAGCATCATTTTTTTGTTTGTAACACTGCACTTAAGGCTATAATTTTCTTCAAAGCATTGCCTTATCTAAATCACACAAGTTTTAATACATTGTATTTTCATTATCATTCTGTTCCAAGTATTTTCTAATTTCCATGGTAATTTTTGCTTTTACTCATTAGTTTTTGAGAAGTATATTTTTAAATTTCCAATTACCTGGGGATTTTCTAGTTAACATTTTGTTATTAAGGTCTAGCTTAGTTTAACTGCAACCAGAATGTAACCTTCAGTCAGGTCTTGCCCATTGACCTCACATGTGTTATGTTCTTTGATGCAATTTTTCAAATTTTGCCTGTACATTTTAAAAAGATTACCAAATATAAAAGTCAAGACTCATGAAATGAAGTGGATGTTATGATCTTGCGTTTTCTTTTGAGTTAACCTCAATAAACATCCCATATATAAAATTCTTAGTTTATTACTAGTTGCCACCATTCACTAAAAAATGTTTTTTGAGAATGTTCTGTGTACGAGGCATTGAGCTAAATGTTGGAGATTCCATAGCAAGAGAAATCAGACACTGTCCTAGATTTCACAGCCCAATGGGGCAGACTGAGTTTAATCAAACAATCAGCATAATAGTGTGTTATTTTAAACTAAGATAAGTGCTCTGAGGAAAATGAACACATGCTCTCTGAGATCTTATATCTAAGGAGTCTTACTTATTTGGTGCTGGAGGAGGAGCAGGTCTATTTTTCATATATCAAGCTGTAGAAAAACTAATAGGATTTGGTGTCTAGAGGGTCAGCATCAGTAATGTTTCTTATCTTATTTTGAGAGCATCACAGCCATCTGACTTCCCCCTCCTATTAATTAATACTCAGCCATCTGACTTTTTCCTGTTTGGAATACTCACTTCAGAGACTTTTTAAAATTTGTTTTGGCTTGGCGGTAAAGAATCTGCCTGCCAATGCAGGAGACATGGGTTTGATCCCTGGTAAAATTGGCAAGATCCCTTTGAGAAAGAAATGGCAACCTACTCCAGTATTCTTACCTGGAAAACCCCAAGGGCAGAGGAGCCTGGTAGGCTACAGTCCCTGAGGTCACAGAGTCAACACAACTGAGTGACCAAACAACAACAACAGCATAACACAGAGATGGCAAATTGCGTTGATCTTAGCTATTCAGTTAAATAAAATTTTACATGCGAATGTACCTTAGTTACGGTGCGCTTAGTCGCTCAGTCGTGTCTGACTCTTTGCGACCCCCAAGGACTGTAGCCCACCAGGCTCCTTTGTCCATGAGATTTCCCAGGCAAGAATATGGAGTGGGTAGACACTCACTTTTCCTTCCCAACCCCGGGACTGAACCTGTGATTCCTGCACTGCAGGTAGACTTTACCATCTGAGCCACCAGGGAAGTTGACAACCACCCAAATCAAGTTATGAAACTTTGCCAGCATGTGAAACTTTGCCATGGATGTAACAATGGGAAAATACTCTTTCATGTTTGGCTTCTTTCAATGAACAGTGTCTTTGAGATTCATCTGTTGTACTTTAGAAGTTTTTTTTTTCCTTCTTTTCATGGATGTGTACTATTCTGATATATGAATATGCTATAGTTTATTCAGTCATTTTCCTATGGATGGACAGGTGGGTTGCCTATAATTTAGGGCTGTTATTATGGAGGCTGATGTGAATTTTCTTGTCCGTGGTGAATATATGCACTCGTGTCTCTTGGGCAATTTACACTTCATGGGGTTTTGTTGAAAGAAGTGTAATATGCAAAGTATATAGTGTGTGCAAGGATATTGCAAGTCCAAATGCTATATTGCCTGTGAGTGGTTGCCTTGCTTGTTTATTATTCTGAGATTAGAAGAAGGAAATTGTGTTCCGGAGTTGATGTTTGATCTCATCAGGCCTTCCCGTCTGTTACTGATGCAGACACTGAACCCAGAGAGAGAACATAACGTTCCTGGGACCATACTTCAAACTTACAAATGGTTCATCTCACAAGATTACTGTTTCGTAAGCCAGAGACTGGCTTTCATAAACGTGTGAAATTCAATAGACTGAACCTGTTGTCTTAGACAGGGTGTAGACATATTGACAGGGTGTCCAGGCCTGGAATCTCAGGAGGAGGACCTGAGGTTTTCTAGGGGTTGGGAGCATACAGCGGGGAGGAGTTTGGTATGTAAAAGAGCAGCCCCAAGGTGAATGCTTACTGAAGGCCCTCCCACCCCAGTCCCATCCCTCCCATCCCTTTCCTGCTTCCCCATGCAATAACCCAGCTGTACCCTTTGGTTGCAAAGAGTCAGACATGATTTAGCAACTGAGCATGCACACATGCATTCTTCAGTGCAGACTTAGAGCATCTCTATTCTCTGAGTGTTCAGCCAAGCTCATGCCTCAGCTTTTCTCTCCATAGTGTCTGAACACCTTTCATTACTTTTTCTAACTTTAAGCCCCAGGTCAGACATCCTGTACCACTAGTAACTAACTCTCTCATTGAATTCCTGCAGCCTCGTATGAGCTGAGCTTGGCCTGGACTCAATGGATCTGCTCCTCTGAGATAAGCCCCACATGTCCCAAGAGCCCTGACCTCCTAGAGTGTATTATGCAATCATGCTTCCTGTCTCCTTTCCTGGTGAGGTTCTGAACTTTGTGAGGGTGGGAATTATACCTGCCTTCACCCCCACAATCCTTGACACCTCACATGGGGCTTCGCACAGGGGAGGATGGAACTATGAAAGGTGAATAAGAACACCCTAACCCTAACCCTAATCCTTATGGCAGAAAGTGAAGACGAACTAAAAAGCCTCTTGATGAAAATAAAAGAGAAGACTGAAAAAGCTGGCTTAAAGCTCAACATTCAGAAAATGAAGATCATGGCATCCGGTCCCATCACTTCATGGGAAATAGATGGGGAAACAGTGGAAACAGTGTCATACTTTATTTTTTTTGGGCTCCAAAATCACTGCAGATGGTGATTGCAGCCATGAAATTAAAAGAGGCTTACTCCTTGGAAGAAAAGTTATGACCAACCTAGATAGCATATTCAAAAGCAGAGACATTACTTTGCCGACTAAGGTCCGTCTAGTCAAGGCTATGGTTTTTCCTGTGGTCATGTATGGATGCGAGAGTTGGACTGTGAAGAAGGCTGAGCGATGAAGAATTGATGCGTTTGAAGTGTGGTGTTGGAGAAGACTCTTGAGAGTCCCTTGGACTGCAAGGAGATCCAACCAGTCCATTGTGAAGGAGATCAACCCTGGGATTTCTTTGGAAGGAATGATGCTAAAGCTGAAACTCCAGTACTTTGGCCACCTCATGCGAAGACTTGACTCATTGGAAAAGACTCTGATGCTGGGAGGGATTGGGGGCAGGAGGAGAAGGGGACGACCGAGGATGAGATAGCTGGATGGCATCACTGACTCGATGGACATGAGTCTGAGTGAACTCCGGGAGTTGGTGATGGACAGGGAGGCCTGGTGTGCTGTGATTCATGGGGTCGCAAAGAGTCGGACATGACTGAGCGACTGAACTGAACTGAACTGAACTGAGAATAAGTAAATGAATGAATGAGTGAATGGATGAATGAGTGAATGAATGCAAACTGCTGCTCAGAACATGACAGCTCCTCTCCGCTTCACCATCACCTTTCTCTGACCACCATGGTCTCAACTCTAAGTGGTCTCCTTCTCCCCTCCTTGGCTCCTCTGCAGTCTCTTTGCAACACAGCAGCCGGGCCGGCGGGGGGGGGGGGGGGGGTCCTTTGACCTCGTACCATGTCATTGCTCAGAATCCTTCAGTGCCTTCCATCTCATTTAAACACTATGTGGGAGAAGAGTGTGAGCCCTGGGGTCAGACTTCTTGAGTCCAAATCCAGGCTCCTTGGCTTTGGCTGTGCAACTCTGCCCCATTGCTTTACCTCTCTGTGCCTACGGATGGGCTTGTGCAGAATTCATAGAAAGCACTAAGGACAGTCCCCAAATAAGGTCAGTATTAGTGTGGTGAGGATCAAGTCAGAGGAGAGAAACAAAAACGGTGATGGTATTGTGAAGTGACACAGCCCTGGGGATAAAAGTGCAGGCCATTATCCAGTGCTGGGCTCAAGTCCTGGTTCTGCCACTTAGCAGCTGTGTGACCTTGGGTAGGTTATAGAACCTAAGTCTCAGTTTCCTCATAGTGTATTGAGAGAATAAGGGTTCACCCTTCTAGTTTTTAAGTGACCTACATTGTTTGCTTGGGACAATCAAGAGAGGCTTCCCGGAGGGGGCGCTATTTGATCTGCACCTGCTGGAGGAGTAGGAGCTCTTTAGGCTGTCAAGTTTGAAAAGATCTAGAAAGGGAGAGAAGTGCAGGTAACAGCAGGGAGCTGGGGCAGTGAATGTCCTGTGGGGAGGAAAGACATCCTCATGTGTCAGACACGTGAGAGGTGGGTCTCCCATCTAGAGAGGTTGCCTGGGTTGCAAGGTGGTTTCTTGGGAAATAAACCCTGAAGTGAAAATCAGCAAGCAAGGGGTCGGTAGGGAGCCTAATTAGCAAGCGCCCTGGGGCTCGGCATTGGGAGAAGGAAGAGATGGGAGGAGGCAGGGTGAGCACAGGAGCACTTGGTCCCGGTGGAGTCTCAGTGAGGCCTTGGATGACCCCGTGGGGTATTTTGAAGCTGACCAGCTCTTTAGAGTTATCCTGAGTGGGGATTTCAGACCAGGCTTCTCTACCCTCAGGTTGACCAGGTGGTGGCTGTGGGCTGCCCCAGGAAGGAGGGGGTGACCTTGGCCAAGGCAGTTTTCTTTAGCTGAGGCAATTCTAATTCAGTTGAGGGCTGTCTACCCTCAGCCCTTCCAGCAGGGGCAGAGGTGAGCCTGCCGTCTTATTCAGGGTGGCTCGCACCCCCATCATGGCAGGCTGACCCTGTATGTGAAGATCTGTGTGTCTCTTTGTGAGGTTTGGAGCTTGTCCTTCAGGCTGCACAGGGTCATCTGTGCACATGGAAAAGACATGCATTCAGATGTGTATCTGTATGTGTGCAGTAGCCTGGGCAGAGACGAGGGAGGCGGAGAGATCCGCTGGGAAGCTTATCACTTCATTCCAGGTGAGCAATGATGAGACTCTTAGCAAAGATAGAGGCAATGGGGACATGAAAGATTTCAGGGTAAATGACAGTAATCACAGTCATCATTTATTCAACCCCTGCCACAGAGCTGGCCCTTTAACCTATTGTTATCAACCTCCACAGCAGTTGTGCAAAGCATGAATTTTTATACAGAATCAAATGGAGGATCAGAGAGGTTAAGTCACTTGCCTAAAATCACACAGTGGTAAAGAACAGAGCCAGAAATGAAACTCAATTTTGTCAGACTTAAAATTCTGCACCCAGGACAGCTTCCAAAACAGTGGATACTCAGAACACTAGTCGTCCTTAGTATTGTAGCTAATCACAGCTATTGCCATCTTAATATGGATAAGATGAAGGCCTGGGTAGCAGATCTGCATTTTGTTAGCAGAAAAAGCACGGAGGATTGCTGACAGCTATGGTGATCTTGACAGTATTAGGGGAAGACATATTCAAATGCAATTAAAAACTGCCAATATAATAATCAAATGTAAATGAACAGCAGCCAACAATTACTGATGCATATACAATTAGCACATATGGTAATTTAGCAGGAGGCACAACTCGCTCCATTTCATTGCCTCTAACAAATTGCTGATGCCCCGCCTCCCCACTCCCGCCTTCCCCTCCTCTTCGCTGCTAACAATTCCTCTCTGTGTTTGTCGACGCTCTCTGTTGGCAGACAAGAGTCTAATTAGCTGGACTCTCCCAGAGCCAGGATGCATCTAGCTGTGGCTCAGAAGAGGAGCTGGCTCCACAGCCTGCCTGGGGCTGGTGGGCAGGAGCAATCAGAGAACTCTGTGTCCTTTCTCTTTTGCTGATAAGTGATGCTGCTTATGGAAACTGTTGATCATCTTCTAGAACAAACACCTACTAAGCAGCCACTGTGTGCCCAGCCCTGTGCTGGGTACCAGGAGGATAGAGGTTCACACCTTCATTTATCTCCCTGTCATTCACTGGCAACCTGCTCCGTGTCAGCATCTGGACACAAGGAGGAATAAAACAGGCTGATGTCTTTTGGAAACTCACAATCTTTCAGAGAGAAATAGAGAAGCATATAGGTAATTTCCACACTGCATGCTGTGTTGCAGTAGAGGTGGGGTTCAGTCCAGGGCTGTGTGTGCAGTGTACCTTCCAAGGGTTTGGGCTGCCTATAGTTAGATCCCGGATCCTCTTCTTATGAGCTAGGTGACAGGGGCCACATCACTTGTGCTCTCCATGCATTTTTATAGAGATGGTATTAACATAGACTCACAAAGGTGGTTGTGAAGATTAAGTGAGTCAGTGCTTGCAAAGCCCTTGGCCCAGCACCCAGCACACGGCAAGCTCTCAGTAAATGTGAGTGAGCTATGGTTGATCCTTATTGCTGCTCTTGGAACTCAGAGGAGGGAAGGGCTGCCCTTCTGCTTTGGGATTGCTGAGTTCAGGAAGGGCAAGAGAAAGCCTGGGGAAATGTCGTGAATTGAGCTAGTATTGTGGAAGGAACACCCTCTGCCTGTTACTGGATGATGCCATAACCTCTTTGAGTCTCCCTTTTTGCATCTGGAAAGTGTAGATAAGAGTACAGTCAATCTTCATTATTTATGGATCCCATATTTGCAAAGTTACCATCTCACAAAAATTTATTTGAAAGCCTCAAATCAATCCTCATGGCACTTTCGTGGTCATCTGTGGACATGCACAGAGCCCCAAAATAATTGGGTCACCAGATATGTGTGTTCCCAGGTGAGGTTGGACAAGACTGCCTTGTTTCAGCTCTTACACTGTGGCATGTGTCCTTTCTACAACCACATTTTTATGCTTTTTGTTGTTGCTGTTGGGGTTTTAAATGGCCACCAAACCTAGTGCTGAACTGCCGTCTAGTATTCCTAATCCCAAGGCTGTGATGTGCCTTATGGAGAAAATATGTTTGCTAGGTAAGTTTCATTCAGATATGAGTTACAGTGCTGTTGGCTGTGAGTTCACTGTTAGCTAATCAATAAGATACATCAAGCAAGTTGTCTTTAAACAGAAACACACACAAAGCAAGGATATTGATTGGTTGATAGAATGTTGTGACCAGAGGCTCATAGGAGCCTAGCTTGTAGGACCACTGGTTTGCTAGTCACTAATCCAGTTTTCACAGCAACTTCATCCAACAAAGCTTCCATGAACAGTGAGAATCAACTGTGTCTTTTCTGCAAGGATGTTATTAGGACTAGCATTGTGTTAAAGCACTCAGCACAGTGCCTGGTACACAGTAGGCTCTCAGGACGTCTACTTAAATCACGGCGGTTTTATACATGATGAAGCTGAGGCCTAAAGAGCTGAATGAGAGTTCATGATCACTCCCAAGTGGTTGATGTCTAAATTGTCGTTGGAATCACACCCTGGAAAAGATTGAAAATAAAATAAAATAAGTCTTTGCAAATATTAAAGAGTTGCAGTCAGAGTATAATCTGACTATAATGAAATCAAACTGGAAATCAATAACAGAAAAACACTCAAATACCTGAAACTTAGATAACAAACTCCTATATAATAAAGCATCAGTTAAGAGGTATCAGATTTTTAAAAAATGGGTTTAACTGACTGGAAATGGAAATAAAATACATCAAAATATGTGTGAAACAAAGCAATGTTGAGAGGTAAACTAATAGCATTAAATGCTTACATTAGAAACAAAAAATTTCATATCAGCACGTTTCTACTTCAAGAAGCTAGAAAAAGAAGAGCAAACTAAACCCAAACAAAGGAAGGAAATAACAGAGATAAGAATAGAAATCAACAATATTGCAAATAGGAAAACTGTAGAGAAAAAAAATTTTAAGCTGGTTCTTTGATATGATCTATAAAATTAAAAAACCTCCAGACAGACCGACAAAGATGAAGAGAGAAGAAATGAATCATACAGATCAGGAATGAAACAGAGATGATCAGTAAGGATCTTGCAGCGTTAAAAGGTTAGTAAGGGAATGCTTTGGTCAGCTTTATACTCATAATACATTCAACATCTTAGAAGACATGAAACAGTTCCTTAAAAACCCCAAACTGTTAAAACTTAACTAATATTACATAGATTATCTGAACCATTAAAGAAATTGAGTTTGTAACTTAAGTACTCTTAATAAAAAAATCTCCATAGTCAGGAAGTTTCCCTGGAGAATTCTACCAAACAGTAAAGAAGAATTAACACCAGGAATTCCCTGGTGGTCCAGTGCTTAGGACTCTGTGCTTCTGTTGCAGAGAGCGTAAGTTCAGTCCCTGGTTGGGGAACTAAGATCCTATAAGCCATGTAGTGTGGACAAAAAAAAAGAAAATTTAGCATCAACTTTATATAGTTTCTTTCAGAAAATAGAAGAGAGTAGAACATTCCCAACTCATCTTAAAAAAGCCAGTATTACCTGATACCCAAACCAGACAAAGATAGTACCAATCCCGCCTCAAAAGAAAGCTACATAACAGTATTTTTCATGAATGTACACCTGAAAATCCACAACAAAATATTACCAAATTGAATCCAACAATCTATAGAGTCATACTCCACAAGCAACTGGGATTTATCCATGATACACAAAGTTCAACCTTCAGCATTGTTAGTCAATGTAATCTACCATATTCATAGTCTAAATTAAAGAGCCATATATTCATATCTATTGATTCAGAAAAAGCATTTGATAAAACCCCATACTCATTAATAATAAAAACGATCAACATTTTAGGAATAGAGGGAAAGCACTCAACTTGATAAAAACATCTACAAAAAAATCAACAGCTAAGTTCACACTTATGGTGAAAGACTGAATTTTTTTCCCAGAAGATTGGGAATGAGGCAAGAATATTCACTCTCACCATTTTTATTCAACATAATACTAGAAGTTCTAGCCAACGTGGTAAGAAAAGAGAAAAACGTATATGTAGTAGAAAGAGAAAAATAAAACAATTCTATTTGCATATACCATGTTTGTCTATATAAAGAACCTAAAAGAAGTTACCAAAAAAAAAAAAAAATCCAGAGGAACTAATAAGTGAGTTCAGCAAGGTTGCAGAATACAAAACCATTACTCCAAAATCCATTTCATTTCTATATTCTAAGAATGGACATGCAGAAACTGTAATTTTAAACACAGTATCATTTATACTCACTTCAAAGATAATGAGATACTTAGGTACACACATTTATAGGCTCTGTGTACTGAAAAGTGCAAGCACTAAAGAAGGAACTCAAGGAAGACCTAGACCAATGAAGCAGCATGCCATCTTCATGGATTGGTAACCTCAGCATAGCAAATATGTCAGTTCTCCCCAACAGAGCTATAGGTTTCAAACAATCCAAACATAACCCTAGCATAATGCCAGCACAGAGTTTTGTTGACCAGAAAAAACTATGGAAAGCACAGGCCTTAAACTAGCTAAAACAATCCTAAAAAGGAAGAAACAAGTTCTTCTTAGTCTATCTGATGGTCTTCCCTGGTAGTTCAGCTGGTAAAGAATCTGCCTGCAATGCAGGAAACCACAGTTTGATTCCTGGGTCGGAAAGATTCCCTGGAGGAGGGCATGGCAACCCACTCCAATATTCTTGCTTGGGGAATTCCAGACAGAACAGCCTGGCAGGCTACAGTCCATGGGGGTCACAGAGTCAGACATGACTGAGCGACTAAGCATAGCACAGCATTCTGCCTGATAATAAAGTCTATTCTTCAGCAATGCTAATCAAGATTGTGTGGTATTAGCAGAATGATAGAACTATAAATCAATGAAACAGAATGACACTTGCAGAAATATAACCACAAATGTGCTCAACTAATTTCTTTTTACTAAGATCAAAAGCATTTCAATGGAGGAAAGATAGCGTTTCAACAAATAATGCTGGAGCAATTGGAGATTCATGGTCAAATGGAAAAAAGACTTAAACCTAAACCTTACATGTTATACAGAAGTTACCTGAAAATGAATCATGTAAATGTAAAGCCATAAAATTTATTAAAAAAATTAAGGAGAAAATCTTCAGGATCAAAGACTTGGTGAAGAATTCCTAGACTTGACATCAAAAGCAAGCTCAAAACACTTGATAAAATTGACTTCATTGAAATTTGAAATGTTCGCTGTACAAAAGCTCCTAGAAGAAAGTATTTGCAAATCACGCATTTGACAAAGAACAATTATCTAGAGTAGATAGCAGTAAAAAAAAAAAAAAAATCCACTTTAAAAATTAGCAAGAGGCATGAGTAGTCATTTCACTGAAGAGGATACACAGATGTCAAATAAGCACATGAAAAATGTTTCAACATCGTTAGCCATGAGGGAAATGCAAACTTAAACTGCAGTGTTAAATCACGTTACATCTATCAGAATGACTAAAATTTAGAAACTGTGACAACACCAAATGCTGGTGAGAACGTGGAGAAATTGGATCATTCGTTCACTGCTGATGGGAATATGAAATGATACAGCTGCTCTGTAAAACTTTCTCAGTGTTGCAGTTTCTTATAAAGCTGATCATTGAATTGCCGTGTGACTCAGCAATTGCACTCTCCAGAATGAATCCTAGAGAAATGAAAACTTATACATTTGCACAAAACCTAATCATAGGGACTTCCCTGGTGGTTCAGGGGTTTAGAATCCATCTTGCAATGCAGGTCTGATCCCTGGTGGGGAACTAAGATCCCAAATGCCAACAAGCAGCTAAGCCCATGTGCCATGACTACTGAGCCCGTGTGTTGCAACTGGCGAGATGTGCACTTTAGTGAAAGATCCCTCATGATGCAACAGAGATCCCTGTGCCACAGCTAAGACCCGAAACAGCCAAATAAATAAATACTTAAAAAACCCTAATCATGGCAACTTAATTGGCAATAGCCAAATGCTAAAAATCAGTACAGGTGTAATTCAATGGGTTAGTGGTTAAATAAACTGCTGTACATGAATAGCGTGGAATATGACTCAGCAGTCAAAAGAAAAGTGTTGATGTATACAACTTGGATGAATCTCTGGAGAATTATTGTGAATGAGAAAAGCCACTTCCAAAAGGTTGTGTTATGATTCCATTTGTATAACCTTTTTTGAAAAAAAATTTTAGAAATGGAGAGCAGATTAGAAGCTTGCGCAGTGGAGCATGAGAGGATGGAGGTGAGTGTACAAAGGACAATGCCAGGGATTCTAGTGGTGGTGGGGTGGCTCAGACGGTAAAGCATCTGTCTGCAATGCCGGAGACCTGGGTTCGATCCCTGGGTCGGGAGGATCCCCTGGAGAGGGCAATGGAAATCCACTCCAGCACTCTTGCCTGGAAAATCCCATGGACAGAGGTGCCTGATAGGCTACAGTCCATGGAGTCGCAAAGAGTCGGACATGACTGAGTGACTTTGCTTTGGAACTTTTCAGTATCTTGACCGTGATAGTGGATTCAGGGACCCACACGTATGATAAAATTATATAGAACTAAATGCTGCTGCTGCTAAGTCGCTGCAGTCGTGTCCGACTCTGTGCGACCCCACGGACTGCAGCCCTGGGATTCTCCAGGGAAGAACACTGGAGTGCGTTGCCATTTCCTTCTCCAATACATGAAAGTGAAAAGTGAAAGGGAAGTCGCTCAGTTGTGTCTGACTGTAGCGACCCCATGGACTGCAGCCAAACAGGCTCCTCCGTCCATGGGAACTAAATGCACACACCTATAAATACAAAGTAAAGCTGAGGAAATATGATTAAGATGGGAGGCTTGCATCCGTGTCAATTCCAGGTTGTTGTATTGTATAACAGTTTTGTTACTGTTTGTGGGAAACTGGGTTAAGGGTACATTCATTCTCCCTGAATTATTCCTTAGAATCCCATAGAAGTCTAAAAATATTTTAATAAGACTTTCAATTAAAAATGGCAGAAGTCACCTAAAGATAGAAATTGAATTTTCTGGAGAAGGTTTCTTCTGGATTTGTATTGTATTGAGGAGGAGCTATTTGAATTCAAGAAGATTTGGAGCTTGGGACATCAAAGACTGAGCTTTGCTTAAGAAAGAAGGTCGGATTATGTCTTAGATCCGTAATCTTACTGAAATTGTGGTGAAATCTGCACTTTTTTTTCATGCCCATTCAATACAGCTGCGCTGTGTCATATCCATGACACCAAATGTCCTCTTTTCTTTCTTTCATGAGCCATATATGCACGACTTTGTTCGTTTTATGTTTGGTTAATGTATGTGTTCACTTGATCTTGGCACGATCAAGTGACGTTGATCACTGCTGAAATTATTTTCTATGTTTGTTTATTTGTGATCTCCCCCTCCTGAATGAATGCTCTGGAAGACAGTGTTTTGCCCATTTTCTGAAGTGATGTATTCTTATCTATTATCCAGAACTGTGACCAGCACGTAGTTTGGGCGGTTTCATTATTTTTCAATTTTCCTGGGTTTTTTTTTTGGGGGGGGGGGAGGAGGGTTGTTATTATTCTCAAGTTCTTCTTATTTTTGACTTATAGCTTCTATTCCTTATTTTTTCTTTAAACAATTTGAAAAATAATTATCTGCAGCTCCCTTTCATATTGTTCCTTTAAGTCCATTTATTGAGAGGCTAATTCTTTTCTTAAACATCTGACGTGTGGTTAACGTTTTTGTCAGAGAATTCATCTTCAGCCAATTTTCTGTGTCACCTTGACTGCAGAAGCATTTCACCTTTTCTTCTGCTAGGTTCTGTTTCCACTAGTCAGGCCAGTTTTTCTGTTAAATGCCTATCAGATGGGTGGTATGAATTTCGCCTTCCCACCACATTTGATACAGACTTGCAATTTTTGTTTCTTGTGTGGGTGATTTTTCCCACCATTTCCCAGGGTGGATGGCAAGGTTTTCTTGTAGTTCCCTGGGTGTGCAGAAGCTGTTTTAAATATGTTTGTCACTGATCAAACATATAGTCCTTCAAGGCTCCCTGCTTCAAGAAATGCTTCCTGTTCTTCCACTTATCTGGGTCTAACCCCCACCTCCATTCTCCACTTGGGTTGACTCTTCCCCACCTCTAAGGCCTGTATCCATCTTTGAGTATTTGACTTCATCTCACACTCACTTCTCTGACTTAGAGATCCCTCCTGATTTCTGCATCTGCCTTCTGTAACTTTTTCTCTCTCAACTGTGAATAAATTATTTAGCTTTTCTTTGGTTATCTTTTATTCATAATGTCCACATCCTTGGAGTGAGAGAGCGTTCACCTCCCTCACCTCAGTGCCCCAGACTCTCAGTCCTATGGGTATACGTCTTACTGGAGGCTCTCAGCCCCTAAACTAGAGACTGTCAGCCAAAACCTCAAATGTCCAAACCCGCAATGTGTCCCTAAGCCAAGCAATCCATCCAGAAGTCAGACCTGAGAGAAGAATAAGCCTGAGTCAAATGTGGAAGGATGGCTATTCAAGGCTAACTTATTCATAGGGACCAAAAGCCAATGAAAGGAATTATTGGTTGTCTCTGGCTTATATTCAGTCCCTGCAGACTTAAGTGGGCTTCCCAGGTGGCTCAAAGGGTGAAGAATCTGCCTGCAGTGCAGGAGACGCAGGAGATGTGGGTTTGATCCCTGGGTTGAGAAGATCCCCTGGAGGAGGGCATGAACCCATTCCAGTATTCTTGCCTGGAGAATCCCGTGAATGAGCCTGATGGACTGTAATCCATAGTGTCACAAAGAGCTGGACACGACTGAAATGACTGAGCACACACACACACACACGCACACACACACACAGTCTTGAGTGGGAAGTGTTTCCTGAACTGACCTGTGCCAGACGGCTTGGCACATTACCACACGCTGGAGAGTAGGGAGTGATCAGTAGAGCATGTCTTTGAATGGAATGGCTTAGTTCTTTTCTTCTTCTCAAGTCTAGCTACATACATCTTAAGTGTACTGTTAAATTAGATACATTAATTAGTTTAATCAGTTCTGACAAAAGTATCCATGTAACCCACGTTCTTTCAAGATGTTGTTGTTCAGTTGCTAATGAAGAACATAACGATCATTCCCAGATTTCTTTTGTGCGCTTTCCTTGTCAATCTCCATCTCTGCTTTCCAGAAAATCCCTGTTCTCATGTCCATCACCATCGTTTCACTTGGCCTAGTAGAATTTCATATGAATGGAAAGCTCATGCCTGGCTTTCAAGCACTGTTTTTGAGATTCAGCCCTCTCATTCAAGGGGCTTCCCTGATGGCACAGTGGTAAAGAACCTGCCTGCCAGTGCAGGAAACGAAAAAGATGCAGGTTTGATCCCTAGGTCAGGAAGATCCCCTGGAGAAGGAAATAGAAACTCACTCTGGTATGAGTCGGACACTACTGAATGACTGAACTGAACTGGTATTCATGCCTGAGAAATCCCATGGACATAGGGGCCTGGCGGGCTATAGTCCATGGGGTTGCAAAGAGTTGGACAAGAATGAGTGCACACACACACACACACACACGCACACACACACACATCATTCATAAGGGCTTCCCAGGGGGCACTAGTGGTAAAGAATCTGCCTGGCAATGCAGGAGACACAAGAGATGAGGTTCAGTCCCTAGACTGGGAAGATCTCCTGGAGGAGGTCATGGTAACCCGCTTCAGTATTCTTGCCTAGAAAATTCCATGGACAGAGGAGCCTGGGAGGCTACAGTCCATGGGGCTGCAAAGAGTCAGACACAACTGAGCGGGCTCTGCACCCATATCATTTGTTGAGAACATGTAATTCATTCCTTCTTCTTATTGTGTAGTGTTCTACTATGTGAAAATACCACATTGATTATCCATTCTCTGATTGATAGACATTTGCTGTTTCCAGTTTGGGACTATTATGAGGAAGGCTACTATGGATATTCTTATATAGGTCTTTTTGTGAACATATACTTTGGTTTCTATTGGGTAAACACTTTGGGAAAAGTTGAATTATTTGACTTTATAAGAACCTGCCAAAGAGTTTTCCAAAGTTATCAAATTTGTTGCTCCCTAATAAGGTCCATCTAGTCAAGACTATGGTTTTTCCAGTAGTCATGTATGGATGTGAGAGTTGGACTGTGAAGAAAGCTGAGCACTGAAGAATTGATGCTTTTGAACTGTGGTGTTGGAGAAGACTCTTGAGAGTCCCTTGGACTGCAAGGAGATCCAACCAGTCCATTCTGAAGGAGATCAGCCCTGGGATTTCTTTGGAAGGAATGATGCTAAAGCTGAAACTCCAGTACTTTGGCTACCTCATGCGAAGAGTTGACTCATTGGAAAAGACTCTGATGCAGGGAGGAGTTGGGGGCAGGAGGAGAAGGGGACGACAGAGGATGAGATGGCTGGATGGCACCACTGACTCGATGGACGTGAATCTGAGTGAACTCTGGGAGTTGGTGATGAACAGGGAGGCCTGGTGTGCTGCGATTCGTGAGGTCGCAGAGTCAGACACGACTGAGCGACTGAACTGAACTGAACTGAATGACAACGTAGAGCTTTTCTGGTGGCTCAGATGGTAAAGAATATTCTTTATGCAGGAAGATCCCCTGGAGAAGGGAGTGGCTTCTCACTCCAATATTCTTGCCTGGAGAATCCCATGGACATAGGAGCCTGGTGGGCTACAGTCCATGGGGTCTCAAAGAATTGGACATGATTGAGTAACTAACACTTCCACTTTCAGTGGCAATTTATGAGTCCTTGTTGCTCCACAACATTTTCAACATTTGGAGCTGCCAGCCTTTTAAATTATAGCCATTCCAGTCAATATGTACAGGCATTTCTTTGTGATTTTATTATCCCTTTTTTCTGATAATTAATGATGTTGGGAACTTTTCATCTACTTATTAGCATTTATATATCTTTTTTGTGAGGTGTCTGCCCATGTCTTTTGCATTTTTAAAATTGAGTTGTTTTTTAATTATTATTGAGTTGTAGGGGTTCTTTATAAAATCTGGATGAAAATGCTTTGTCATTTTTAAACTGTGGATATTTTAGCCCAGCCTGTGACTTGCTTTCCATTTTCTTTGTGGTATCGTTAGTAAATAAAGATTTTAGTTTGGATGAACTGCAGTTGATCAGTCTTTTTTATGTTCTTTGCTTTTTATCCCCTAAGGATTCTTACTTATCCCATCACAGAGAGAGCTTTCAGTGTTTCTTCTAGAAAGTATATTCAACTTGTATATCTATTTTCTGCTTCAAATTATCTTTGGTGTATGATAAGAGGTAGTTATTGATATTCCTGTTATTTCATGTGGATAACCGGTTGTTCTCATTCTAAGTGTTAGAAAAACTTTAAAGTCTTTCTTTTGTCCTTTTTAGAATCTGAGAAATGATGCAAAAGAGACATCTTAGAATTACACCACCTGAAAAGTGAGATTATTTCGGTGGTTGGTTGCCTCCTAAGAAGAGTTGAAATTTCCTTCTAAGGAAATGTTGATTCTTTGGATGTTCTGATCTGGCTGTAAGCATGGCCTCCTGCAGGTCCCGTATAAACATCCTTGGGCATAGAGATACAGATACTGGAGGTTAGAAGTACCTCCTGGCTAACTGACATGGTAGGGTCCAACGTCTATGGGTAGGCTTTAACACATTTGCTGTAGAGAACTATAGTGCAAGCATCCTGAATTATACCATGATCATTATGATGTTTCTAAGATATTTTGAATTAGGGAAGTCTTTTATTTGTTGCATACATATTAACTTAAACATACAAATAACCCTCCACAATCTTATAACTTCAAATTGATTGTTTTTAATCTTTATTCCTGGTCATTCCCATGTTTGCCCATAGGGACCTACTTCTATATAAAGTAATTGTGTGTGAGTGCTTAGTCACTCAGTCACATCTGACTCTTTGTGACCCCATGGAGTATAGCCCAACAGGCTCCTCTGTCCATGGAATTATCCCAGCAAGAACACTGGAGTGGGTTGCCAATTCCTTCTCCAGGGGATAGTCCAGAACCAGGGATCGAACTCCCATCTCCTGCAGCTCCTATGCCTGCAGGCAGATTCTTGACCACTAAGCCACCTGGGAAGCCACCTTAAAGTAACTGTAGATTTTGCTTATTTGTCTTCTTTATTGTCCACTTGAGATTATATCTCCAAGTGCCTTCCCTGTAATTACATGGTGTTGATCTTAATAGCAGCATAATATCCCATAACGCAGATATACCAAAATGTACTTAAACATTCTCCCATCATTAGATAATAAAGTCAGCCCCAGTGTTTGTTAATGTATAGAATGATGAGCATCTTTATACATAAACATTTTTTTCTTAATTTAGCTTTTTAAGGCAACTTTCTAGATCTTGGATTCCTGCATGAAAGAGATAAATGGATGGGTATTTTTAGTCTGCTGATATACATGTAGTCCCCTGCTAATACATGCATTCAGCAGATTTGGGATTTAAACCAAAGGTTCTACAGCAAATGTTATTAATATTTTTTCTAATTACCTAACAATAAAAACAAAAGCATAAACAACATTTGGAAGCAGTTTATTTTCTTTGGATTTTGATAAAACATTCAGAGCTGGCTCACAGTCTGTCCCTGGAGAAATTAACTTTTTTGAAATAGTACGGTTATAAAACTCTCTTTGCAAGCTGAGCATATAATGTGGGGTTAAAATAAACAGTTATCTTCAGAGCCTCATGAAAGTCTCCAGGGGATGTCTGAGGGTAAAAGGGTTAGGTCTGGTTTCAAAGAAGATCTTAATTAACGATCTGGAAGACCAGGACAGCAGCTGGTTAATTAAATTCACAGATGGGACTCATTTGGGAGGTGGTGTGAACTCTGGGAAAAGGTGAAGAAATTAGATAAAGAACTCGGTTGCAGTCGCCAAGGAACACAGAGTGAAAGTAATAATTTGCAGTAGTCTGAATCAAAATAATTTGGTCTTATATTAATAGTGTTTTATCCCAGTCATAGCTTTCTTCTAGCATGGCTTACTTAAAGGAGCATTGAGTTTGGAAAGGCAGTTTGGGTGTCAGTCTCTTCTCACCATCTTTGTGATCTTCACCAATTCCCCTTGTCCTCTCTTGGGTTCAGCATTCTGTCTATGCACTGGGGATAATGGTTGTGCTGACTTTTCAAAGTGAAATAACAGGAAGAAGGTGAAACTGCTTGGTTAGCTCAAAAGTTACTCAACGTATAATTCCTTTTCAACCCCCAGAATCTTTTGGATGAACTTGGATTTTGTGCTTTTAAATACACTTTGCCCACTGCAAAATCAGACAGAATGTGGTCCACTGGAGAAGGGAATAGCTAACCACTTCAGTATTCTTGCCTTGAGAACCCCATGAACAGTATGAAAAGGCAAAATGATAGGATACTGAAAGATGAACTCCCCAGGTTGGTAGATGCCCAATATGCTACTGGAGATCAGTGGAGAAATAACTCCAGAAGGAATGAAGGGATGGAGCCAAAGCAAAAACAACGCCCAGTTATGGAAGTGACTGCTCACAGAAGCAAGGTCCGATGATGTAAAGAGCAATATTGCATAAAAACCTGGAATGTGAGGTCCATGAATCAAGGCAAATTGGAAGTGGTCAAACAGGAGATGGCAAGAGTGAATGTCGACATTCTAGGAATCAGCTAATGGACTGGAATGGGTGAATTTAACTCAGATGACCATTATATCTACTACTGTGGGCAGGAATCCCTTAGAGGAAATGGAGTAGCCATCACAGTCAACAAAAGAGTTCAAAATGCAGTACTTGGATGCAATCTCAAAAACAACAGAATGATCTCTGTTCGTTTCCAAGGCAAACCATTCAATATCACAGTAATCCAACTCTATGCCCCAACCAGTAATGCTGAAGAAGCTGAAGTTGAAAGGTTCTATGAAGACCTACAAGACCTTTTAGAACTAACACCCCCAAAAGATGTCCTTTTCATTATAGGAGACTGGAATGCAAAAGTAGGAAGTCAAGAAACACCTGGGGTAACAGGCAAATTTGGCCTTGGAATATGGAATGAAGTGGGGCAAAGGCTAATAGAGTTTTGCCAAGAGAACGTACTGGTCATAGCAAACACCCTCTTCCAACAACACAAGAGAAGACTCTACACATGGACATCACCTGATGGTCAACACTGAAATCAGATTGATTATATACTTTGCAGCCAAAGATGGAGAAGCTCTGTACAGTAAACAAAAACAAGACCAGAAGCTGACTGTGGCTCAGATCATGAACTCCTTATTGCCAAATTCAGACTTAAATTGAAGAAAGTAGGGAAAACCACTAGACCATTCAGGTATGACCTCAATCAAATCCCTTATGATTATACGGTGGAAGTGAGAAATAGATTTAAGGGACTAGATCTGATAGATAGAGTGCCTGGAACTATGGACAGAGGTTCGTGACATTGCACAGGAGACAGGGATCAAGACCATCCCCATGGAAAAGAAATGCAAAAAAGCAAAATGGCTGTCTGGGGAGGCCTTACAAATAGCTGTGAAAAGAAGAGAAGCAAAACTCAAAGGAGAAAAGGGGAGATATAAGCGTCTGAATGCAGAGTTCCAAAAAATAGCAAGGAGAAATAAGAAAGCCTTCCCCAGCGATCAATAAAAAGAAATAGAGGAAAACAACAGAATGGGAAAGACTAGAGATCTCTTCAAGAAAATTAGAGACACCAAGGGAACATTTCATGCAAAGATGGGCTCGATAAAGGACAGAAATGGTATGGACCTAACAGAAGCAGAAGATATTAACAAGAGGTGGCAAGAATACACGGAAGAACTGTACAAAAGAGATCTTCATGACCAAGATACTCACGATGGTGTGATCACTCACCTAGAGCCAGACATCCTGGAATGTGAAGTCAAGTGGGCCTTAGAAAGCATCATGACGAACAAAGCTAGTGGAGGTGATGGAATTCCAGTGGAGCTATTTCAAATCCTAAAAGATGACACTGTGAAAGTGCTGCACTCAATATGCCAGCAAATTTGGAAAACTCAGCAGTGGCCACAGGACTGGAAAAGGTCAGTTTTCATTCCAATCCCAAAGAAAGGCAATGCCAAACAATGCTCAAACTACCGCACAATTGCACTCATCTCACACGCTAGTAAAGTAATGCTCAAAATTCTCCAAGCCAGGATTCAGCAACACGTGAACCGTGAACTTCCGGATGTTCAAGATGGTTTTAGAAAAGTCAGAGGAACCAGAGATCAAATTGCCAACATCCGCTGGATCATGGAAAAAGGAAGAGAGTTCCAGAAAAACATCTATTTCTGCTTTATTGACTATGCCAAAGCCTTTGACTGTGTGGATCACAATAAACTGTGGAAAATTCTGAAAGAGATGGGAATACCAGACCACCTGACCTGCCTCTTAAGAAATGTGTATGCAGGTCAGGAAGCAACAGTTAGAACTGGACATGGAACAGCAGACTGGTTCCAAATAGGAAAAGGAGTACATCAAGGCTGTATATTGTCACCCTGCTTATTTAACTTATATGCAGAATACATCATGAGAAACACTGGGCTGGAAGTGCTGTGGTTCATGGGGTCGCAAAGAGTCGGACACGACTGAGTGACTGAAGTGAACTGAACTGAACTGCCCACTGCAGAATTAAATAAAGGTGAAGCAGAGGGTTTCCCATCTCAAACATCCAAACACTTTGGGGTACACAGGACCAAGATGGGACCCAGAAGATAGGTTCTTGAACCATGTGACCAAGATGATGTAGAATGCTTGGATGGAGGACATTACACAGAAAATTTGTTTGGTTTGCAAAGAGCAAACCACATTTTCAATCATCTTGTTGAAACTGTGAGTGAGGAAGATCTGAAAGATTCCCAGAGAGCCATGGGTGGTAATAGTTTTTCAGTATGTCTGAGTCAATGGGTGCAATGCCATCACTGTTCTCTTAAATTCAGTTCAGTCTTTAATTTCTAAAATTGAATAAGAGTAAAAGTATTTATTATAGACTGTGACCTTGATTTCTCCCCCCTCCCCATTTTCCCTAGAATTCTCAGCTTTCTGTAAGGCTGTTTTCCCACTCTCTTCCAGTCCCTAGTGATCACTCTCACTTGCCTAACACTATCTAAAATTGTCTCATTTATGTATTTACTTTCTGCTTCATGTTAGTTTGCTGTCATCCCCCACTAGACTGTAAACTTAGGAGCACAGAGGTCTTTCTGTCCTATTCACTATGCATTCCTGGCACCTTGAGCATTCTGTAAGTATTAATTCCATCAACCTTTCTTTTGGAAAATCTACTCTGTATCAGAATGTAGGCTAAAGCCTTCTGCTTCTTACCAAGATGGACTAAGAGAGACCAGATTTATCCTCCTACTTGAAACAACCCCCCAAGATGAAAAATTTATATGAAACATATGAGGACATTAAAAGTTATTATAACTGTATTCCATAAGTTAAAAAAGTTAAGTGGAGACATGGAAGATATAAAAAAGACCTAAATCAAACTTCTAGAGTTGAAAACTAAATGTGTTGAAGATATGCTGGGTAGGGTTAATAGCAGATTAGACATTGCAAGGGAGAAGGTGATGGCACCTCACTCCAGTACTCTTGCCTGGAAAATCCCATGGACGGAGGAGCCTGGTGGGCTGCAGTCCATGGGGTCGCGAAGAGTCAGACACGACTGAGCGACTTCACTTTCACTTTCATGCACTGGAGAAGGAAATGGCAACCCACTTCGTTGTTCTTGCCTGGAGAATCCCAGGGATGGCGGAGCCTGGTAGGCTGCCGTCTATGGGGTCGCACAGAGTCAGACACAACTGAAGTGGCTTAGCAGCAGCAGACATTGCAAGAGAAAAGTTTAGTGAACTTGAAGACATACCAGTAGAGGGAATACTCCTCACTTTATTCACTGACTTCAGCGTTACCCTGTTATGAAAACCAGGCAAAGACATTACAAGAAAAGAAACCTGCAAACCAATATCCCTCAAGAATATTGATGCAAAATCTATTCACAAAATTTTAAAAAATCAAATCTAATAATATATAAAAAGGATATCAATTTCCAAGTGAAATTTATCTCAGGAATTCAAGATTGGTTTAACATTTGAAAAATAATAGAATTAATTATATAAGCATGCTAAAAAAGAAGAAATATATAATCATTCCTATTAGTGCAGAAACAGCATTTGACGAAATCAAACATCCATTTCTGCTAAAAACTTTTAACAAGCTTAGAGTAGAAGGGAACTTCCTCAGCCCAATAAAGGGCATCTATAGAAACCCTTCGGAGAAGGCAATGGCACCCCACTCCAGTACTCTTGCCTGGAAAATCCCATGGGTGGAGGAGCGTGGTAGGCTGCAGTCCATGGGGTCTCGAAGAGTCAGACACGATTGAGCGACTTCACTTTTACTTTTCACTTTCATGCATTGGAGAAGGAAATGGCAACCCACTCCAGTGTTCTTGCCTGGAGAATTCCAGGGATGGGAGAGCCTGGTGGGCTGCCATCTATGGGGTCACACAGAGTCGGACACAACTGAAGTGACAGCAGCAGCAGCAGCATAGAAGCCCTTAGATATCATTGTAGTTAATGGAGAAAATTTTATGCTTTTTCCCTAAGATCTGAAACAAGATGAGAATATCCACTCTCACTACTTCCATTAAACATTATATTGGAGTTTTTAGCCAGTGCAATAAGGCAGGAAAAAGAAATAGAAAGCACTCAGATTGGAAAGGATGAATACAACCCTCTTTATTTGCAAATTGCATGATGATGTTGTATATATAGAAAATTTGATAGAATCAACATAAAAATATTATAACAAGAGAACTTAGTAGAGTTCCAGATAAGATCAATATATTTAAAGATATTAAATTTCTCAGTACTAGGAATAAACATTTAGAAATTGAATTTTTAAAATACCTCTTATAGATCAGAAACCCCCCTGCAGCAACCCTGCATTAATACCACCTTACCAACTTTATCCCTTCCCTGAACCATCCCCAAACCAGAGAGTTTTCTTGCTGAGAAGCTACCTCCCAGGTTACTTTTTTTTTTCTGATCTAGAAACAATTCTAAAACTTCAGTTGCAAACCCAATAACATTACTTGTATAATGGTGCTGGCCATGTTGTTCTTATAATCAGTTGCCTCTAACTTTTATGGAAAACATTCAACTATCATTAAAAAATGAAGTTAAGCTGTTGGGACCATTTCTTTGAAGATCTAACAGAAATTCAGCCCTGTTGGTAGTTGGAGGGAAATACACCCTGTGTTACAGCACATGTTGAGTTTTCTCCATCAGGAAATTTGTGTGTATTTTGATGGAAACAAGCTGGATTAAAATGGACAGTTTTGTTACTATAACTTTAAAATCAGCACTTTTAGAGATAACAGATTCCAAGAATCAGTACAGTAGTATTCCAAAGTGATTTTCTCTAGAAACGAGAGTATACTGAACAGAACGTTTTCAACTGCCTACCAGTACAATCTTCTGTGGAAGATACTTTAAAGTCACTTTCTACTTCGTTAGTAAAGTTTTCTCTGCAGACCTGCAGGCAAGTTTTAAGGTGTAATTTATAAAGACTAACATACAAAGAATAGTGCTGAATTAAGTGGCATTTAATATCTGCAGGCCATTTTGGTCCAAGAAGTTACTTCAGTGTCAGTCAGTATGCAGCACCTGAAGCTTTTCCATAAACAAGGGTGTAATATGAAAGCTGCTTTTTTTTTTAAAGAATAAAAGCACATTCCATGTACGAAAATGAATTTAAAATAATAAACTGAGGCAAACAGTTAAGAGGTTTTATTTTTAGAACAGCAAGTTAACTAAATATTTTAATGTTAGTTTGCTCATCTGTGATCTGAGATCATGCTGAAGTGAGAAAAACATCCCCCAAACTATTAATACATTGGGGGAAAAAAAAAGACTAAAATTAGTCATTCCAGCTACAGTCTTCAGATCACCCTTGTAATGTGTTATGGGTCCATTTTTCCTGGAATAGCTTAAACTGAAGCAGTTTCCCCTGTTTTGGAGATTTTGTAGTTAATTTTAATTTTGGCTATTGTTTGGAGGATGGGCTGTTGTGTAGATATGAAGTATAGTTTTTCCATAAAACAGATGTTTATTTTGTATTAAAAATACCACTGTACTTGTTTTACACCATTTGTATACATGTGGTGATATTAATGCTGACCTGTAAAATTCAGGAATTAAAATGTGACCCTGTAATTCTATAAAAAAAAAAAAACCTCTTATAATAACATAAAAAAGTGAAATAGGGATGAATCTGAATAAACCTATATAAGACTTATACATTGAATACTATAAAACATTTCTGAAAGAAGATTTAAATAAATGGTGAGATATACTTTGCTCATGGGTCTTAAAATTCAATATTGCTATGGTATAAATTCTCCCCAAATTGATCCATGGATCCAATACAACCTCAGTCAAAATCTTAGCCAGCTTTTATGTAGAAATTAAAAAACTTGTTCTAAAATATATGTGAAAATGGAATAGCCAAAACAGTTTTTAAAACCAAGACATTACAAGAAAAGAAAACTACAAAGCAATATCTACTTAGAGTAAATGGGAACTTCCTTCTACTAAGAATGTAGTTACAAAAGTAATCCAAGACTTATAAATATACAATAATCAAGACAGTGTTGTATTGGTATCAACATAAACAGATGGATGGAACAAAATAGAAAGTCCAAGGATAGATGCACAAATATATGGTCAGTTGATGTTTGACAGTGCTTTTGTCCTGGACGAGCAGGCCCTTTCTGATCTGGGGACAGGGGTGGAGTGGCAGACTAGATTCAGATAAACCAAGTAAACCAACAATATAATATTATTTAATGATATAGTTTCAACTTGCTGCTGCTGCTATTTAGTTGCTAAATCATGTTCAGTTCTTTGCAACCCCATGGATTCTAGCCCACCAGGCTCCTCTGTCCATGGATTGTCCATGGCAAGAATTCTGGAGTGGGCGACCATTTCCTTCTCCAGGGTGTCTTCTCGACCCAGAGATCGAACATGTGAACCTGTGTCTTCTGCATTATCAGGCAGATTCTTTACCACTAAGCCATTAGGGAAGCCCCAGACTCTGGTCAGGCAGCAGTGGGATTTAGTCATGATTCCAAGAGTCTGACTTTTTGTTAATAGTGTTCTATTTAAAACTGCTGCTAATTCATTTCAATACAAATATCTTCTTATTGTGGTTCCTCTATGGTTGGTCTCTGGCCCAGGCTGTGAGGGGAATAAGTCTTCTCAGAGGAGGTGCACTTTTGCCAGGATTGCTTTACCCCTTTGTCTTTCCTCTGAATCCCCATGAATCCTTTGCTTGCTATCTCATGTCCACCCTTTACATCGTAGATCTGATGTCTTCATGACTGTCACCTTGTATCCCCATCAATTTCTGCAGCACCTGGTATTCAGTGGGTGCTTTGATGGGTGGATGGAGGGATGATCAGGGCTTTAGGGCTGAGTTGAGAAATTCTGGGAGGGTCCCCTGTGGGAAGAACCACCATTGAGTCAGTCACACTGAGTATGACTGGTGCCCACAGGCTCAAAGAAAAGGCAGGGCCCAAATCTGAGAAGTCAAGGAGAGACTCATTAGGAATTTTTAGCATTTTTAAACAGAACCAGCTTTTCAGCCATGCATGTCACCCCAACTCTTCCAGGTGCCCCAACACATCGCTTCTATCATCTGTTTTAAATGCCCCCAAGCATCTCTTTTCACCTAAGAACCAAAGGAGAACACAGCCAGCCTACATTTTGAAGGAATTTTTATCAAGTTTTGATGCTTTTAAAAAGTATACAGGCTTCTTAGAATGCACATCCTACTTTGGGGAGTTCAGCTAGGGGCCCTCTCTTAATATGCCATCCTCGCCATCCAAAGATTCCATTCCAAGTTCTTCCCCGGGCTGCTACTTGAAGAGAGAGAATTTGATGTTTTCAGAGCCTCTGATGTCAAACCTTGAAGGAATTCACTGAAAGGGCTGTTGTACATCATGTCGCAGCTTCTTGTCTGAGAGAAAAACCAGAGGACTTAAAACACAGGGAGATTCTTTTTGTTTCATTTATTATTGTAATGGAACAGTGATTGCGTTTATGCACTTCCCTGGTGGCTCAGAAGATAAAGAATCGGCCTGCAATGTGGAAGACCTGGGTTCGATCCCTGGGTTGGGAAGATCCCCTGGAGAAGGAAGCGGCAACCCACTCCAGAATTCTTGCCTGGAAAATCCCATGGACCAAGGAGCCTGGTATAGTCCATGGGGTCACAAAGAGTCAGACACAACTCTTAAAAAATATTGCATCTATTTTTCAAACTGCTTCCACATGCATCTTCTCATGTGTTTCTAATACCAACTCAGGATTTGTTTTTATTCTTACAATAATCATATTACAAAGAAAGAAAATGTGGCCCAATGACTTGAAATACTTGCCCAGAGAGAGACAGCTGGCAAATGGTAGTATGTAGTCTCCACCAAGTACCCAGCTCTGCTGTTTTTCTGCAGCACCAAATTGCCTCACAGTGAGAACAGGAGCCTGTGGGATTTTCCAATTTCCTCATTGACTGACTCATATAGAGGACACTCTATAAATGCTTGTTTAATTGCCATTCATTTGGATTAGCTCCCACTGAATATGAGTGCCAGACTTTCGAACTGACATGGATTGTTCCAAATGATCTTTTTATCTCACTGAGTTTGTTCTGTCCAACTCCAAATCCTTATCATAAACATGGAGCATGTGAAAGCCAAACAGGTTTGTTTGCTTTTGTTCTTGTTAATTGTTTTTTTAAAGATCGAATATAGCAAGCATGTTCAATTTTGCATGGTAGGATGATTGTGTTGTAGGTGGCAGAGTGCAGAGAGACTCAGTGCTCATTCTAAGATTGACTTGAATGTGCTGACTTCATTTGAATCATTATTTGTGCCAATGTGTATCTTCGAATTTTCAGGACAGGGTGCTGAAGGAACTATTAGAAAACAGGTCATTTCTGGCACATGAAAGCTGTCTAGAGTATTTTTTTTTTTACTCAGCCAATTCATTCTTTTTTTTTTTTTTTAATTGCCTTAGAGGCCTTAGAAGATTACAATCAGCTGCAATTTTACTGGGCTGCTTGTGGATCAGTTAACACTGGTATCAAGAAACTGAAGCCTGAGCCTTCATTTGCTTATGGGTGCATTCTCAGATCCATTGTCTCCATTTGTAACAAGTGGATAAATCTATTTTCACCTGCCTACCTGGCTGTTATGTGAGAATTAATGGGAGGTGTTTTGATCACTCAAAAAAAAAAAAAGCTATAAAGAGCTGCACCTCATAGTTATGCCTCTGCAGCTCACTAACATGTGGTCCTTTTAGTGTTCATATGACCAACATTTTCAGGAGCCTTTATTTTATTTATTTTTTCTTCATATTTTATTTATTTATTTATTTAAATTTTTTTTTATTTTACTTTACAATACTGTATTGGTTTTGCCATACATTGACATGAATCTGCCACGGGTGTACATGAGTTCCCAGTCCTGAACCCCCCTCCCACCTCCCTCCCCATATCATCTCTCTGGGTCATCCCAGTGCACCAGCCCCAAGCATCCAGTATCATGCCTCAAACCTGGACTGGCGATTCGTTTCTTACATGACAGTATACATGTTTCAGTGCCATTCTCCCAAATCATCCCACCCTCTCCCTCTCCCACAGAGTCCAAAAGTCCGCTATACACATCTGTGTCTCTTTTGCTGTCTCGCATACAGGGTTATCATTACCATCTTTCTAAATTCCACATATACGTGTTAGTATACTGTATTGGTGTTTTTCTTTCTGGCTTACTCTGTATAATCGGCTCCAGTTTCATCCACCTCATTAGAATGGATTCAAATGTATTCTTTTTAATGGCTGAGTAATACTCCATTGTGTATATGTACCACTGCTTTTTTATCCATTCATCTGCTGATGGACATCTAGGTTGCTTCCATGTCCTGGCTATTATAAACAGTGCTGCGATGAACATTGGGGTACATGTGTCTCTTTCAATTCTGATTTCCTCGCTGTGTATGTCCAGCAGTGGGATTGCTGGGTCATAAGGCAGTTCAAATTTTATTTTTCCTTTCATATTTGAAAAGGATACAGAATTTTTTTTTAAGAGCTAACACCTATCCTACTCAAACTCTTCCAGAAAATTGCAGAGGAAGGTAAACTTCCAAACTCATTCTATGAGGCCACCATCACCCTAATACCAAAACCTGACAAAGATGTCACAAAAAAAGAAAACTACAGGCCAATATCACTGATGAACATAGATGCAAAAATCCTCAACAAAATTCTAGCAATCAGAATCCAACAACATATTAAAAAGATCATACACCATGACCAAGTGGGCTTTATCCCAGGGATGCAAGGATTCTTCAATATCCGCAAATCAATCAATGTAATTCACCACATTAACAAATTGAAAAATAAAAACCATATGATTATCTCAATAGATGCAGAGAAGGCCTTTGACAAAATTCAACATCCATTTATGATAAAAACTCTCCAGAAAGCAGGAATAGAAGGAACATACCTCAACATAATAAAAGCTATATATGACAAACCCACAGCAAACATTATCCTTAATGGTGAAAAATTGAAAGCATTTCCCCTAAAGTCAGGAACAAGACAAGGGTGTCCACTTTCACCGCTACTATTCAACATAGTTCTGGAAGTTTTGGCCACAGCAATCAGAGCAGAAAAAGAAATAAAAGGAATCCAAATTGGAAAAGAAGAAGTAAAACTCTCACTGTTTGCAGATGACATGATCCTCTACATGGAAAACCCTAAAGACTCCACCAGAAAATTACTAGAGCTCATCAATGAATATAGTAAAGTTGCAGGATATAAAATCAACACACAGAAATCCCTTGCATTCCTATACACTAATAATGAGAAAGTAGAAAAAGAAATTAAGGAAACAATTCCATTCACCATTGCAACAAAAAGAATAAAATACTTAGGAATATATCTACCCAAAGAAACTAAAGACCTATATATAGAAAACTATAAAACACTGATGAAAGAAATCAAAGAGGACACTAATAGATGGAGAAATATACCATGTTCATGGATTGGAAGAATCAATATAGTGAAAATGAGTATACTACCCAAAGCAATTTACAAATTCAACGCAATCCCTATCAAGCTACCAGCCATATTTTTCACAGAACTAGAACAAATAATTTCAAGATTTGTATGGAAATATAAAAAACCTCGAATAGCCAAAGCAATCTTGAGAAAGAAGAATGGAACTGGAGGAATCAACTTGCCTGACTTCAGGCTCTACTACAAAGCCACAGTCATCAAAACAGTATGGTACTGGCACAAAGACAGACATATAGATCAATGGAACAAAATAGAAAGCCCAGAGATAAATCCACACACATATGGACACCTTATCTTTGACAAAGGAGGCAAGAATATACAATGGAGTAAAGACAATCTCTTTAACAAGTGGTGCTGGGAAAACTGGTCAACCACTTGTAAAAGAATGAAACTAGATCACTTTCTAACACCGCACACAAAAATAAACTCAAAATGGATTAAAGATCTAAATGTAAGACCAGAAACTATAAAACTCCTAGAGGAGAATATAGGCAAAACACTCTCAGACATAAATCACAGCAGGATCCTCTATGATCCACCTCCCAGAATTCTGGAAATAAAAGCAAAAATAAACAAATGGGATCTAATTAAAATTAAAAGCTTCTGCACAACAAAGGAAACTATAAGCAAGGTGAAAAGACAGCCTTCTGAATGGGAGAAAATAATAGCAAATGAAGCAACTGACAAACAACTAATCTCAAAAATATACAAGCAACTTATGCAGCTCAATTCCAGAAAAATAAACGACCCAATCAAAAAATGGGCCAAAGAACTAAATAGACATTTCTCCAAAGAAGACATACGGATGGCTAACAAACACATGAAAAGATGCTCAACATCACTCATTATCAGAGAAATGCAAATCAAAACCACAATGAGGTACCACTTCACACCAGTCAGAATGGCTGCGATCCAAAAATCTGCAAGCAACAAATGCTGGAGAGGGTGTGGAGAAAAGGGAACCCTCCTACACTGTTGGTGGGAATGCAAACTAGTACAGCCACTATGGAGAACAGTGTGGAGATTCCTTAAAAAATTGCAAATAGAACTACCTTATGACCCAGCAATCCCACTGCTGGGTATACACACCGAGGAAACCAGAATTGAAAGAGACACATGTACCCCAATGTTCATCGCAGCACTGTTTATAATAGCCAGGACATGGAAACAACCTAGATGTCCATCAGCAGATGAATGGATAAGGAAGCTTTGGTACATATACACGATGGAGTATTACTCAGCCGTTAAAAAGAATTCATTTGAATCAGTTCTGATGAGATGGATGAAACTGGAGCCGATTATACAGAGTGAAGTAAGCCAGAAAGAAAAACACCAATACAGTATACTAACACATATATATGGAATTTAGAAAGATGGCAATGACGACCCTGTATGCAAGACAGGAAAAAAGACACAGCTGTGTATAACGGACTTTTGGACTCAGAGAGAGAGGGAGAGGGCGGGATGATTTGGGAGAATGGCATTCTATCATGTATACTATCATGTAAGAATTGAATCGCCAGTCTATGTCTGACGCAGGATACAGCATGATTGGGGCTGGTGCATGGGGATCACCCACAGAGATGTTATGGGGAGGGAGGTGGGAGGGGGTTTCATGTTTGGGAACACATGTAAGAATTAAAGATTTTAAAATTTAATAAAAAAAAAAAAAGGAACATTAAAAAAAAAAAAAAGAATTTTTTTTTAATGTATAAATATTATATGTTTAGAGAACCTGCAATCTGGATCTTTTAAAACATTTTTTACCATCAATAAAATATTGCTGGTTATATTAAGCCTTACCTGTCACTCAGCAGGTATTCTTTAATTATTCGTGCAATGAATTAATGAGTGAGTGACCCAGGAACTGTTTCTAATGCTTGATATGACTCTACCGCATATCCATCTTTCAGTTCAGTTCAGTCTCTCAGTCGTGTCCGACTCTTTGCGACCCCATGAATTGCAGCATACCAGGCCTCCCTGTCCATCACCAACTCCCAGAGTTCACTCAAACTCATGTCCATTGAGTCGGTGATGCCATCCAGCTGTCTCATCCTCTGTCATTCCCTTCTCCTCCTGCCCCCAATCCCTCCCAGCATCAGGGTCTTTTCCAATGAGTCAACTCTTCACATGAGGTGGCCAAAGTATTGGAGTTTCAGCTTTACCATCAGTCCTTCCAAAAAACACCCAGGGCTGATCTCCTTTAGAATGGACTGGTTGGATCTCCTTGTAGTCCAAGGGACTCTCAAGAGTCTTCTCCAACACCACAGTTCAAAAGCATCAATTCTTTGGCACTCAGCTTTCTTCACAGTCCAACTCTCACATCCATACATGACCACTGGAAAAACCATAGCCTTGACTAGATGGACCTTTGTTGGCAAAGTAATGTCTCTGCTTTTGAGTATGCTGTCTAGGTCGGCCATAACTTTCCTTCCAAGAAGTAAGCGTCTTTTAATTTCACGGCTGCAATCACCATCTGCGGTGATTTTGGAGCCCAGAAAAATAAAGTCTGACAGTGTTTCCACTGTTTCCACATCTATTTCCCATGAAGTGATGGGACCAGATGCCATAATCTTTGTTTTCTGAATGTTGAGCTTTAAGCCAATTTTTTCACTCTCCTCTTGCACTTTCATCAAGAGGCTTTTTAGTTCCTCTTCACTTTCTGCCATAAGGGTGGTGTCATCTGCATATCTGAGGTTATTGATATTTCTCCCAGTAATCTTGATTCCAGCTTGTGCTTCTTCCAGCCCAGCATTTCTCATGATGAACTCTGTGTAGAAGTTAAATAAGCAGGGTGACAATATATAGCCTTAATGTACTCCTTTTCCTATTTGGAACCAGTCTGTTGTTCCATGTCCAGTTCTAACTCTTGCTTCCTGACCTGCATACAGACTTCTCAAGAGGCAGGTCAGGTGGTCTGGTATTCCCATCTCTTTCAGAATTTTCCACAGTTTATTGTGATCCACACAGTCAAAGGCCTTGGCATAGTCAGTAAAGCAGAAATAGATGTTTTTCTGGAATTCTCTTCCTTTTTCCCTGATCCAGTGGATGTTGGCAATTTGATCTCTGGTTCCTCTGCCTTTTCTCAAACAAGCTTGAACATCTAGAAGTTCACAGTTGATGTATTACTGAAGCCTGGCTTGGAGAATTTTGAGCATTACTTTACTTGTGTGTGAGACGAATGTAGAGATATCCATCTTTAGGAGGCCCTATATGAGAGTGACTGATCAAGAAGCCTCACTTTGCAGTTCGCATAGATGCTGGTCAGTGGCAAGGTGAATGGGATGACTGGTGAAGGGTCCCAGGGGTAGTGAGAGCCAAAAAAAAAAAAAAAGCTGTCACTCAAGATGCCATGTTGATTTCTACTTATAGCAAAGCAGTGCTCTAATACAGGACATGAAAAGCCTCTCAGTAAAAAGACCAAGAAACATGGGATGAAACATATTTTTTAAAATTATTTCAAGTACAGAATTTGACTTCAAAGAAAGGAAAACCTTCACGTGCCAGCAGAAGGCCACCGGAAACTGGCGCATGAAGGATTTGCACTGACACCTTAGCTGCCCAGAAGCAGGTGAGGGCACTGGCCTCAGTTACACTGGGACTTAGCGTTCAGCACCCCCAGGGGTAGAAGGTTAGACTTTGGGCAAATGTAAAATGGAGAGTATGAACTGAGACCTCCACATACACTGAGAACCTTCCGAAGGTTGTGCCTTCATTGAAAAGTCAACCAGGAAAAAAAATGTCCAGCAGTGAAGGATACAACAAGAAAGTCTCTGATGGGCTCTGGAAAGAAAAAACAGATTATTTCACATGTGAATTTGATACCCGAAGTGTGCACCTCACAAGTACTGGGGCTTGAATGTACATTACCTATATTGTTGCTGAGAAGTACTGCTATGTAATAAGTACCAGTGTATACATTTTGAATTATGCTAAACTAGACAACACCTTTTAGATATGTGCATAATGGTATTAAATCTATAAAATAGTAAGAGAAGGATAAATTTTTTTAAAAAGAATGAAGTTCTATCTGGGAGATAGAGGAAGATGTAATTGAACGGAGGTCTGCAAGTACTTAGGTGCTATTGGTCAGATTCTGAGTTTTGTTTTTTTAATTTAATTTTTTATTCTGGCAGAGCACACATATAAAATTTTCCATCGTAACCACTTAAAAGTGTACAGTTCAATGGTATGAAGTACATTCATATTGTCATCACCCCTGTCTATCTCCAGAACTCTTTTTATTCTGCAAAAATCTATTCCATAAGTCCCCATTCTCCCCTTCCTCATCGCTGAACCCACCATTCTTCTTTCTGTCTCCATGATTTTGACTACTCTAAGATCATAAAAGTGGAATCATACAGTATTTGACTTTTGGTGACTGGTTTATTTCACTCAGTATGATGTCTTCAAGGTTCATTCATGTTGTAGAGTGAGTCAGAATTTCCTTCCTTTTTAAGGCTGTCTAACCAGGTGGTATTTCATTTCCTGTCACTTTGCTATTTGTTTTCTATATACCTTACAGCTTTTTGCATCTCATTCTCTTCATTATTGTCTTCTTTTGTGTTTAGCTAATTTTTTGTAGTGAATGTCCAGTCTCCTACCTCATTTCTTTTGTGTGCATTCTGTATCTATTTTCTTTGTGGTTACCATGGAGTTAAATTTGACATCCTAAGATTATAACACTAATTTGGACTTACCCTAGTTTAACTTAAGTAGCATACACAAACTCCATTCCTTTACACCTCCATCCCCACTCCTTTTAGTGCTAGACGTCCCAGAATCACACCTTTATATATTGTGCATCTGGGCTTCTCAGGTAGCTCACCAGTAAAGAATCTGCCTGCCAATGCAAGAGACATAGGTTTGATCCCTGGGTTGGGAAGATCCCCTAAAGAAGGAAATGGCAGCCCACTCCAGTATTCTTGTCTGAGAAATCCTATGGACAGAGTAGGCTGGTGGGCTACGGTCCATAGGGTCACAAAAGAGTCAGACATGACTTAGCAGCTAAACAATACCACCACCACATTGTGTATTTAAAAACATAAACTAATATTTTTTTAAATATATTAGTGTCTTAAATTATGTAGCAAATAAAGTGTGGAGTTACAAACCAAAGTTATAATAATACTTTTAGGCTAATAATTGCTTTTTCAAAAAGCATTTATCTCTCAAACCATGTAAAAAATGAAAAATGGGATTACAAACTGTTGTTACAACCATACTAGCTTTTACATTGGCCCTGTATTTACCTTCATTGAGACCTACATTTCTTCCTATGGCTTCAAATTGTCTAATATCCTTTTGTGTCAGCCTGTAGGACTGCCCTGAGAATTTCTTATAAGGTAGGTCTGCTGCTGCTAAGTCGCTTCAGTCATGTCCGACTGTGTGACCCCAGAGATGGCTCCCCTGTCCCTGGGATTCTCCAAGCAAGAACACTGGAGTGGGTTGCCATTTCCTTCTCCAAGGCATGAAAATGAAAAGTGAAAGTGAAGTTGCTCAGTCGTGTCCGACTCTTAGCGACCCCATGGACTGCAGTCCACCAGGCTCCTCCATCCATGGGATTTTCCAGGCAAGAATATTGGTATAGAGGTAATGAAATTCCTCAACTTTATTTATCTGGGAGAGTCTTATTTTCTCCCTTCCTTTTGAAGGACTTTTTGTTGGATATAAGATTCTTGCTTGAGAGTTGTTTTGTTGTTGTTTTAGAACTTTGTGTATATCAGCCCCCTGACTTCTGGTTTCCAAATTTTTTGATGAGAAATCTGCAAATAATCTTATTATGTCTCTCTTATACTATATGGCTGGAGAAGGAAATGGCAACCCGCTCCAGTCCTCTTGCCCGGAGAATCCCATGGATGGAGGAGCCTGGTGGGCTACAGTCCATGGGGTCGCAAAGAGTCGGACACGACTGAGCGACTTCCCTTTATAGTATATGGCAGGTTGACTCTCTCTTACCGCTTTCGAGACTGTGTCTTTGGTTTCCCCCAGTTTTTATAATGTGTCTCAGTGTGGGTCTCTTTAAGTTCATCCTATTGGACTTCACTGAGCTTCTTGAATGTTTATATTCATATTTGGGACGCTTCAGCCATTATATCTCCAAATAGTCTCTCTGCCTCTTTCTGTCTTTTCCTTCTCGGACTCCTATGATGTGTATGTTGGTCCACTTGATGGTATCTCAGAGGACCCCTCATGCTCTGTTTGTTTTTTTTTTTTTTCAATCCCTTTCTTTTCTCTTCTTCAGCCTCAATAATTTCCATTGACCTAGCTTCAACATTGCTGATTCATTCTTCTACTGGTTGAAATCTACCTTCGAATCCCTATAGTGATTTTTCATTTTAGTTATTGTAATTTTTAGTTCCAGAATTTCTTTTTGGTTTCTTTTTAGGTTTTCCAGCTCTTTTTTAATATTTCCATTTTGTTTGTGTATCATTTCTTTGAATATCTCCACAGCTTCCTTTAGTTCTAGCCCTTTGAGCATCTTTAAGACCATTATTTCAAAGTGTTTGTCTACTAAATCTGCTATGAGATCTTGTCACAGGGACAGTTTCTAGTTTATTTTTTCCCTTTGAATGGGCTTTCTTACTTTCTGACTTCTTTGTATGTCTTATGACACTTTTTTTCAAACCTTGACATTTTAATCTAATAATTGGTAGCTCAGGAATCAGATTCTTCCCTTCCTCAGGATCTTTTTAAATTTTGATTGTTGTCCCTGTGCCAGGGATCAGCCTGAGGTGTAAACTTTAGGTCTTCTTAATTTTTTTTTTTCCTGAAACTGTGCTTTTCCCTGTGCATGCATGGTGAATTTCTAATTTTCCCCATAAATGTGGTTTTAAATGCACTAGTCTTTAATATCTGACTCCCAAAAGAGGAAAGGAGAAAAATGAAGGTGGGGTGAAATGGGTACAGGCCCTTTAAGTCCCCTGAAGGTCACTTCAGCCCCTTCAGGGGGAGGAGTTCACAACAATAAGGGGAGGTGCAACAGCAATGCTGCCCCCACCTCTTTAGCTTCGCTTCTGTGGTCAGAAGCAACAGTTAGCAGTCAGGTCACAGATCTCCAATATTTGAAGGTCAGGGTCCTTTTGGCCCACCCTGCCTTCTGCAAGTTGTGTGCCGGCTGCTCCTGGAACACAAGAACAGCTGCCTGCCCTGGGCCTGGGGCTGAGAGATGGGTAGCTGCTGCTGTACTAAGCACTGAAGTTAACCATGATTAACTTCAGTCCAGGCCTTTCCTTGAAAGTTGCAAGCCTTCGTCAGACTCCAGAGTTCCAAAATAATTGCATCAGACATTCTACCAGTGTAGCTGTTGTTGAGGTGGGAATAAGTTCCTGGTGTTCTCCACCATCTTTTCAGAATCAGGTTCTGTTTAATTTGGGTAGTAGCTATAGAGTTTATTGAATTATTATTTACAAGCCACAGGTACATGTGTTTTATATGTATATATTACATATATATAATTATTGTGTATATAATATATGTTTTATCATATATAAAATATATTGTATTATATTTAAAATTATTTCAAAGAATATATGTATATATATAAGTGACAAAATTGAACAAGATTAACATAAATAAAATTTAATTCTAAAAACTAGGTTAAAAAAAGACTAACGATAAAGGATATATAAAAAGTGGCGATCATAGTAAAACATACTACTTCTATGTTTTTTACGAAGAAAGTAGAAATATTGTTTAATTCAATACCTTGCTAAGTAAGATGATGTAGATGTTGAAATTTAAATGTAAGCACTAAAAGTTTAGAAACAGCCAAGAGGGGAATTAAAGAAACTGAATCAATGAACTTGAAGAGGAGAAAAGTATGGTAGACAGAAACCACTGCACATAAAGATAGCAGTAATATCAGTCACTATAATAGGGGTGAACATACTGTTCTCACTAAACAATAGTCACACTCTCAGTTTGGATATTTAAAAAAAAATCTATGCATGGCCTATTTATAAGAATGCAGCAAAAAACGTGAAGATAGATAGTGAAAAACTATATATAATGAGATGTAAAAAGATAGATCAGGAAAAGAATATAGGTCAAAATTGACATCACAGGAAAAATTTTTTTTCAGGGTAATGAGAATAAACTACAAAATGATAAGAAAAATTCACATCTCTGAAGTTGTATGCTGATACAAAATTGAAAAATATATGAAGCAAAAATTGCTGGAATCATAAGGAAATATAACAAGTCAAACATTTGATGAGAGACTTTCAGCTGTCTCATGTGGAGATAGATCAAAGGGACAGAAAATAAGATACAATTAACAAGTTTAAGCTGCTGCATGGAAATAGATCCCTGCAGGAAACAAAGTGAATAGTCAGAACACTGGTTGAGAGAAGGTATTATCAGCAGATATACATGTCAAAAGTTTAGTCTCCAATGTGTAAACAGTGCCTACAAATAACTAGGGCTTCTCAGAATCAGGTAAAGAATCTGCCTGCAATGCAGGAGAGGCAGGTTTGATCCCTGGGTCAGGAAGATCCCTTGGAGAAGGGAATGGTTACCCACTCCAGTATTCTTGCCTGGAGAATTCCATGGACAGAGGAGCCTGGAAGGCTATAGTCCATGGGGTTGCAGAGAGTTGGACACAACTGAGCAACTAACACACACACACACATACATACACACTCACACACACGACTAATTAGAGAATCAAACAGCTCCATAGATAAATGGATGATGAATAACAACAGGATGCACAGAAGAGAAGGCCCAAGTGGCAAATGAATCTGTGAATAGATAACAGACTCCCTGGGGCTGAATTGTGTCCACTCAAAATAAATGTGTTGAAATCCAAATCCCCAGGGCCTCAGAATCTGTGTTTGAAGACAGGGTGGGGGGGTCTTTGACTAAGTAATTAAGGGTAAATTAGGTCATTAAAGTGAATACTAATCCATCGGACTGATCTCCTTATAAGAAGAAGAAATTTGGACACAGACACACACAGAGGGACAATCATATGAGGACACATGGCGAAGACAGCCATCAGCAAACCCAAGAGAGAGGCCCCAGGTTGACACTTTGATGGACTTTCAACCCTGCCAAATTGTGAGAGAGTAAATTGCTGTCTTTTAAATCCTCACCCCACTCCACCCCTGTTTATGGTGTTTTGTTATGGTATCCCTGCAAACTAATACATTCATAATCAAAACTCTTGGTGCAAACATTTTGGTGCATGTATTTTTGTATATGCAGGTGAATGTCTTTGCTGGATATCTGCAGAAGAAAGAAATTGTTGGATAACTGGTCATGTTTTTGTTCAGCTTGAGTTGTTACTTAGTCACTAAGTCATGTCCAACTCTTTGTGACCCCCATGGACTGCAGCTTCCCAGGCTCCTCTGTCCATTGGGATTACCCAAACAAGAATACTAGGGTGAGTTGCCATTTCCTTCTTCGGGGGATCTTCCCAAATCAGGGATCGAACCCACATTTCCTGCATTGGCAGGTGGATTCTTTACCACTGAGCCACCAGGGAAACCATGTTCAACCTAAGCTTAGTTCAGTTCAGTCACTCAGTCATGTCTGACTCTTTGCGACCCCATGGACTGCAGCACACCAGGCTTCTCTGTCCATCACCAACTGAAGCTTACTCAAACTCATGTCCATCGAGTCTGTGATGCCATCCAACCATCTCATCCTCTGTCATCCCCTTCTCCTCCTGCCTTCAATCTTTCCTACTACCATCAGAGTCTTTTCCAGTGAGCCACTTCTTCACATTAGGTGGTCATAGTATTGGAGTTTCAGCTTAGGCATCAGTTCTCCCAATGAATATTCAGGACTGATCTCCTTTAGGATAGACTGGTTGGATCTCCATGCAGTCCAAGGGACTCTCAAGAGTCTTCTCCAACACCACAGTTCAAAAGCATCAATTCTTTGGTGCTCAGCTTTCTTTGTAGTCCAGCTCTCACATCCATACATTACTACTGGAAAAAACATAGTTTTGACTAGACGAACCTTTGTTGGCAAAGTAATGTCTCTGCTTTTCAGTATGCTATCTAGGTTGGTCATAGTTTTTCTTCCAAGGAGCAAGCGTCTTTTAATTTCACGGCTGCAGTCATCATCTGCAGTGATTTTGGAGCCCCCCAAAATAAAATCTGTCATTGTTTTCATTGTTTCCCCCATCTATTTGCCATAAAGTGATGGGATCAGATGCCATGATTTTAGTTTCCTGAATGTTGAGTTTTAAGCCAACTTTTTCACTCTCCTCTTTCACTTTCATCAAGAGGCTGTTTAGTTTCTCTTCTCTTTCTGCCATAAGGGTGGTGTCATCTGCATATTTGATATTATTGATATTTCTCCCAGCAATCTTGATTCCAGCTTGTGCTTCATCCATTTTGCATGATGTACTCTGCATATAAGTTAAATAAGCAGGGTCACAATACACAGCCTTGACATATTCCTTTCCTGATTTGGAACCAGTCTGTTGTTCCATGTCCAGTTCTAACCATTGCTGCTTGAACTGCATACAGATTTCTCAGGAGGCAGGTCAGGTGGTCTGGTATTCCCATCTCTTGAAGAACTTTCCACAGTTTATTGTGATCCACACAGTCAAAGGCTTTGGCGTAGTCAATAAAGCCGAAGTAGATGTTTTTCTAGAACTCTCTTGCTTTTTCTATGATCCAGCGGATGTTGGCAATTTGATCTCTGGTTCCTCTGCCTTTTCTAAATCCAGCTTGAACATCTGGAAGTTCACGGTTCATGTACTGTTGAAGCCTGGCTTGGAGTATTTTGAGCATTACTTTGCTAGAGTAGATACTCAACCTGAGTACCATAGATACTCAGAGTAGATACTACTAAGTACTTTTCCAAAGTATTTGGCCAATTTGGATTACAGTCAGCAGTGTATGACAGGTAGGCCTGTTACAGAGCCAGCAACTGTGCTGAGACTCAGTAGGAAATAGATAATATTTATAAATAGAAAATGAAATTTATACATGGTAATATGATATAGGGCATGATATTAAGATGATTCAAATAATGTTATAAATGAGTCAACCATCACAATTTCCAAATGCATGAAACAAAATTTAATAACACTGGAAGGAAAAACAGAAAAACCCACAGTTATGTCTGGGGGCGTCTTAGCAGTTGATAGAACTTTTAGACAGAAAGTCAGCAAAGATATAAAAGGATGAACTTCACCATGACCAAGAGTACCTAACTGATATTTGTAGAACGTTTCAACAAGTAACCGCAGAGAGGACTTTTTTTTCAAGTGTCCGTGGAAAGTTCACAAATAATATATCTGGTTCTTGGTTCATAAAACAAACCTCAACAAACTTTAAAAAATGAAATCATAAAAGAACATGTGCTATGACCGTAATGCAACCACACTGGACCATACTCACAGGAGGATTGTAGGAAAATCTCCAGACGCTTGTTCATTAAACACAGACTTCTAATAATCCTTGGGTTAAAGAAGAGACCTCAGGAGAGATAAAGATACATACAAGTGCGAATGAAAACACAAAATCTGTACGATTCAGCTAAAGCTGTGACGGTTTATAAATTTATAGCTCTGGATGCTTACATTAGAAAAGGGAAAAGGTCTCAAATTTTGATCTGTTTTTCATCTCAAAAAACTAAAAAAATGATTAGAAAAATAAACCCAAAGAAAGAAAAAAGGAAATAATAGAGTGGAATCAATGAAACTGAAAAGAAGAAAGCAATAGAAAAAAACAAATCAATCAAGAACAGCAAGCTTGTTCTTCAGAAAAGATTGATGAAACTTTAGCAAGACTGACAAATAGAAACTGCGAGAAGATACAAATTATGAAAATCAGGAATAAAACAGAGGCATCCCTAAAGATTCTTCAGCCATTAAAAGGATAATAAGGGAATACTGTGAAAAGCTTTATACTCATAAATTTGACAGTTTAGGAGAAATGGAGCAATTTCTCAAAATCTACATACTGCCAACACTTAAGCAAGAAAAAATTAAATAATCCTATCACTTTTATATAAACTGAATTCATAATTTAAAAGCTCCTGAAGAATGAAATTCCATGAAATTCCAGATAGTTTCACTAGAGAGTTCTAACAAATATTTAAAGAACTAATACCTATTTTATACAATCTCTTCCAGGAAATCTAGGAAATAGAAGAGGAATGAACACTTCCCAATTCATTTTATGAACTTGTATTGCCCTGATACCAAAGGCAGATAAAGATAGTGCAGTGAGAGAAAGGACCAATATCTCCCAGGAATACAGAGATATACATAGGACACAGTCTACTAGTATGAATTACCATTATTCACTTCCTTTTTCTTACTCCATGCCCCTTTGTAAAGAATGCAAATTATACATTTCTTTTGGAATTCAGCCCAAGGCGAGAGGTTTGGCTCCATCTCATTCAGACAGTGAGCACAGATTGTCCATTCTGCACTGCCTTGTTGCTGTGCCCTGCAAAGGAGGTGGAACCATGCTCACAATCAGTTTGTCCACATGAATACACCATTCGCCTCTCCTTCATTCCAGATTTTCCCTCTCCATCAGTCTTACTTTGTTAGGCACTGCAAAACCTTTAGAAGAAAGCAGGAGCAAGCACAAATTTAATTTACAAATTAAATGAAACCATTAAGTCACAAGAACAGGGTTCTGCACTGACGCAGAGAGACGGTACTTTAGAGTCTGCAAAACCTGCTGTGCAGCTGGCAGGTGGGGAGGAGTGTGGAAGACAAGAAGCTCCTGGAAGCAATGATGTAAACATCACGCAGAGACCAGTGCCCGACACAAAGCTTTCCTTTCCCATCAACCCACCACCTCCCATATTTCTTTCTGTACTGTCTCACCGCTTCCTCAAGCTTCGGCATGAAATTGACAGACTGGTGTGCCACATAGACTATGGGTCCTTGGGGTGTTTATGATTCATTCATTCTTGAGTGTGTCTGATGCTCCAGGTAAGGGGCTAAATGCAAGGGCACAAAGCTACAAACAGTTTGGTCCCTGTGCCAGACAGCTGGCTGTCTGGTGGGGAGAAGAGACCAGGAGAGAGGGGGTCCCTGTGCCACAAGGAAAGTGCCACCAGAGCCCTGAGCAGGGATTCTGTAATGGAGCAGGACCCTATGGTCCTTCGGCACCATGTCCTCAGCCTGCCTTTTGTCTGTGGAAACACTTTAGCCAAAGAGTAAGTTTAACCAGAGAAGTGAGAGAATGAAGACACCAAGGAAAGCAGTCAAATGGGGCAAAATGATAGTCGTTATATGAAATCAAGGACTTTAGTTCCTCATCAAGCGCTGTAGATAATATTCTGAGCTGAGCTGTCTTGTAGCTACTTAAACCCCCACCAGGTAGAAGAAGTTAACACATGATGACCAGAATATAACCCTCACATAAGCTGCCACAGTTCCAAGAACTGACCTCAAGGAAATAGGGACAAACTGACCCTGGAACCCTGAAAACCAATCACTGCTTAAAACAATCAAGATGACTGACCAGACCACCGCATGACCGATTTCAAGATGTCAAGAACTGACTGTGCTGTTTCTGCATGTAGCCCCCTCAGCCTCCCACTGCACTGCCTTCAAAAGCTCTTGCCCACTGATTGTTGGACATAAGTTCATCTTTGGACGTAAATTCGCCTTTGGACATGAGCTCGCCCTTCCCCCAGTTACTGGCGTCCAAAATAAAACAAACTTCTTTTCCACCTATCTTGCTTCTTGATTGGCTTTCAAGCGGCAAGCAGCCAGACCTTACTTCCCACAACAATTCTAGAATCTGGGGGTGGAGAAATCATCTTGGTTCCACTCTCAGCTCTGCCGTTTCCTGGCTGGGTCAGTTGGAGAATAGTCCTTCATCTTTCTGAGTCTCAGTGTGTCCACATCTGCCAAAGGCAGCTCATGGTAACACTTACCTCCAAGGGCTGTTGAGAGGATGCGATGAGTTAATAGACACAGGGTACGTGGAGCAGTGCCTGGCACACAGTGGGCAGCACAGGGTACACAGGGACAGAAAAAGGGTCACCCAGCTCAGTCTTCCAGGTTAAGAGTCATGTCTGACTCTTCGCAACCCCACAGACTGTATAGTCCTTGGAATTCTTCAGGCCAGAATACTGGAATGGGTAGCCTTTCCCTTCTCCAGGGAATCTTCCCAACCCAGGGATCAAACCCAGGTGTCCTGCATTGCAGGCGGGTTCTTTACCAGCTGAGCCACAAGGGAAGCCCCCTAAAAGGGGTGCATCTATCTAAACCAGGGTTTCTTTGCCTTGGTGCTGTGGACATTCGGGGCCAGGTCACACTTTGTGATGGGGGAATCCAGTTCATTGTAGGATGTTTAACGGCAACCTTGGCCTCTACTTAGTAGAGGCCAGTAGCACCCATTCCCCCAGTTGTAACTACCAAAAATGTCTCTAGATGTTGTCAAATGTCCCCATGAGAGCAAAGGTGCCCCTGGTTGGAAGCTACTGCTCTAAACTGGAAAGAGGATGCTGGATGAAAAAGAGTAGAAAGGCAGGATTGGGGAACATTGTGAGTGATCAGGTAGGGATGACAGTGACAACAAAGAGTCTCCTTGGGACTGTAGGTTCATGGCCAAGGGCAAGAAATGGAAATGCAGCAATGGATCACCTGGGGCACTTTTCCTGGCGTGGAACATCGAACTCCAGACCCCTTATGGCTATCCCAAACTCAGGTGAGACATCTGGGGCAACTTCTCCCGCTGAACCCCAGCTTCTGGCACAGGGCTGGCTGTATGGTAGAAGCCTGCAGAGTCTTTGTTGGTGTGTGCATGAGCTCACATTTGTAAAGTAGTGCCTGAGGCCACCTGCCATCATTTCTTTTATTAAGAAAGTTCATCCATGATCATGCTGCCCAGACCACCTTGCTATTGCCCCACAAAGCGCTGTTTTTATGGACATGGGCTTTGACACATTCAGCCTACGCTGAGGAACATCATACAAAAAAAATCTCCCGTTAAACTTGTGACTCTGTTCGGAGCTATTTTATTATTTTTTATTATTTACTTTTTATTTGGCTGCACCGGGTCGTAATTGTGACATGCAAGATCTTACAGTGGCAGCATGTAAGCTCTTAGTTGCGACATGTGGGATCTAGTTCCCTGCCCAGGGACTGAACCCAGACTTCTTGCTTTGGGACCACAGAGTCTTAGCCACCGAACAACCAAAGAAGTCCACAGAACAATTGCATGTAGCTCATTGATCACACGTTACAGAATGCCACATTTGTAAGAAGCCAGTGGGAGAGATGTCCCTCTGGCTTCTATACCAGTAATAAACATATGAATCATAAAAGTAAACAAGTGATTTGTTTTTTCACCTTGACCCTTGAATCATGGAGCTGGTCGTGTTCCTCACTTTGTTCTGATTGCTGGGGAAGGTTAGAGACCCGTTGATGACCCACTTCTGGCAAGCAGGCAGGTTCTTTGAGCATGAATTGGGGTATTTTTGCCGGCATCCATTTTGTTGACTTTCTTTTTTACTCTTTGACTTGACCGATAGTTTACTTATTTTCAGTTGCATTATGTTACATGTATTTAGCGAGTCACTTTTAATCTATTTTGGAATAAGGTAGCAAATGCTTTGAAAAAAAAAAAACAAACAGAATGGGGTTCTTCATGCTGTGTGTTTGTGCTCAGTCACGCCTGACTCTTTGTGATCCCATGGACTGTAGCCTGCCAGGCTCCTCTGTCTGGGGGATTAACCCGGCAGGAATACTAGACCAGGTTACCATTTCCTTCTCCAGGGAATCTCCCCACCAAGGGCTCAAAATTGCGTGTTCCGCCACTCCTGCGCAGACAAGCGGATTCTTTACCACTGAGCCACCATGGTGGCCTGGGTCAATGTCCAGGCCCGGACTGATGCCTTTCTAGCTCCTGACCTTCTTTGATCTTGAATGTTGACTTTTCCATGGTTACTGTTACTGTAATCCAGTGTTGATTTCTCATTCCTGATCTCCATCATGTGACAATATGCAACAGTATCATGAGAACGTAATTGTAATTCCAATCCAAGAAGAAGTAAAAGAGACAACAGCACAGAGCTGTAGAACAGCACGAAACCACAGGGAGATCAATGCGAGGTCATTCTCTGTTCTCAGATAATAGCATTGAGACTCCTGGGGAATGCAGAGTCCATGGCCCAGGTGACAAAGGATCCGCAGTGAGAAAACGCTGTAACCAGAGTTATTGCCTAAATTATCGTTCTCTTTGCATTTTGAATTTCCTCTTTAGAATTCATTCCACTCTGCGTATTTCTCTCCTGAAAATTCATGTCGCTCTTCCAAACAGTTCTGATGGAATATTGAATGAGATGCCCTTTGACTGTTTAGCTGCGAATTGAGAGTGCAGAACTCACTGTTATTAACATAGCGTTTCAATAGTCCATCAACTATTGGAATATAAATTGAGGGTCTGTAGGAGGCATATTATAGCTGATTCCTATCATTCCTTTTTGAGCATCTAAACCTTTCTCTCCAGTAGCAAATAAGTAGAAGGATTCATCAAGTGACTCTTTCAGTTCCAAATGAATGAAGCACAATGTTAAGTAGCTTTAATCAAAAAGTACAGCCATTGTCCATGTAAACATGAAATTCAGGGACAGACCACTCTTCTGCCTGGGCTGGAGCCCACACCTCCAGCAGGGTCTCTCCCTGTACTTAGATCTCAGCCTGGCTCAACTCCCTGCAGCTTCATGTGGGTCTTATCTTCGTTTGGGCAACAGGGTCTAGACAGTCTCACAGTTACAGCTTCTGGCCAAGCACACCTAGAGGAAGAGATTTTTCTTTCAGTGTCCACACGCTGATTACAAGAGCATCCACAAGGGGGCCTGATGAACCAACACCAGTGGCCAGTTGTTGTTTGGTCCCTCAGTCGTGTCTGACTCTGTGCAACCCCATGAGCTGCAGCAGTCCAGGCATCCCTGTCCTTCACAATCTCCTGGAGCTTGCTCAAACTCATGTCCGTTGACTCGGTGATGCCATCCAACCGTCTCATCCACTGTAGTCCCCTTCTCCTCCTGCCCTCAATCTTTCCCAGCGTCAGGGTCTTTTCTAATGAATTGGTTTTACACATCAGGTGGCCAAAGTATTGGAGTTTCAGCTTCAGGATCAGTCCTTCCAATGAATATTCAGAGTCAATTTCCTTTAGGACTGGCTGGTTTGATCTCCTTGCAGTCCAAGGGACTCTTGAGAGTCTTCTCCAACACCGCAGTTCAAAAGCATCAATTCTTCAGCACTCAGCCTTCTTTATGGTCCAGCTCTCACATCCATACACAACTACTGAAAAAACCATAGCTTTGACTAGAGAGATTCTTTGTTGGCGAAGTAATGTCTCTTCTTTTTAATATGCTGTCTAGGGTTTGTCATAGTTTTTCTTCCCAGGAGTAAGCATCTTCTAATTTCATGGCTGCAGTCACCATCTGAAGAGATTTTGGAGCCCAAAAAACATAAAGTCTGACACTGTTTCCACTGTTTCCCCATCTATTTGCCATGAAGTGACGGGACTGGATGCCATGGTCTTAGTTTTCTGAATGTTGAGTTTTAAACCAACTTTTGCACTCTTGTCTTTCATTTTCTTCAAGAGACTCTTTAGTTCTGCTTCCCTTTCTGCATAAGGGTGGTGTCATCTGCATATCGGAGGTTATTGATATTTCTCCTGGCAACATTGATTCCTGCTTGTGCTTCATTCAGCCCAGCATTTCTCATGATGCACTCTGCATACAAATTAAAAAAAACAGGGTGACGATATACAGCCTTGACATACTCTTTTCCCAATTTGGAACCAGTCTGTTGTTCCATGTCTAGTTCTAACTGTTGCTTCTTGACCTGCATACAGATTTCTCAGGAGGCAGGTCAGGTGGTCTGGTATTCCGATCTCTTAAAGAATTTTCCATAGTTTGTTGTGATCCACACAGTCAAAGGCTTCAGTGTAGTCAATGAAGTAGACTTTTTTTGGAATTATTTTGCTTTTTCTATGATCCAATGGATGTTGGCAATTTGATCTCTGGTTCCTCTGCCTTTTCTAAATCCAGCTTGAACATCTGGAAGTTCTTGGTTCATATACTCTTGAAGCCTAGCTTGGAGAATTTTGAGCATTACCTTACTATCATATGAAATGAGTGCAATAGAGGTGTGTAAATTTCCTAGTCATTTTTCCTCTCTTTGTTGAGAAGAAGAAGCAGGAATCATTAGACATCCAACAGGTACACCTTAAGTGAGGAGGGAAAATCCCACATGAACTAGAAATAGGGGAATGCAGGGTGTTTTGAGACCATACATTCTGCAACCGAATGGTGTCTCTTATGCAATTTTCTTGAACATAGACAAAAAAAAAAAAAATCACTTCATCATACAAAGTCAGTATTACCATGATACCAAAATGGGTCAGGACAAAGGTAGGAAAATTTGAGCTAGTGTCAATTGTAACATTTGATGCAAAAATCCTAAATGAAAAACATGAATCCAGTTTTAAAAAGTATATATAGTATATGTTATATATAGTATACTTGTATATGATGTATATATTTATTATATACATGTTATATATAATAGATACATATATGTGTGTCTTATTTACTTAGATATACATATATGAGTGTGTTTATCAAGTAAGGTTTAGTTTAGAAATGCAAAGACATTTTAATGTTAAAAAAAAGCCTTTGAACCCACTCAATAAAATTTCTTAGCAGTCTAGACAGCAACTTTCTTAACTGGATAGATGTTATCCAGTGGCAGTCGTCCAGTGGTTAAGACTCCACACTCCCAATGCAGGAGGCGCGGGTTCAGTCCCTAGTCAGGGAACTAAGAGCCACATGTGTGGCCAAAAAAAAAATGTTATTCACCAAATGTCTACAGCAAACAATTTATTTAATAGAGTTTACTAAATTCCAGAACAAAATGAAAATGCACGATGTCACCTCTTATAATCAGTGTTTTACTGGAGGCCCTGGATAGTAAAATAAAGTAAGGAAAAAGAAGCAGGGGGCATAAGGATTGCAAGGATATATGAACATGGCAGTTGTTTTGGAAGAATCATCATCTTCATGTAATAAGTGGAAAAAGTGGGGCTTCCCTGGTGGCTCAAGAAGTAAAGAATCTGCCTGCAATGCGGGAGACCTGAGTTCGATCCCTGGGTCAGTAAGATCCCCTGGAGAAGGAATGGCAACCTATTCCAGTATTCTTGCCTGGAGAATCCCCATGGACAGAGGAGCCTGGTGGGTTCCCATCCATGGGGTTGCAAAGAATTGGACATGACTGAGCAACTAACACTTTCACAAGTGGAAAAAGTGTTAGAAAACTATTATAACTAAGAGGTCAGCCAAGCTGCTAGATTCAAGATAAACAAGAGCAATTCCAGAGTACATCTTCCCCTAGCAGTGACCTGTGAGTACATCTTACTTTAAAAGACTATCTTTGCAAATAAAATCTATTTTAAAATATCATAACAATAGGGAGGTTTCATATGTATACCTATGGCTGATTCATGCTGATGTATGACAGAAACCAACACAATATTGTAAAACAATTATCCTCCAATTAAGAATAAATTTAAAAAACAATAATGAAGTGTGATAATAACAACGATGATGATAAAAATATCATAATAAAAATGCATATATGCCAGGCTTTTAAGTAGAAAATTATAAAGCTTTATTGACAAGCATAAAAAGAAGACCAGACATTTAGATCATAAACCAGCCACTTCTTCGCTCTCTCTGGCTCCCAATCTCTGTCATATGGGACTAGATGGCATTTAAGGTTCCTCCCAGTTCTGGAGCTCTCCATCCCATAAGCACAGGGTCTGTCACCTCTTCTATGACTGAATCAGGTTCCCTCCCCTGGTCTGCACACCCAGGTCAGGGAAACACAGCAGTGTGCAACTGCAGCAGCATCCCAACAGTGGGTAATTGCAAATGAGGCAAGACTGAGGGGTCTGGATCCTTGTTTTCACCCTAACACTGAGGCCCTTCTTCCCTCTTCTGTCCAACAAGAGGGATAGCCTGACTGGCCCAGGATATAATATTCAAGGATCTGAGACACAGATCTAAGCATCCAGAACAACATCCTGTCATTCTGCAATGCCCTTATTACAGTCCATGTTTCCATGTGGATTGTGACAACATTTTATGATGTGATTCTAGTTTACAATTGTTTAACCCCATTCTTAGAGTTTATCTGTGGTCTCTTCAAGCCATAAAAGGCCTAAGTGCATTTCTTACTGCTTTGGGGAAAAAATACTCCCCAAAACATAGTGCTCAAAATACAATCACTTAATTATCTCATGTTCTGTGAGTTGACTGGGCTCATCAGGGTGGTTCTTCTGCCCCACATGATGTCAGCTGGGGCTATAGTGAAATATCCAAATTACCAAAGGGTCACTCCCAAGGCTGCTGATTGGCAATGGCTGGCACTGGGTGCTCAGCTGAGGCTTTCGTGTGGAGCACCTTGATTTTCCTTCTTGTGGTCTCCCCATAGAGCTTGGGCACCAGCTAGGTTCCAAGCAGCCATCCATGTAGAAATTGCCAGTTCCCTTAAAGCTTGGGTGTTTCTTGCCAGAGCATCACTGCCTTCTAGGGCTGTAGAAACAAGCTTCTCGTGGGGAGTGGCACATGTGAGGAGGACAGGGGAATGGAGTGGAGAGGAGACTGCAGCTTTGGAGACCTTACTGAAGTCCATTGTTGTTGTTCAGTCAGTGAGTCATGTCCGGCTGTTTGCAACCCATGGACGCAGCATACCAGTCTTCCCTGTCCTTCACCATCTCCCAAAGTTTACCCAAACTCATGTCCATTGAGTCAGTGATGCCATCCAACTATCTCATCCTCTGTCATCCCCTTCTCCTCAATCTTTCCCAGCATCAGGGTCTTTTCCAGTGAGCCAGCTCTTCGCATCAGGTGGGCAAAGTATTGGAGATTCAGCTTCAGCATCAGTCCTTCCAATGAATATTCAGGATTGATTTCCTTTACGATTGACTGGTTTGATCTCTTTGCAGTCCAAGAGACTCTCAAGAGTCTGCTTCAAAATCACAATTTGAAAGCATCAATTCTTTGGTGCTCAGCCAGTGTCTACTTAAAGCACGCACTAAAAGTGAAGTAATGTGTTGGAGACCAGGATTGGTTCAAGAGCCATTTGTCAGCTCAGAGCCAGAGGACTGGTACTTCACCATAGGGCACTGTGACTTAGCATCAGTGCCTCTCTCTGAGCCTCAGCTTGCGCTTCTGGAAAATGGCACCATTGGTCTTGAGGGCATGGGAGACATCTCCATCCCTAACTTTCTCTGCTCCTTGGTGCTCCTAGGTACTCCTTCCAGGATGAGGAGGACATGTTCATGGTGGTGGACCTGCTGCTGGGAGGGGATCTGCGCTATCACCTGCAGCAGAATGTACATTTCACAGAAGGGGACGTGAAGCTCTACATCTGTGAGCTGGCCCTGGCCCTGGAGTATCTGCAGCGGTACCACATCATCCACAGGTAACATCATCCCCAGCGGGATGCCAGGGGGTGGGGTGTGATGGGAGCAGTCTGCAGCCATGGAGAGTATTTTCTCACTGACAGTCTTTAGACGTGGCGGTACATGGAGATCATAAAAAGCAGAGCAACATCATTATTGCTCATACCTTCTCTGTGGACAGCCTACTCCATTGTCACCTGCATCGAGGTGAAACACCGCCACTGCCCGTGTGCCCTCCTCTCCTGGTATGCACTGCTAACAGACATGGCTGCCCTTTGCTTTTCCATTCTGGTATGTCTTGGGGAGCCTGGAGTGTTCAGACTCGGGTTAGAAAGAGTGGCATGAGTTGGGAACATGAAGGATTCTACTCTCTTACTTTCCATACCTTGGAATCAATGCTGTGCATCGTGGAGGATTTCTTCCTCTTGCAAAGCCTCGGTGCTGGCTTTGGGCTCTGGATATAAGCCCTGAGTTTCCACTGCTTCCTCAGGACCTTGACTTTTCCCTGCCTGTGCGCAGCGCAGATGAGTAAGGTAAGTTTGACTGCAGAGGCAGGAGGCCAGCAAGAGGCTTCAGATAGCAATGTGATCCTTGTTGTTTAGTCGCTAAGTCATGTCTGAGTCTTTTGTGATCCTATGGACTGTAGCCCACCAGGCTGTCCTGTCCATGGGATTTTCCAGGCGAGAACACGGGTCATGGTGAAAGATCTCCTTCTCCAGGGGATCTTCTCAATCCAGGGATCAAACCTGCCTCTCCTGCATCTCCTGTGCTGGCAGGTGAATTTTTACCATTGAGCCACTAGGGAAGTCCAGCAGTGGGATCCTTAATGAAGTCTTCTCTCTGACCACAGAGGAGGGGGCATGAGTGGCTGCAGATCTGTGCACCATGGTCTTGCATTGTGCCTGGAGGGTCTTCTTCTAACTTGTACAATTTGGGAAGATTTGGGAAAGACAAGGACTTGAATTTCAGGGTAAAGATGGCAGATTAAGCACACACGCACATTTACATTCTCTCGCTTCTAAAATCTCCATAAAATGGAAATGAAGTATGTTTGAAAAATCGTAAATTCACAAAGATGGAGAAAACTAAAGAGGAGACTATAGCAAAACACAGGGGAAATTGGAAAGAAGATGTTTCGTGGTAAGTGGCTTATGACACCAGAAGCTGAATTTTGAGTTGTGTCTGGAAATAACCATGGATTGATACATGCTAAATAATCTCTTAAAAAGCTCAGGAATGAATAGTCATCAACAATGATAGAAGGAGGGAGAAAGGATAAAAGAGAGGCTAAAATGTGGTACAGGGTTTGAAATCCTTTTAAGACATTTTAAAAAGCACCAGTCTGCTCGCCCATCCTGAATAACTGGATGTCTGTCCCTTCCTCTTCCAAGCAGAAGACTGAAGGCTTATTCGCTGAAGAGAGTAAAACAGAGTGTCTGAACTGAAGTACATTAAGCCTCTTGAGTTGGGGTGCAGTACTGAAGATAGCACAGCTAACTAGGCGCATCCATACCAGATGCTGAAATACCACACCCACCCCGCTTCCAGCTGGGCTCAAGACTTCAGCTTCCAGGCTGGACACTGGAATGATTTCAGTGGGGATGTGGCTGAGCCAAGAGGAAAGAGATTATGACATCAGAAGTTCCCCAGTTCCCTTGGAGTGTAGTTCACAGTCAGCGAGACCTGCTTCTTTGCTGTAAGCTCCCAACTAGGTTAGTGATGACCAAGATTATCAGACATCCAGAGAAATCTTCTAACATGAGAGCCACGCAATCAAATGGGAAAAAGAGAAAAAGCTTGGAATAAACAGAAACTCCGCCAGGAGGAAGAACTATCAAAAGATTCATGCTCGGTATTTTCAGAGGAATGAACATATTTTTGCAACTGTAAAATCAACGCTATGTTTACTTAAAATTCAAAGAACAAACTTCAGATCAGAGTTCTCATAAATTAAAAACATGAAAGTAGAAATGAAATATTCAAAAGATGTGCTGGAAGACAAAGTTAAGGATATTCCTTATGCAGCAGAATAAGGGGAAAAAAATATGAGAATTAGAGGGCCAGAACAGGAAGTTCAATATCAGACAGAGAAAGAAGAAAAGGAGAAAGAGAGAGACAGAGAGAAAGAAACAAAATAGGGAGGGATGGAGGGGGTGAAGAAAAAGTGGGAAAACATTCCCTGGTGGCTCAGCTGGTAAAGAATCCGCCTGCGATGCGGGAGACCTGGGTTCGATTCCTGGGTTGGGAAGATCTCCTGGAGAAGGGAATGGCTACCCACTCCAGTATTCCGGCCTGGAGAATTCCATGGGCTGTATAGTCCATGGGGTTGCAAAGAATCAGACACCACTGAGCAACTTTCACTTCACTTCATAGGGGGAAGAAATCATCAATGAAATAAAGAAAGTCTCTCATACCTGAAATATATGCATTTCCAGATTGAAGGGTCCACCAAGGCTACAGGATAATGACTAGAAACAGACATAAATCAAAACAAATTTCAAAGCCACTAAGTCTGCACAGAACAGTATAAAGGCTGAGGAATCAGGATCCTTTGGGATTATCTGTCACTAGAAGGTGGAGGAAACGTGCTAATCAATCAAATCTGAGATGTACGTTTTTACAAGTTCAATGTCTCAAAAAATATATCTCTCGTATATCTTGTCTCAAGTAGTTAGAAAATGACATCAGTTCAGTTCAGTTCAGTCGCTCAGTCGTGTCCAACTCTTTGCAACCCCATGAATCGCAGCACGCCAGGCCTCCCTGTCCATCACCAACTCCCAAAGTTCGCTCAAACTCACATCCATCGAGTCTACTAAAATGAAGGGCTAAATCAAGGAGGAAGAAATGGAATATGGAAAGCTGGAGCTCCAGCAAAGGAGAGAAAGAGGCAGAAGAAATCTTCACGATGATGGGCGGGTCATCAATGTCAGCTGTGCCTAAGGTGTAGCCCATGACTAGTTCTGATTGGAGTCAGATCAAAAGACCCTCAGAGAGTCTTCTTTAGGAAGAGTGAGCTGATAAAAATGGCTAAGATATCTGGCTGCCCTGAGAGATTTATTTAGTTGGTGAAGAATCTGAAGTTGAATAAATGAGGTCAGGAGAAAAAACCTCAACAATGAAAAGAAGGTAATTTTTAACTCCAAGGAATCAAAGTGTTAGCTAGAACATTGGATATCATACAATTTACTACATGAAGCATCTCTGTGTAGCAAGCTTAGTCATAATCTGCTAAACCCTGAAAGGTGACCTAACCAGAAAAATATATTAATACCCCACTGGGGAAGTGAGGGAGTGGGGAGATGAGTGTGTCTCTTGGGGACACAAAGGAAAAAGACTGCTATACACTCTTTCTTTCATCCACAGTGGGAAGACAGTAGATAGAGCTGGAAACTGAAAAGTCAATGAGTCCTATACATTTTGAGATAAGGCGCTAAATACCAAAATTATAGCCTGAGACAGATGAATGGGATGGAGAGGGAGAAGTGGGAGAGAAAGTGATATGAATTGTTGCTAAAAATTGTAACAAAACTTTCAGTACAGTTTGATTCTTGGAATTGTTCAGATGTATAATTTTGACACAAATAGTAGCAAACATGACCGAATGCAAATGAAGAAGAAGGAGGAAGAGAAGAAGTATTTAGAAAGAGGAAGGGGGAAGAGGCGAGGCTGTAGTAGTCTCCATGGTAACAGGAGTAGTAGTATTAGCCCCAGGAGCCTTAGCCATATAGGAGTAAAGGGCATGCTCAATGAAATGCGGCCTGTTTACTGAGGCTCATTGTTCATTCACACAGTCAAAGACTCGCTTTTGCCCCCAGGAATTCTGGCTCTAGAATCTCTGCTTGTAAGCCCTGTGCTATATTTGGAACAGAAGGTCATTGAGTAGCAGAGAAGAGTCTGTGGGCTGGCTGGGCTGCTTTGAAGGCATTGAAAGAAGTGAGCTCTTTACCAATCTCTTGTACCAGTGTCATTCACCAATTTTCACAGTCATTGCTCTGCTAGTGTGCAGTAGATGTGCAATAGAATAGCAATAGAAGATCTGTTCGCCTACATCCCCCCAGACTGAGTCTTTGTGGCCCTGGGTGAGACAGAGGCCAGCATCCCAGGGCAGACAGACCAGGCGACAATGAAACTGTCAGTTAAGAGCATGGTGGTTAGGGGACTTCCATGGCACTCCACTGGTTAAGACTTCCCCTTTCAACACAAGAGGTGCAGGTTCTGTCCCTGGTTAGGGAGCTAAGAGTCCACATGCCTCAAAGCCAAAAAACATAAAGCAGAAGCAATATTGTGACAAATTCAATAAAGACCTTAAAAATGGTCTACATCGCACACACACACAAAAATCTTTAAAAAAAAAAAAAAAAGAGCATGGTTGTTGGAACCATTTCATTATATTTCAATAAATATTTTAAAGTTGCTCTCTTTGGGGGTCATCTGTCCTCAGATTCTAAATCTACCTTGGAGAAAAGAAGTTGTCCAACAGTGTAGGGAAATTGTTTTTAAAAAATCCTCTAAGTAAATGGAATTACCTTACCATTTGTAAACTTACAGACTTGGCAGAGATTTGAGTCTGGTTTTCTCCCTCTCCCATATGGTTCAGAAAATCTCTTTTTCACTGTATGTGTGTGCACAGACCTGAAATGAAGTGCATCTGTATTCACTGTGCATAGACAGTGTTGGGCAATGTTTTTCATTCATTCAACAGCTGATCTTATAAGTCCCCCACTGTGTACGTACAAGACATTTTCAGTGCCATATTTTATACAGACTGATGAATGTTGCTTCTTCCCAAGTAGCCACACTTGCAAGTGGTAGAATCCTACAAATGCAAGCCTGAGTTGAATTGCCAGCAATTTCTTATCTTCTGTCTTGGTGGACTCGGACATGTGACTTCACTTTTCGGACCTCCCTTTCCTAATCTGCAACATGGGCCTGATGGCATCTGCTTTGCTGGGCTCTGATGCAAATTCCATGAGAAAAAGTTCATAAAGGATTTAACTGTGCCTGAGATGGGGTGTGGTGGGGCCTTACATGCCTCATTCCTCTTCCTTTCATCTGAGGAGTTGACTTTGAAGCCAGGTGTTTATTTATTCTCAGTGGTGATAAACCTCCATCCTTTGAGGCTGATGTTGAGGATTTGTAGAATATAAAAGGGATATATGTATACCACACTGGCTGATTCATGTTGAGGTTTGACAGAAAACAGCAAAATTCTATAAAGCTATTATCCGTCAATAAAAAATAAATAAAAATTTTAAAAAAGATATTTCAGAGTATAACCCAGTGAGTCTGAAAGCACTGAAGCAGGGAAATACCACTGTGGGTTCAAAATAAATCATTGTTTTAAAACAATTAGAAGATCTACTTTTTAAGCTGTGGTCCATATACACAATGGAGTATTACTTAGTCATTAAAAAGAATACATTTGAATCAGTTCTAATGAGATGGATGAAACTGAAGCCTATTATACAGAGTGAAGTAAGCCAGAAAGAAAAATACCAATACAGTATACTAATGCATATGTAAGGAATTTAGAAAGATGATAACGATAACCCTTTATGCGAGATAGCAAAAGAGACACAGATGTATAGAACAGTCTTTTGGACTCTGTGGGAGAGGGAGAGGGTGGGATGATTTGGGAGAATGGCATTGAAACATGTATAATATCATATAAGAAATGAATTGCCAGTCCAGGTTCAATGCAGGATACAGGATGCTTGGGGCTGGTGCACTGGGATGATCCAGAGGGATGGTACAGGGAGGGAGGAGGAAGGGGGGGGGTCAGGATGGGGAACACGTGTACACCCGTGGCAGATTCATGTTGCTGTATGGCAAAACCAATACAATATTGTAAAGTAATTAGCCTCCAATTAAGTAAATTTAAATTAAAAAAAGAAGAAGATCTACTTTTTAGAGCACTTGAGTTGGCCCTTCATCCTTCCAAAACACTCTGGGCTAAGAAGCGTGCCAGCCCTGGGAGGAAAATGACCGGTGGAACCCTTTGCCTGCAGCAGGGGGCACTCCCCTATGGGCCAGATTACTGTAGTCCAGAGGGAGTACCCAGGACAGGACATCACATGTCCTGGGGCAGAAGGGAGCTCTGAAGAGGGCACCCAGCCCAGACTGAGGTGGGGGGCAGGGCAGGGAGCACAGAGGAGGCTGGCAAGTCTTCCTCTGGGACGTGCATCTGTGATTTGTAGGACAAATAACCATTAACTCAGAGAAGAGGAATGCAGGAGACACTGGGCAGATGGGCTCCTAGAGAGAATTTGGGTAAAGCCTGCACTGGTCCGATCAGTAGGGGGCACATCCTGAGACCCCCACTGATGTTAATCATTGATGGGTTGAAGTTTGGGAATGACCTAGCTCAACTGGTAATCAAGAATAACCTTCACTGAAGGCCCCTCCCCGGAGGGCTCTTCAGCCAGAGCTGGTCACTGGGTACCCAGAAAGGACAGGTCATAGAAAATCAGATGAGTAACAACAGCGCCAGTGAATCAAGCTTATTAAACTCTCATGTGTCAACACTACCTTAAACTAGACATATGAATATATGCTTACATACAAACATGTGTATATGTGTGTTCACATATGTGTGTGCATATATACGGGCTTCCCAGGTGGCATTAGTGGTAAAGAACCCTCCTGCCAATACAGGAGATGTAAGAGACGTAGGTTTGGTCTCTGGGTCAGGAAGATCCCCTGGAGGAGGGCATGGCAACCCACTCTAGTATTCTTGCCTGGAGAATCCCATGGACAGGGGAGCCTTGCAGACTATAGTCCATGGGGTCACAGAGAGTCACATACTATTGAAGCAACTTAGCATGTGCAGATATGTGCATGTGTGTATGTTAATATACATATAAATATCATCTCATTTAATTCTCATGTCAGTCCAAGGGCAAGATACTATGATTATCCTCATTTGTCATGGTGATTGGACAATTTGCACCCTGACACACAGCTGGGAGGTCATAAGCCAGGTTTCAAACCGAGACTCTCTGATCTCAGTTCTACCCTGGATGATGAGCATGCTGTTTCCTGACTTTCTTATCTTTCAAAATACATTGAACTGTTGATAGAGCACTTATATGAGGGAGGGTGCCTCCATATCTGAAAATAACAATATGCACAGATGGATGTCATCAACCCCCCAAGGAAGGCTGTATTCTAGCAGTGGCCATGAAGCAAGGAAGGCTCCTACTGGTGATGCCCCTAGCCTGTAAGTCACACCTGACTTACTGTCTGGCACAGGGTAAGTGCTCCATAACTATATATTGAATCAATGAAGAAATACTCAAGAGAGGAAAGACATGCCTTAGTTGAAATTACTTGAAAACACAAGTTCAAATGCAGTAGGTCACTACCTATATCTTGCACAGCTTCCTATAATTTTTCTGCCCAAATATCCCTTGATATCTGAAGAGTCAGCCTCTCAAAAGTTTCCCAAAGTAGCTTGCCACAAACATGAGATTACTTTGAAATCTCATGTTTGATGTTAAAAATTTCGCAAAGTTTCACTGCAAAATATAGTCATAATTCTTTTGATACATAACTACCTTTCATCACAGAAATAAAGGATATGAACAAAAAAGGCTTCTTGGAGTCTCCTTGATGAATGGCAGGTGCTGTTGTATTACATCTATCAATTTGGGGAAAATGAACTGATCTGAAGAGAGCTCATGGCTCAGCTGAGGTTCAGGGCACCAGTAATTCTTTCCTCTATCTTGTAATTTTAGATCCAATCCAATCCAAATATGACCTGGTAAACAGCAAGCTTGTTCACTGTTTAGAACAGAGCAGAGACCTAAACGCTAACTGAAGTGGCTTAAGGGAAATATTTTCGAGCTTCTTTTGGAGAAAAATTTTCACCAGTGAGGTTACTTCTATCAAATTGTTGTCTGAAAATGCCTGAAAGCCCTAGGGCCGTATCTTTCACTCCCTTGGGAAAAATCTCTCAATGAAGTCTGATTATTTATATAGAGCATTTTATTTTGCTTCCAGCCCCGAATCTGCATCACATGCAAATGAACTCACAGTCTCAAAGGTTTGTAATCTCAGTGATCCTTCACGTCATCAGATTCACAAGCTTCCTTTCCAAGACAGGCATCTCGTAGATGTATGAAAAGTATCTACATCTTTGCCTCGTAGTTGTTGATTGAAAGTATTCAGCCGTGGGAAAATATCTGCTTAATGCGTCAAATATTTGTGAAGCCCTTTCTATCATTAAAGCTAATTATAAAATTTATTTGAGGTTTTTTTTATGATCTTTGTTAGAAATCTTTTTTTTTTTCTCTGTTTTTACCTTTAGGAAGGATAATAGTTTAATCCTGAAACACAGCAAGCAATTTTCTTTAAACTAGCATTATTTTTGAGAAGAGCAAATTTTCCAAAGTTATTTCTCATTTCTACAAATTGTCTAAAAGATAAGGATACAATGCTGTTTTATAGCTTATCATTTTGTTATCAAGTCCAAGCTCATACTGCTCACCACATGTGGGCGTGCATGCTCAATCGCTCAGTCATGTCTGACTCTCCCATGGTCTGTAGCCTGCTAGGGCCCTCTGTCGATGAGATTTTCTAGCAAGAATACTGGAGTGAGTTCCCATGTCCTACTTCCAACTACTCACTGCATGACAGGTCTTTTAATCAAAAGACAAGTTGGGGCAAGAAATAGTGACTTTATTTGGAAAGTGAGCAAATAAAGATGGAAGACACACACAAGAAGATGGAATACTCCTGTCCCAAAGGACTATCTTGTCTGAGTTAGAATTCAGGCTTCTTTTGTACTAAACGAGGAGGGAATAAAATTAAACATTTCTGATTCTGGTCAGCTTCCAGAGTTCAGTCCAGTTGAGTTGATCAGTCGACTCTTTGCGACCCCATGGACTGCAGCACACCAGGATTCCCTGTCCATCACCAACTCCCGGAGCTTACTCAAACTCATGTCCATCGAGTAGGTGATGCCATCCAACCGTCTCATCCTCTGTCGTCCCCTTCTCCTCCCACCTTCAATCCTTCCCAGCATCACGGTCTTTCCCAAATGAGTCAGTTCTTCGAATCAGATGGCCAAAGAAGTTGGAGTTTGGAGAAGATTGGAGTTTCAGCTTCAGCATCAGTCCCTCCAATGAACACCCAGGACTGAGCTCCTTCAGAATGGACTGGTTGGATCTCCTTGCAGTCCAAGGGACTCTGAAGAGTCTTCTCCAACACCACAGTTCAAAAGCATCAATTCTTCAGTGCTCAGCTTTCTTCACAGTCCAACTCTCACATCCATACATGACTACTGGAAAAACCATAGCTTTGACTAGATGGAACTTTGTAGGCAAATAATGTCTCTGCTTTTTAATATGTTATTTAGGTTGATCATAGCTTTTCTTCCAAGAAGCAAGCATTTTTTGATTTCATGGCTGCAGTCACCATCTGCAGTGATTTTGGAGCCCCCCAAAATAGTTTGTCACTGTTTCCATTGTTTCCCCATGTATTTGCCATGAAGTGATGGGACCAGATGCCATGATTTTAGTTTTCTGAATGTTGAGCTTTAAGCCAACTTTGTCACTCTCCTCTTTCACTTTCATCAAGAGGCTCTTTAGTTCTTCGATTTCTGCCATTAGGGTGGTGTCATCTACATATCTGAGGTTATTGATATTTCTCCCAGCGATCTTGATTCCAGCTTGTGCTTCATCCAGCCCAGTGTTTCTAATGATGTACTCTGTATATAAGTTAAATAAGCAGGGTGATAATATACAGCCTTGAGGTACTCCTTTCCCAATTTGGAACCAGTCTGTTTTTCCATGTCCAGTTCTAACTGTTGCTTCTTGACCTGCATACAAGATTTCTCAGGAGGCAGGTCAGGTGGTCTGGTATTTCCGTCTCTTGAAGAATTCTTCAGTTTGTTGTGATCCACACAGTCAAAGGCTTTGGTGTAGTCTCTAAAGCCTCTAGAGAGAGTGAGTTAATTTCTTCCTTCCTGCAGTCATTCACAGGTGGCCCTGGTCAGGATATTTCCTGTGAGCTACAGAAAGAAATTTTAGCTTGATGCCCATTACCTGGGAGACAAGGTTCCCAGAGATGGGCCATTATTTATACTTTAAGTTTATAGGAACTATCCCTTTAGTGAATAACTTGTAATAGAATACAAAGGTTCTTCCTTATTACAACATTTTGTTACTTTATTGAATACACTGAGAAAAGAAAGGAGTAAATTTTGTTTTTTGCTATGGAGAATAGGGTTAAGTCAAGATTTTATTTGTAACAGATAATATGTGTTCATGTTGCAAAGTTCAAATGATTCAAAAATGTGTGATTGAAAAATAATTCTCTCATTATCTTGAAGATTTTCATTTATTTAAAGTATATGCTCTTCAGGCTTTCTTTTTGAAGTCATCATTCATGTTCTCTGTGGACAATTTAACTTTTAAATATTAACACATAAAAAGTAAATGAAGCATGTGCATGTACACACACACACAGGAGATTTTTGTCATTTTATGTCTTTGGGTGGGTATAGTTTAAGGAGGTTACTCACTAGGGCAGGGCTTGGAACTGAAAGTGAAAGTGTTAGTCACTCAATTGTGTTTGGCTCTTTGCGACCCCAGGGGCTGTAGCCCACCAGGCTCCTCTATCCACAGGATTCTCCAGGCAAGAATGCTGGATTGGGTTGTTATTATCCTCCTCCAAAGGATCTTTCTGACCCAAGGGATCAAACCTAGATCTCTAGCATTGCAGGAGCCACATAAGAATTTACATGTAGTGCATTCTCCCCATATTTGGAACTTGTGATTGGAAGGTAACAAAATAGAAATCACTTTGTAAGATACTATACCCATGATGTAGATAAAAATTTGCTGGGCATGTTGCATGTGCCAGGCTCTATTTTAAGTGCTTTACAGGTATGACCTCACCTAATCCCAACACCAGGCAACAGAGATGGGGCCCATCATCAGCCCCATTTCACAGGTGAGACCAGAGTCTCATGGGGAGGAAATAACTTGCCTGAGAGCAAACAGTAAGTGGACATCTCAAGTCACCAAGCTCTTACTGTCTCTGTACTAATAGTAAGTGACAATCAGTTTCTCTATCATATTTACACATAGTATCGGTTATCCAAGCTTTTATGAAGGAAAAAAACATGTGACTATCACCAAAAAGTGACACCTTTTGCCTTCACATGTACATGCAAATAGAACTCTGTTTTCTGTGGTAATATTCACCTCTTCTGTCCCCGAAGCCCTTGGCGTTTCCAGATAGCTGCTCATTATCTTTTGGGGACAGCACTAGTTTTCAGCTTGGGGTGTCTGAACTGGTGGGGCTAGCATCTGTGTTCTCACTTTGGAATGCTTGTGTGCTTCTGATTTAATTTTCTTTTTGGTAAATAGAGTCACTCCCTTAGGCTTCTGCCTCCTGAATTCTGGAAAGAGAAACTGTCTTAACTGTTCGGTATAGTTGCCTATGTGTATTTTGTCGTCCTTTGAAATTAACTTTTATTGGAGCATAGTTGCTTTACAATGTTGTTTTAGTTTATGTTGTTGCTGTTGTTCAGTCGTTAAGTTGTATCCAACTCTTTGCAACCCCAGAGGACTTCCCTGTCCTTCACTATCTCCCAGAGTTTGCTCAAATTCTTGTCCACCGAGTTAGTGATGCTATCTAACCATCTCATCCTCTGCCACCTTCTTCTCCTTTTGCCTTCAGTATTTCCCAATATCAGGGTCTTTTCAATGAATCGACTCTTCCAATCACTACTGAACAACAAATTGAATCAGTCGTACATATGAATATATCCACTCCCTTTTGGACTTTTTTTTTTTTTTTTTCTGGCTGCATCATGCAGCCTGTGGGATCTTAGTTCCCTGACCAGGGATCAAAACTGCACCCCCGGCATTGGGAGTTTGTGAGCTCACACACAGCATCTAACTGATCTGAAGCTCTGGTTTATTACTTGTAGCAAAAAATGGCGGTGGACCAAAAACTGCCCCTGCCACAAGATCCTAATTACTGAGCCCTGTGAATATGTTATATTCCCAGCAAAGGGGCTGCTCATCTGCAGTCTTTGAGATGGGGAGATGGCCCTGGATTTTCCAGGTGGTCCGATGGAATCACAAGGCTGTTTAGAAGTGGAAGAAGAGGAACAAGAAGAGGTCAAAGGGATGCAATGTGAGCCCTCAGCCTTCACCCCAGGCTTTTCTGGCCTTGATGATGGAGGAAAGGGCCATGAACCAGAAAAGGCAGGTGGCTTTGAGAAGCTGAGAAAAGGAAGGAAACAGATTCTCCCCACGAACCTCGAGAAGGAATGCAATCCCTGCCAGAACTTTGACTTTCCTTTGGACCTCTGACCTCTAGACTGTAAGAGAACAAATTTTGTTGTTTTAAACCACTAAGTTTGTGGTCATTTGTCACAAGCCGAAACTAATACCCAACTACATTTGGATGTTGAAGGAATAAACTAAAATAATGTGTTGCATGTTTAAACTTAGTCCCCAGTAAGTGTTCAATAAACGTGAGTTTCTGTGACAAAAGTTACTGATGATGGTGATGATGATGTTGATGGTGATGAAGAAGAAGACGAAGCTGATGGTGATGATGCTGATGGTGATATTTGAGATCCTTACTCTAGCCCATCCTCCAGCCTCATCTCTTGCATCCTCTTTCTTTGGTTCCACCCACAGACTGTTTAAATTCACTTGTTCCAGACTCCTTACTTTTTTCCCGAGTTCATGCTGTCTTCCACTTCTGTTCTTCCTTTGCATGGTGCTTTAAAATGCTTTTACTTACCCAGTCCACCTGGTTAAATTATTCCCAACTATTAGGATTCTCTGGTGGCTCAGATGGTAAAGAATCCACCGGCAGTGCAGGAGACCTGGGTTCGATCCCTGGGTTGGGAAGATTTGCTGGAGAAGGCCATGGCAACCCACTCCGCTATTCTTGCCTGGAGAATCCCCATGGACAGAGGAGCCTGGCAGGCCACAGTCCATGGGGTCACAAAGAGTCAGACACAACTGAGTGACTAAGCACATTAGGATTCACGGTGGAATTCTGAAGGCTATAGAGCAGGGTTTCTCAGTCTTGACAGTGTTGGTATTTTGGTCCAGATAATTCTTTCTGGTGATGGCCGTCCTGTGCATTGAAGGACTTTTAGCTGCATTTGTGGTCTCTACCTTCTAGGTGCTTAAAGCCCTTCCTCTCGTTCCCTGCCAAGTGTGACAATAAAAAAATGTCCCCAGATATAGTCGAATGTGCCTTGGAAGACAATGTCACCCCTGGTTGAGAATTACTGCTTTAGGGGATATCGCCCCAAATCCTGCTCCAGACCAACAGCTGTGCAAATACATGACTTTCCCAAGGAACGCAACCCTCTGGAAAACCCGAGCACCGCTTTACTGATAGCTGGGCTTGGACCCCAAACCTCAAAAAAGGCATTTTTAGGAACAGAGCCAGATGCCATGGAGCATCATCCCAGTGAGCTAATGAGGACTCTGCACCTTCAAACCAGAGGCCAGGGGGCTGCATCTCACTCCTTGTGCCCAGAAGGATGTCACAGAGAGAAGTGGGTAGTAGGGATGATCAAACCTGCAGGAGGTGCTGAGCAGACTTACAGCCTGGCTGGGCCCAAGCCAGACACGTCCCTGGACGGGTCTGTGGTATGAGAGGAAGCAGATCAGAAAAGAGGTGGTTAGTTAAGGAAGAGGTGGGCTGCATGACTTTATTTCTGACTGCAAGGAAGGGAGAAGCAGAAAGAAGTGAGCCCACCTCTGCGCTCACCTTTCAGCACACAGTGGCCCAGTCCATTGCCTGGAATCCAACCTCTCAGAACAGCAGTCTTTGGAGAAATGAGGAAAAGAGGGATATAAAGCGTTTGGCATCTTCTGCGTCCTCTCATTAGTTTCCTGTGGCTGCTGCAGCAAAGTGCCACACACTTGGTGGCTTAAAGCAACAGAAACTTATTCTCTCCCGGGGCTGGAGGCCAGAAGTCCAGGCTGTCAGCAGGCCTGGGGTTCTTTCTCTCTGAAGGCTCTGGGGGAGGATCCTTCCTTGTCTTCTGGCAGTGCCTTCTGATGGCTCTTGGTGTGCCTTGGCCTGCAGCACCATCACTCCAGCCTCCGCCTTCACCTTCATGTGACCTTGTGGTCCCTTCATCTCCACATCTCAAATCCCCCACTCCTTCCCCTTATAAGGCACCAGTCATAGGACCACCTCAAACCCAGGATGAGCTCATCTCAAGATATTTAATTTCATTACCTCTCCAAAGAACCTATTTCTAAATAAGGTCACATTCACAGACAGAGGGGGTTAGGACTTAGACATATTTTTGGAGGACCCAGTGTAGCTTACACTGTCACCTTCCAGCTCCAAGCCACTCCTGTGTAAAGACTCCTAAATGGTCCAAGGAGAGATGGGTGGTTCCTTCTTTGGGCATCCTCTTCACACTTCAAGGAGGACTTCCCTACACTTGCTACTGTGTACTGGAGACCCCCCAGAAACTGTATATTCTTCCAAAGGGTGCTTTCAGAATTACCTATGTCCTGGTTCCTGATTTTAGGTTCTGGCACATAGTAGGTGTTTAATAAATGTTTATGGCTCAGCAGCACTTTTTACAGTAGCCAAGACATGCCAACAACCTAAACATCCATCAACAGATTAATGGATAAAGAAGCTGTGGTGTGTGTATATATATATATATATATATATATATATATATATATATATATATATATATATAGTGGAATATTACTCAGCCATAAAAAAGAATGAAGTAATGCCATTTGCAGTGCCACGGATGAACCTAGAGATGAACATACTTAGTAAAGTAAGCCAGACAGAGAAATACAAATATCATATGATGTCACTCATATGTGGAATCTAAAATATGACACAGATGAACTTATCTACAAAAGAGAAACAGACTCAGAAACATAGAGAATAAATCTTGTGGTTGCCAAGGAGGGAGGGGGTGGAGGAAGGTTGGACTGGGAGTTTAGGATTAGCAGATGCAAATTATTATACATAGAATGGATAAGCAACAAGGTCCTACTGTATAGCACAGGAAACTACATTCAATATCCTGTGATAAACCATATTGGAAAAGAATTTTTTAAAAAAAGAAAAAAAAATGTTTATGCCTTAAATGAATGACTGAGGCCTAAGAAATTGAAACAGTTTTCCCAGGTAGTAGCTCTTCTGCTTTGACAGGCTTTGAAGTAAACTTAATCTCAGGATCACATTCATTCATTTAGTAAGTGTTTAATTGGCACGTACTGTGTGCCAGACAGCACAACAGAAATCCTGATACAAAAATACATGGCCTCTTTCTTCAAAACTCCAAATCTTCTTAATTACGCATTGAGTACCTACTGTGTGCCTGCCACTGGGCTCCCAGGTGGCCTAGGGAGACAGACATGCATTGACCATCTCAGCTGAGGTGGGTGCTTGCTCAGAGCTTGTTCAGAGTGCTACTGCACACAGAGGAGCCAGGATTTAATTTGGCTTCAAGGGTCATTCAGGCTGCAGGGAGATGATGGTATCTGGGTTGGATTTTACTTGTAGGGGAGACAGGGCTATTTCCTGAGATGAAGCATTCTAGAAACATGGTCTCTGGGCAGCCTGAATATCTGTTTGCTGATGGCAGTAGAAATTGTTAAAACCCTTTGAAAAGATATTTGGCAATAAGAATCAAGTACTTTTTAAATATTCATACATTTTGACCCATTGACTTCACTTCTTGGAATATGTTATAGGGCTCCAGTCTGACCTGCATAAAAGGTTCTAAGCCTGAGGATATTTATTACACTGTTGCTATAATAACCAATAATTTTGAAATAACCTAAAGGAAAGAAATCAGCTTAGTAAAGTGTGTACCTACTTTTAAGAGACCTGAGACTATGATATGCTTATATATATAGTGCTTACTGTAGAAATCCTGTGATATTAAAAAGCTATTTTTATGATTTTGGAAGAAAATTATAGCTTATAAAATTCCATGACTATGTAAAGAAATGTCTGCTTATTAAACAAACAATTTTCCAGGGCACTGGGGCTCAAGGGAGATTTTCTTTTTCTTTTTTTTCCTATTTTGAAATTTTCTTGAATGTCATCCTTTTAATGAAGAAAATCAAAGCATAGATTTCTCTCTGAAGGGAAGGTGTTTATCAAATGTGAGTTTTGTTTTTTGTAAACTTTTATTTTTTTAATAGCAATGCTCTATTTATGGATACATCAATAATCGTATGTATCTTCAGATACACAGTTTAGTAGTTTTGCTATAGAAATTAGTATATTTTGTTAATGATTAAATTGTCTTATGTTTCCCTTATACATTTTTTCTAAATCCTTTTTGAAAACTACACAGTTGGGTTGGTGTAGGGGAGGTATATTAGAAAACCAAATACATTTGATAAAAATTCAGAGCTGTAGAAATCACCTTAATATCATCCTTAATTTTGGCGCTTTACAGTGAGACTTACAATTTGTCTATCATGTATGACCTTGAGATTGGACTGCCTGGATTGGAATCCTAACAATGTGAGAGCTCAGAACAGTTCATCTCATCATTCCTCAGTCTTGTCATCTTTAAAATGGGCTAATGTGAGAATTGGATGAAATGATCCATGAATGCTAATAGCATAATGCCTGCTTCACACACACTAAGCCTCTGGTGAGATTCATAGTAGAATAATAGTAATTAATAAACACAGGATAAAACTGATATGACCTAATTGATGAAAGTGAAAGAGGAGAGTGACAAAGTTGGCTTAAGGCTCAACATTCAGAAAACGAAGATCATGGCATCTGGTCCCATCACTTCATGTGAAATAGATGGGGGAACAGTGGAAACAGTGTCAGACTTTATTTTTGGGGGCTCCAAAATCACTGCAGATGGTGACTGCAGCCATGAAATTAAAAGACGCTTACTCCTTGGAAGGAAAGTTATGATCAACCTAGATAGCATATTCAAAAGCAGAGACATTACTTTGCCGACTAAGGGCCGTCTAGTCAAGGTTATGGTTTTTCCAGTGGTCATGTATGGATGTGAGACGTGGACTGTGAAGAAGGCTGAGCAACGAAGAATTGATGCTTTTGACCTGTGGTGTTGGAGAAGACTCTTGAGAGTCCCTTGGACTGCAAGGAGATCCAACCAGTCCATTCTGAAGGAGATCAGCCCTGGGATTTCTTTGGAAGGACTGATGTTGAAGCTGAAACTCCAGTACTTTGGCCACCTCATGCGAAGAGTTGACTCACTGGGAAAGACTGTGATGCTGGGAGGGATTGAGGGCAGGAGGAGAAGTGGACAACAGAGATGAGATGGCTGGATGGCATCACTGACTCGATGGACGTGAGTCTGAGTGAACTCTGGGGGTTGGTGATGGACAGGGAGGCCTAGCATGCTGTGATTCATGGGATTGCAAAGAGTCGGACACGACTGGGTGACTGAACTGAACTGAATTTTGTATCTTAAATATCTTCCCCACCCCCCTCAGGCAACACTGTGCCGAAAATAAACTACCAATTTTCATCAGATAAAAGAACAAACACTTCAGCAATCCTTCTTCTCTACCCTGTGGGCCCAGCATCAGAGCAACGAGAAAGAAATTTTCAGATGGGAAAAGAAATTGAAGACATTCAGAAGTATCATTCAGGATGGAAATTCCAATTCAATTTCAGGGGTAACTTTGTTATTTCTAAGCACAAAGCTTGGTTTCCCTTCTATTATAGGCCAGCATTTTGAGAATTTATGGCTTTGTGATGATAAAAACGTGAGACACAAGAGAATCCAATTATATCTTAAAGGGATTGTTCCATCTCCAGGGTATAAATTGCTCCTGCAATTGGGTGGAGAGCATTTATGTTAGATAATAAATTTTAGAAATAAGGACCTGGGTCTCAACGTAATGTCAAAGAAACTGGGAATGAAATCTGGGAGCAGAATTTGAAGGCAGAAAACAAATCTCTGAAAGAATCCAAAAGATTAGAGGCTGTTTTACAGAAGATGTTCAAAAGCAAGACGATGAATGCAGAGTCAAAAAACCGGGTCAGCATTTTTGGAAATGGCACCATGCATTGAGAACACGAAGACTGCTGAAGCCTTATTCCCACGCTGTTCCCTAAGGCCCTGCATCCCTCTCTCAAGTAGAATCCTTCATTCATTCCTGCAGTCATTCAGGAAGCAATGATGGGGAAGTGTCAAAGCTTGGGCATTAAGGGCAGATGCATTAAGACAACAAAGCTACCCTCAAGAAGCCTCAGTCCTTGCGGGAGAAGCACAATTGGTTGTTAATAATAATAGCAACCACATATATGTGGAATCTAGAAAACTGGTATAGATGAACTTATTTGCAAAGCAGAAATAGAGACACAGACATAGAGAACAAACGTATGGATAGCAAGAGGGGACGGGATGAATTGGGATATGTATAAAACAGGTAACTAACGAGAGCCCACTGCCTAGCACAGGGAACTCGACTCACTGCTCTGTGGTGACCCAAATGGGAAGGAAATCCAGAAATGTGGAGATGTATGTGTACACAGAGCTGATTCACTTTGCTGTACAGCAGAAACTAACACAACATTGTAAAGCAGCTCGACTCCAATTTTTTAAAAAGTAATCCACAAGATAGCTGTTAAATACCATATTTGGTGCTCTATATATCCATATATATACATACACACACTGCTACAGATGTATATCTCTTATATATGTCTCTCTCTATATATATATCTACTATGATTCAGTGTAGCCTCCCCCACTTTTAGCAAGTGAAGAAAATATAGGGCTAGAAAGGATATGAATCATAAGAAGGGGTAAGTAGAGATAAAATACCCTGATAGTTCCAAGAAGTGAGAGATCACATACACTATATATCTTGCCTGGGCTTCCGGAGCAGCTGTACTTTGAAGTCTGAATAGCATTTTAACAGGCACAGATGGCGGAGAATATTTTTCCAGGAGGAGGATTTGGCACATGAAAGGGGTTGACTGACTTCAGGTCTTCTTGTGCAGGACCTTGAGTAAGGTTGTTAAATACGGGTTTTGTCTTGTGACAGTTGCCACAGGGATTGTTGAAATAATTACTTTAAATCAGATGAAGATTGAAATAAAGGAAGAAGAGAGGAGGATGGTGTAGCTATTTCCATACCACCGGATTGGTAATACCTACCATGCAACTCTGCCTTATCTCCCTTGGGCTGGAACTGATAACCTGTGCAGCCTTCACAGGTATTCATTCATTCATTTGTCCATTCATCCATCCAGCCATGCGTGCATGTATCCATGCAGCCAGCCATCCTTTCATCCATCCACCCATGCATGCATCCACTCAACAGAGACTTACCTAGTACCTGCATCATGTCAGGCTAAGGCCACAGCAGTGAACGACTGATCAAGTTTCTGCCTGCTCAGTGCATATGTTCTTGTGGAGGGAGGCAGACAGCACATAGATGTATATATAATATGTCAGGATATGATAGGTGTGTGCGTGAGCAGTCGTGTCTGACTCTTTGAGACCCCATGAACAATAGCCCCCCAGGCTCTGCTACCCATGTAATTTTCCAAGCAAGATTACTGGAGTGGGTTGACATTTCCTCCTTCAGAGGATCTTCCCCGCCCAGGGACTGAACCCATGTCTCCTGCATCTGCTGCATCGGCAGGCGAATTCTTTACCATTGAGCCACCTGAGAAGCCCCAGAAGATGAGGTGTGTGTGTGTGTTAAATCACTTCAGTCATGTCCGACTCTGTGTGACGCTATGGACTGTAGACCCCCAGGCTGTTCTGTCCATGGGATTCTCTAGGCAAGAATACTGGAGTGGATTGTCCTCCAGGGGATCTTCCTGACCCAGGGATCAAACCTGCGTCTCTTAGGTTTCCTGCATCAACAGGCGGGTTCTTTACCTCCAGCGCCACCTACATGCTGTCAGATTCTACGGCACCATAGGGTGGACCACAGGCAGGGGTCTGGCTTGCTGCTGCTGTACAGAGGGTGGTCAGAAAAAGACCTCTCTGATTCTGGGCCATGTGAGCATGAGCTGAAGATGGGAAAGGTGGGTCTTGGGGCAGGCAGCCTTTCCAACTGCAGGTGTACAGGTGCCAAGATGGGAGTGTCCCTGGCATGTCTCTGGAACAGCCAGAGAGCAACGTGGCTGGAGCTTTGGGGGGAGTGGTGGAAGTGAGACCAGGGCGGGAGGTGAGACAGAGGGGAATCGGGATTCATCAGCTCAGGCTTCTACCCTGACAGAGGGGAAAGCTATCGCCCTGTTTCAGCAGAGGAGTAACGTGATTTGATCCGTGGCTTCAGCAGAGGTGCTTTTGCAGGTCATTCTGGCTGCTGCATGGAAGAAGGACTGTAGGCAGGAGAAGGAGAAGTAGCCCCCCTCCCTGCAGCTGAGAAGAAGGCACGGCTCTTGGTAAGAGCAGAGACACAATTCAGTGGAAGCTCAGATAACCTGCCCTTGATACCAAATTTCGCCAAAACAGCCACAGCTCACTTACCTGGAGAGACTCAAATTTGTCCATTTGACAGATTCCACTGGGAGGTCCCAGATCCATTACTCCATTCTGGGGTGACAGAATTGGGGTAGAACCATGGCAGTCTTCAAAGTACTCCATGCCCAGGGTTGGGAAGATCAAAGATGCTCACACATTACAGTGAAACAGAGCAGAGAGCCCCATGTGCTTGGAGAGAAAAAGCCCTAATCGGGGTTTAATGTCACTGTGAGCTCACCCAGGGGACAGGGTGCCAGGTGAGATGAGGCAACCCTTTGGGGCTTAGGAAGTGCTTTGCTGCAAGGAGCTGACTGTTCTCTGATGATCGGAGCTGTGGTGTGGGGGAGGGCGTAACTGATGCAGGGCATTGTGGGATCATGTGAGCAGGAAGCTCAGGTAAGTTAGGTGGGAATCACCTGGATGAGCCTTGCCGCTGACAAGACAGGATGAAACTGGAAGACTGAGCTAGAGTTGTTTGTTTTTTATTTTGTGGTGAAATACACATAACACTTGAAGCTTCACTGGTGGCTCAGATGGTAAAGAGTCCACCTGCGGTGTGCAAAACCCAGGTTCGATCCCTGGGTTGGGAAGATCCCCTGGAGAAGGAAATGGTTACCCACTCCTGTATCCTTGCCTGGAAAATTCCGTGGATGGAGGAGCCTGGCGGGCTACAGTCCATGGGGTCCCGAAGAGTCAGACATGATGGAGCGACTTCATTTCACACGTAGCTCTTAACCATCTCAACTGTACAGTTCAGTAATGTTAAGAACATCCACACTGTTGTACAACCAGTCTCTAGAATTCTTCCATCTTGCCAACCTGAAGCTCAGAATAAACCCATTAAGCAGTGATTGCCCCATTCCCTCTCCTTCCAGCCCTTGGCAACCACGGTTGTACTTTCTGTCTAAACTTGACTCTAGGCGCCTCATATCAGTGAACTTCTACAGTGTTTGTCTTGTTGTGACTGGCTTATTTCACTTAGCATCGTGTCTAAGGTTCATCCATTTACAGCATGTGTCAGGATCTCCTTCTTTATTAAGGCTGAATAATAGTCCCCTGTATGTGTATACCACACTTTGTTTACCCATTCATCTGTTTCTGGACATTTTGATTTGCTTCCACCTTTTGGATATTGTAATGAATGCTGCTATAAACAGTTCTTTGAGGCATAAGCTCAGAAATGGAATTACTGGATCACATAGTAATTCTATTTTTAATTTTTTGAGAAGCTGTCCGTGCTACAGTTTTATGTTGAGGAATTTTAACTACTGGAATAGAGCTCAGACTTTGTTCTGTCATCCATGGGGAGGTGAACAATGGAGTCTTCTGAGCAACTGCACAGAGCAGGCATTCTAAAAGAAAAGTTTAGGTTAAGGCAGCCAATTAGGAGACAGTTACAAATGTTAATTTCATGGGATTCTGATATGAAAGGAAAGATCAAAGTCAGTATTTCAGTTTGAAAGATACTAGAATTAACTTAGACATTAGAATATCTTCTAGTACTCACAGTAATTGAGATTGCTTCCTTTCCACTATCATCAGAGGCATTTACGAATTCTAAATGTTTTGGTGCAGAAACCAGAGTTCTCTCTGAGAAAGTAAACAAGCTTTCTTTAATATGAGAGATTTCATCTCCATCAGGATACACATACACTGTTATTTATTTATTTGGAAAAGCAATAAAAACTGCATATTGCGGGACGAACTCTCCTTAGTGCTGCGTGTAGAAATTTCCCGTCTGTTCTTTGACTTCGGGTTGGAATTGGAGATATGAAGACAAATCATAGACAGTCAGCTCAACCCTAGGAATGGGATGAATAAATTTAAGCCCTTATGCACTCATGATTCTGTTTGCAAATTGGTGGGTCCTGCCATCTTGGGAACCATCTCTCAGCTCTCTTCTCCTTTATTCCCTCATCCACTTGAGTATCAAATCTTCCTGGTTCCCCTCTCTGCCTCCATCCATCATTATCACTTACTTGAACTAATTCATCAGCTTTTGTATATAGGTCAGGATGCAGGCAGAATATGGAAACGACCCTGAATATTTCAAACGGAGGGAACTTAGTACAAGGAATTGGTGACACTGATGTATGTCTTCTGAGGAACAAACAAGGGTTTATAAGGCAACAAAGAGATAAGCAGGGCAGCTGCTACATACCCTGAAGGGACACATGGATCAAGAGGGTAGGGAGGATGCTGTCCTGCCCGGGAGCCAGGTTCCTTTGATGGGGCTGGACCCTGAGAGGATCTGCTCCGTGAGAGCGGGAACCAGGCAGGACCACAGAGGCAGGGACTGGAACAATGACCTGGAGAAGATGCAGTCCCGCTAGGGCTGCTGCCCAAAGGAAGCGCCTAGCTCCTCCCCACCTTCCAGTCTTCCACCATAGGGCAACACCAGCTGGAGGCCAGAAGACAAGGATGCCGAGAAACGTGGTCCCTGCAAAAAGGACAGGAAATAGACCAGACCATTAACAGGGCTGTGACCAGCACCACCTCCTGGTCTAGCTAATTAGACTCTGACCTTCCATCAGTCCATCCTCCACACTTCCTGGTTGGTTTCCCTGGAACATTGTGGGTATGGTGTCCCCACCAACTCTGGCATTGTCCCCTCCATGACAATTACCATGACTTCAAAGAGAGGCACATTGGAATTCCATGCTTTGTACTTTCTGCTACCAAAGTACCTCATATAGGCCCCGCTATCGCAATGACCATCCCTGTAGTCTTCACTTCAACTATTTCTCCCACTTGGTTTCAGCCCCTACAAGCCTGGAACCATGTTCTCATCACTAGTGTAGGCCTAACAGCACCAATCAAGAATGTCTGATGGATGACCATCAAACAGCTATTAATAGGATTATGCACCTTTTGATTTCTTTTACTAAACTTTTTATTTTGTAGTGTAATATAGCCAATTGACTGTATGGTGTATAGCAGATCAAATCCCTTACAATCGTACAGTGGGAGTGACAAATAGATTCAAGGGATTAGATCTGATAGACAGAGTAGCTAAAGAACTATGGATGGAAGTTTGTGACATTGTACAGGAGACAGGGATTGAGACCATCCCCAAGAACTAGAAATGCAAAAAGGCAAAATGTTTGTCTGGGGAGGCCTTACAAATAACTGCAAAAAGAAGAGAAGCTAAAGGCAAAGGAGAAAAAGAAAGATATGCCCATATGAATGCAGACTTCCAAAGAATAGCATGGAGAGATAAGAAAGTCTTCCTCAGTGATCAGTGCAAAGAAATAGAGGAAAACAATAAAATGGGAAAGACTAGAGGTCTCTTCAAGATAATTAGAGATACCAAGAGAACATTTCATACACAGATGGGCACAATAAAGGACAAAAATGGTATGGACCTAACAGAAGCAGAAGATGTTAAGAAGTGGCAAGAATACACAGAACTGTACAAAAAAGATCTTCACGACCCAGACAATCACGATGGTGTGATCACTCACCTAGAGCCAGACATCCTGGAATGTGAACTCAAGTGGGCCTTAGGAAGCATCACTATGAACAGAGCTAGTGGAGGTGAGGAATTCCAGTTGAGCTATTTCAAAACCTAAAAGATGATGCTGTGAAAGTGTTGCACTCAATATGCCAGCAAATTTGGAAAACTCAGCAGTGGCCACAGGACTGGAAAAGGTCAGTTTGAAAAATGACCAACCCCAAAGAAGGGCAAGGCCAAAGAATGTTGAAACTGCAGCACAATTGCAGTCATCTCACACACCAGCAAAGTAATGCTCAAAATTCTCCAAGCAAGGCTTCAACAGTAGGTGAACTGAGAACTTCCAGATGTTCAAGCTGGATTTAGAAAAGGCAGAGGAGCCAGAGATCAAATTGCCAACAACTGTTGGATCGTAGAAGAAGCAAGAGAGTTCCAGAAAAGCATCTACTTCTGCTTTATTGATTACACCAAAGCCTTCAATTGTGTGGATAACAACAAACTGTTGAAAATTCTTCAAGAGATGGAAATACCAGACCACCTGACCTCCCTCCTGAGAAATCTATATGCAGGTCAAGAAGCAACAGTTAGAACTGGACATGGAACAGCAGACTGATTCCAAATAGGAAAAGGAGTACGTCAAGGCTGTATAGTGTCACCCTACTTATTCAACTTATATGCATCATGTGAAATGCCGGGCTGGATGAAACACAAGCTGGAGTCAAAACTGCTGGGAGAAATATAAGGAACCTCAGATACGCAGATGACACCACCATTATGGCAGAAAATGAAAAAGAACTAAAGATCCTCTTAATGAAAGTGAAAGAGGAGAATAAAAAGTTGGCTTAAAACTCAACATTCAAAAAACAAAGATCATGGCATCTGGTCCCTTCACTTCATGGCAAATAGATGGGGAAACAGTGACAGACTTTATTTTATTGGGCTCCATAATCACTGCAGATGGTGACTGCAGCCATGAAATTAAAAGACACTTGCTCCTTGGAAGAAAAGCTATGACCAACCTAGACAGTATATTTAAAAAGCAGAGACATTACTCTGCTGACAAAGATCCATCTAGTCAAAGCTATGGTTTTTCCTGTAGTCAGGTCTTGATGTGAGAGTTGTACTATAAAGAAAACTGAGTGCTGAAGAATTGCTTTTTGTTGTAGAAGACTCTTGAGAATCCCTTGAATTACAAGGAGATCCAACCAGTACATCCTATAGGAAATCAGTCCTGAATATTCATTGGAAGGACTTATGTTGAAGCTGAAACTCCAATACTTTGGCCACTTGATGTGAAAAACTGACTCAATGGAAAAGACCCCGATGCTGGGAAAGATTGAGGGCAGGAAGAGAAGGGGACAACAGAGGATGAGATGATTGGATGGCATCACCGACTCAATGGACATGAGTTTGAGCAAGCTCCAGGAGATGGTGATGCACAGGGAAGCCTGGAGTGCTGCAGTCCAAAGAGTCGGACACAACTGAGTGACTGAACTGAACTGATAGCCAATTGATATTATTATGATATCAATTAATAGTTTGATTATAGTGTTATGATATTAATAGTTTCAGGTGGACAGCAAAGGGACTCAACCAAACGTATACACATATCCATTCCCCCAAAACTCCCCCATACTCCCCTTCTTATATAAATTCACCTTTTACATAAGTATTTTTAAATTCAAACAGTTTAACTTTAGAAAGTCTTGTATTATTACATATAATTCACACAGCAATTCTTTAGCTTGGACTATCTCTTATGACTCCACTTATTTTATAGAGAGAGAAAATCAAGATCCAGGGAAAGGCTATGATTTGTCAAGGGCACAGGGTGAGTCAGGGCTGCAAGCAGGTCCTGCTGCTGGTGTTCTGGATCAGAGTCCAAGGCCTGGGCAGTATGTTGCCTGTGGATTCCGGGCAGACTTTGCATGTGAAATACAGACTCCAGCCTTGGTGCTACTTCTGCGGCCTTTGCTCACTCTTACTATGTCTTCTTTGCTTCTTTTAGATATTATAAAGTTCTTCGAAAGTTGAGGCTTTTAGACCAAAGCAGAATGAATTCTAGGTTATTGGTTATGAAAAAGTTCAAGGTTATGAAAAAGATATTATCCAAATAGAGTAGATAGAGCTCTATCCAGATAGAGCAGAGCTGCTCTAACCAGTCATAGAATGTCACGTGGAGAAATGCGTTTGGCCACCTTTCCTATTGTGACTCTTCCTTTGTTTCCTTTATTAACTGATTTGCTTGCTAATTGTGACACACGTCCTTGTACCTATGGGGCTTTGGCTATATGAGAGATGATTCTGTGAAATGTTTACTCCGTTATTGAACATACGAAAATTCAATATTCATTGCTAATTGGGTCATCTCAGTTACTGAAGAGGAAAACGGCCTCCTGGCATATTCAGATGAAATTATCAGTTTCAAAATATTCATCTTTTTCTCTTCTCCCCCAGTACTTCAGTGGAGGCCCTCACAATATTTGCATGAACTAACGAACGAGAGATCTCCTGATTCATTCCCCTGCTAGAGATGCCTTCTAAAACAAAGCTCAACCTTGGCACTTTGCTTCTTAGAAGGAGGGAGGTGGGAGGGGGGTTCAGGATGGGGAACACATGTACACCCGTGGCGGATTCATGTCAGTGTATGGCAAAACCAATACAATATTGTAAAGTAATTAGCCCCCAATTAAGATAAATAAATTTATATTTTAGAAAAAGAAATGTTCACTCACTCCCCATTGTCCACAGAATGAAGTCTGAATGCCTTGGCTCTGTTGTTCATAATCTGATCCTTAATTCTCATTTTGCCCTCTAGTTCCTTTATGCTACTAGGGAATGGCAACTTGTTATCATTGTTTTGATAAATTTAGAGTGGATAGAACTTTAAATCAAACCAGTTTAATTAAAAAAGGAAACTTTTTAAAAAAATCTGAACATTGACTGTATTGTTGAAGCTCAATCTCAGAGAGAGAGGGAGAGGAGATGCAGATCTTGCTTTGTAGCTGTCTGCTAACTTCATTCAGCAAACAAGCTGTCCAGTGGGGCAACAATCCCAGGCTGCCTTGTCCCCAGATTGGCCATCACAGTCAAAGCCAGTCTTCTCTCTCACCAAATTCATATATTAACCCCAGAGAAACCTGATAGGCTGTTGAGTCATGACTATCCCTGAAAAACCTCTGATGGATCTGTTTGAGTCACGTGACTATCCCTGAGAATCTTCTGATTGGTTTGCTTGAGTCACATGACTATCTCTGAATGAATCCTTATAGAAAGACCTATGGAATATTATAATTTAGATATTTGAACCATATACCCTCCACTCTGAGCCCCATGAACAGCTCTCTGGGACCACAATGAAGGGAGAAGGGGTTCCCCAAAGGAACCAGAGGAAGAGGCAGGACACTACCTCAAGCAGGAGAAAACATGCCACTCTAGCCCACACCCACTGTATGCTTCTAGGGCTCCATATGTTCACAGGGTCCATTCAGGCTAAATGGCCCTCTTTTTTCAACTCTTCCTAGAAAAACAGTACTTCCTCCTTTGAGGAAAGGCAAGTGAATTCGCTCAGTCATGTTTAATTCTTTGAGACCCCATGGGCTGTAGCCTACCAGGCTCCTCCAGACGAGAGTACTCGAGTGGGTTGCCATGCCCTCCTGCGGGGAATCTTCCCGACCCCGGATTGAACCTGGGTCTCCCACATTGCAGGCAGACGCTTTACTGTCTGAGCCATCAGGGAAGCTCCTCCTTTGAGAAATCTTCCCAGATTCTTCTAAACAATGTAATTATTCCCCCTTCTGTGTTTCCACTGAACTTTGTATGTTCTTAGCTCAGAAGCATATATCTACTTCCTCCACCAGACTGTAGGTTCGTTCATTTGTGCATCTTGCTCCCTTTGGGGTTTAACAGTTCCTGACACACAGTAGGTTTTAGAGACATCTAGAAGCAGTGAGTAAGGTTAGCAAGAAGAACTCTTTAAGATTTCTCTACTTCTACATTAAAACCTAAATATACCTAACTTCATTCCCATTTTAAAATTCCTTACATGTTTTCACCATTCATCTTGTTTACCTGCATTCTTAAAAAAAGCTGCAAATCAAGTCACATTCTGTTTTATAGCAGTAAATCCAGATGCTGAGTTGGAAAAGAGACTTTCATGACTAAAAACCTTCAGCCTCACCAACTGCATGAAAATGCAGAGCATTTCTACTGAGGTTGGCAGCAGGCGATATCCCTAATGTTTCAACACACATTTTCCTGTGGAATATTGAAAAGTTAACTTGGGAGCTTCAATGTTGATATTACTCATTTTTCAAAAGAGACTGATGAGTGAGTCACTGGGGAAGTGGAAGTTATCAAGATTGTGTGTGTGTGTGTGTGTGTGTGTGTGTTGTGTGCTATAAAGGTGTACTGCCAAGAATCAGCCTGCTGAGGGCTTGGGATTTTAAAGGGCAGTGTTACAAGACCTGATTTAGAACTTGTGATTCTGCACTGCCGTGCTCATGGATTTTTAGAGACATGCATGGAAAGTGTACGGATGTGAGAGTTGGACCATAAAGAAGGCTGAGCACCAAAGAATTGTGGTACTTTCAACTTGTGATGCTGGAGAAGACTCTTGAGAGACTCTTGGACTGCAAGGAGATCCAACCAGTCAACCCTGAAGGAAAACCCTGAATATTCATTAGAAAGACTGATGCTGAAGCTGAAGCTCCAGTACTTTGGCCACCTGATGAAAAGAGCCGACTCATTGGAAAAGACCTTGAGGCTGATTGAAGGCAAAAGGAGAAAAGAGCCACAGAGGATGAGATGGTTGGATGGCATCACTGACTTATGGACATAAATTTAAGCAAACTCCAGGAAGGTACCAAAGTTTGTGCCAGAGAAGGAAACTTACACACCAGTCCTACTAAGCAGGGCAAGAGGCATGAACAGCACAGGTGATGACTCAGATGGCATCGGATATATCTGAATTATTCGTGACCTCGTCATAATGTTTTGCATTGAGCAGAAGCACCTGGCATTTCACACAGACAAACTTAGGTCCAAATCCTGACCATGCCTTGGTCGAAGTTGGTGTCAAATTCCTAGACTACTAAATTTGGAAGACAAATTAGAGTGCCTAGTGTCCATTGTGGTCCTGATGATAGCTACCATTTACCGCATGCCTAATGCATTACAGGGTTCCATTAGGTGCATACATCTCATTAAATCCACACAACCCTCAGGTCTGTTAAACATTATGACTCACCATCCTCCCATTTTGCAGCTATGACCATTGAGACCCAGAGAAGTTTAATAGCACGTGGATGATGATAGGGATAGTAAGTGATGGAAAATGTTTTAACTTAAATCTGCTGATCTCAATGTCCAGACCTTTTTCCTTCAGTCTATGTGGATCACAATAAACTGTGGAAAATTCTGAGAGAGATGGGAATACCAGACCACCTGACCTGCCTCTTGAGAAACCTGTATGCAGGTCAGGAAGCAACAGTTACAACTGGACATGGAAGAACAGATTGGTTCCAAACAGGCAAAGGAGTATGTCAAGGCTGTATATTGCCACACTGCTTATTTAACTTACATGCAGAGACTTCATTTTCACTTTTCACTTTCATACATTGGAGAAGGAAATGGCAACCCACTCCAGTATTCTTGCCCGAATCCCAGGGATGGGGGAGCCTGGTGGGCTGCCATCTATGGAGTCGCACAGAGTCGGACACAACTGAAGCGACTTAGCAGCAGCAGCAGCAGAGTACATCATGAAAAACGCTGGGCTGGAAGAAGCACAAGCTGGAATCAAGATGCCCGGAGACATATCAATAACCTCAGATATGCAGATGACAACACCCTTATGGCACAAAGTGAAGAGGAACTAAAAAGCCTCTTGATGAAAGTGCAAGAGGAGAGTGAAAAAGTTGGCTTAAAGCTCAACATTCAGAAAACGAAGATCGTGGCATCTGGTCCCATCACTTCATGGGAAATAGATGGGGACATAGAGGAAACAGTGTCAGACTTTATTTTGGGGCTCCAAAATCACTGCAGATGGTGATTGCAGCCATGAAATTAAAAGATGCTTACTCCTTGGAAGAAAAGTTATGACCAACCTAGATAACATATTGAAAAGCAGAGACATTACTTTGCCAACAAAGGTCTGTCTAGTCAAGGCTATGGTTTTTCCTGTGGTCATGTATGGATGTGAGAGTTGGACTGTGAAGAAGGCTGAGCGCTGAAGAATTGATGCTTTTGAACTGTGGAGTTGGAGAAGACTCTTGAGAGTCCCTTGGACTGCAAGGAGATCCAACCAGTCCATTCTGAAGGAGATCAGCCCTGGGATTTTTTGGAAGGACTGATGCTGAAGCTGAAACTCCAGTACTCTGGCCACTTCATGCGAAGACTTGACTCATTGGAAAAGACTCTGATGCTGGGAGGGATTGAGGGCAGGAGGAGAAGTGGACGACAGGGGATGAGATGGCTGGATGGCATTACTGACTCGATGGACGTGAGTCTGAGTGAACTCTGGGGGTTGGTGATGGACAGGGAGGCCTGGCATGCTGCAATTCATGGAGTCGCAAAGAGTCGGACACGACTGAGTGACTGAACTGAACTGATAGTTAACTTTTCTCCTGGACTTCCCTGGTGGCTCAGACAGTAAAGAATCTGCCTGCAGTGCAGGAGACCTGGGTTCAATCTCTGGGTTGGGAGGATCCCCTGGAGAAAGGAATGGCAATCCCACTCAAGTATTCTTTCCTGGAGAATCCCATGAAGAGAGGAGCCTGGTAGGCTACAGTCCATGGGGTCACAAAGGTTGGAAATGACCAAGCAACTAACACACACACGCACGCACGCGCACACACACACACACACACACAGAGACACGTATGTATGTACATATTACATATTTAGCTTTTAACTTCAAGAGATAAAAAAGAAATCAGTTTGTCACCCAGAAAGAACTCATGTTTCTCCCTAGAACTAAGCTAAAAGAGAAATGTAACACATGGTGTTTTTTTTTTTTTTTTATTGAGGGATAATTACTTTGCAGAATTTTGTTGTTTTCTGTCAAACCTCAACCTGAATCAACCGTAGGTATGCATTATATCCCCTCCTTTTTGAAATTCCCTCCTATCTCCCTCCCCATCCCACCCCTCTAGGTTGATACAGAGCCCCTGTTTGAGTTTCCTGAGCCATACAGCAAATTCCTGTTGGCTATCTACTTTACATATGGTAATGTAAGTTTCCATGTTACTCTTTCTATATGTCTCACCCTCTCCTCCCCTCTCCCCATGTCCACAAATCTATTCTCTTTGTCTGTTTCTCCATTGCTGCCCTGGAAATAAATCCTTCAGAACCATTTTGTTAGATTCCATATATGTGCGTTAGAATATGATATTTATCTTTCTCTTTCTGACTCACTTCACTCTGTATAATAGCTTCTATGTTCATCCACCTCATCAGAACTGACTCAAACCTGTTCCTTTTTATGGCTGAGTAATATACAGTGGAAGTGAGAAATAGATTTAAGGGACTGGATCTGATAAACAGAGTGCCTGATGAACTATGGACGGAGGTTCGTGACATTGTACAGGAGACAGGAATCAAGACCATCCCCAAGAAAAAGAAATGCAAAAAAGCAAAATGGCTGTCTGAGGAGGCCTTACCAATAGCTGTGAAAAGACAGGAAGTGAAAAGCAAAGGAGAAAAGGAAAGATATACCCATTTGAATGCAGAGTTCCAAAGAATAGCAAGGAGAGATAAGAAAGCCTTCCTCAGCCATCAATGCAAAGAAATAGAGAAAAACAATAGAATGGGAGAGACTAAAGATCTCTTCAAGAAAATTAGAGATACCAAGGGAACATTTCATGCAAAGATGGGCTCAATAAAGGACAGAAATGGTAGGGACCTAACAGAAGAAAAGAATATTAAGAATACGCAGAAGAACTGTACAAAAAAGATCATCATGACCCAGATATCACGATGGTGTAATCACTCACCTAGAGCCAGAAATCCTGGAATGTGAAATCAAGTGGGCCTTAGGAAGCATCACTACAAACAAAGCTAGTGGAGGTGATGGAATTCGAGTTGAGCTATTTCAAACCCTAAAAGATAATGCTCTGAAAGTGCTGCACTGAATATGTCAGCAAATTTGGAAAACTCAGCAGTGGCCACAGGACTGGAAAAGATCAGTTTTCATTCCAGTCCCAAAGAAAGGCAATGCCAAAGAATGCTCAAACTACTGCACAGTAGCACTCATCTCAAACGCTAGTAAAGTAATGCTCAAAATTCTCCAAGCCAGGCTTCAGTAATATGTGAACTGTCAACTTCCAGATGTTCAAGCTGGTTTTAGAAAAGGCAGAGGAACCAGAGATCAAATTGCCAACATCCACTGGATCATCGAAAAAGCAAGAGAATTCCAGAAAAACGTCTATTTCTGCTTTATTGACTATGCCAAGCCTTTGACTGTGGATCACAATAAACTGTGGAAAATTCTGAAAGAGATGGGAATACCAGAACACCTGGTCAGGCCTCTTGAGAAACCTCTATGCATGTCAGGAAGCAACAGTTAGAACTGGACATGAAACAATAGACTGTTTCCAAATAGGAAAAGGAGTATGTCAAGGCTATATATTGTCACCCTACTTATTTAACTTATATGCAGAGTACATCATGAGAAATGCTGGGCTGGAAGAAGCACAAGCTGGAATCAAGATTGCCAGGAGAAATATCAATAACCTCAGATATACAGATGACAGTACCCTTATGGCAGAAAGTGAAAAAGAACTAAAGAGCCTCTTGATGAAAGTGAAAGAGGAGAGTGAAAAGGTTGGCTTAAAGCTCAACATTCAGAAAACAAAGATCGTGGCATCCGGTCCCATCACTGCATGGCAAATAGATGGGGAAACAGTGGCTGACTTTATTTTTCTGGGCTCCAAAATCACTGCAGATGGTGATTGCAGCCATGAAATTAAAAGATGCTTACTCCTTAGAAGGTAAGTCATGACCAACTTAGACAGCATATTCAAAAGCAGAGACATTACTTTGCCAACAAAGGTCTGTCTAGTCAAGGCTATAGTTTTTCCAGCGGTCATGTATGGATGTGAGAGTTGGGCTATAAAGAAAGCTGAGTGCTGAAGAACTGATGCTTTTGAACTGTGGTGATGGAGAAGACTCTTGAGAGTCCCTTGGACTGCAGGGAAATCCAACCAGTCCATTCTAAAGGAGATCAGTCCTGGGCGTTCATTGGAAGGACCGATGTTGAAGCTGAAACTCCAATACTTTGACCACCTGATGCGAAGAGCTGACTCATTGGAAAAGACCCTGATGCTGGGAAAGATTGAGGGCAGGAGGAGAAGGGGATGACAGAGGATGAGATGGTTGGATGGCATCACCAACTCGATGGACATGGGTTTGTGTGGACTCCAGGAGTTTGTGATGGACAGGGAAGCCTGGCGTGCTGTGGTTCATGGGGTCTCAAAGAGTCGGACACGAATGAGCGACTGAACTGAACTGAATAATTATCAGTGCTGAGCATCTTTTCATGTGTCTGTTAGCCATCTGTATGTCTTCTTTGGAGAAATGTTTGTTTAGGTCCTTTTACCACTTTTTGATTGGGTTCTTCGTTTTGTTGGTATTGAGTTGTATGAGCTGCTTGTATATTTTGGAAATTAATCCTTTGTCAGTTGTTTCATTTGGTATTATTTTCTCCCATTCTGAGGGTTGTCTTTTCACCTTGCTTATAGTTTCCTTTGCTGTGCAAAAGCTTTTAAATTTAATCAGGTCCCACTTGTTTACTTTTGTTTTTATTTCCATTAATCTAGGAGGTGGGTCATAGAGGCTCTTGCTTTGATTTATGTCATCAAGTATTCTGCGTATGTTTTTCCTCTAAGAGTTTTATAGTTTCTGGTCTTATATTTAGGTCTTTAATCCATTTTGAGTTTATATTTGTTTATGGTGTTAAGAAGTTTTCTAATTTCATTCTTTTGCATGTAGCTGTCCAGTTTTCCCAGCACCATTTATTGAAGAGGCTGTCTTTGCCCCACTGTATATTCTTGCCTCCTTTGTCAAAAATAAGGTACCCATAGGTGCATGAGTTTATTTCTGGGCTTTCTGTATTGTTCCATTGGTCCTTATTTCTGTTTTTGTGCCAGTACCATACTGACTTGATGACTATAGCTTTGTAGCATAATCTGAAGTCTGGAAGGTTGATTCCTCCAGCTCCATTCTTCTTTCTCAAGACAGCTTTGGCAATTCGGAATCCCTTTGACAGTGCCCAGTGAAAGACCATTCAGCACCACCACCCACCCCATGATTCAGAAATGTTCTGGGGCAGCTCAGGGATAGCTCTTTATGCCTTTTGATTTTTCAAATAGGAGAGGAACAATGCTTGAATTTTGTGGTCCTTGCGGGCAGAATTGTGGCAGATGTAATGGGGATGCTGGTTTGATTCTCCATAAAGGATTTGGAGCTGCCCAGCCTGTGGCCAACAGCCTCACCAGGCAGTGAGTAGTTTCCTTTCCCTGAGCCCGTCAATAGAGGCTGGAGGACAGCTGAACAGGATGTTGGAGAGAGGGTGCACACAGGACAGAGCCCCAGGCTAGAGGGCTGGCAGCTCCCCTGCACCAACACCGAACCCCGCCCCCCCCCACCCGGCCCCTGGCTCATCTATTGGAACACACTTGAAACTTCTGTGGGCTGCCACACTTGGCAAGTGCAAGCCATCTTGTAGGAGGGAAATGTGAGCATAGCCAGTTTATTACGTTTTTTCTGCTCATTGGGCTATTTAAATCAAATTTTCTTTATTTTTGTCTAATCTTTGTTCAGTTGTGCAATGGTGAATGTTCTTTCTCTGTTGGATCGCTGATTGCATTTTGGGTAGATTCCATCACATCCCAGGAAACTTTGCTAATCCAAAGTGCAGTGTGGTCCAGTTTAAAATTGGATTCTCATATAAGATCCAGAGCCTTCCCCCTTCAGTCACTGTGCAGGTGTGGCTATGGATGCTGAGGTGGGGAGGGGCTTATCTGCCCTCTCCTTTTTCATCTCTCCCCTTAGTAATATGAGTGTGAAAATATCCACCTCCAAGCCGCCTCCCACCCCCCGACCCCCCGCTTCTGAGTCTCTCACTTCTTGGTGTGTTGGGTCAAAGAAGAGGGAGATAAAAGGGACTTGTGTAACTGGCCATGTTAGTCCTTTTGCTGTTGGCTGACCAACTGGCCATGGGGTTTCCTTGGTGGCTCAGGAGTAAAGAATCCACCTGCATTGCAGGAGACACAGATCAGGAAGATTTCCTGGAGAAGGGAATGGCAACTCCACTCAAGTGTTCTTTCCTGGAGAAGTCCATGGACAGAGGAACGTGGTGGGCTGCAACCCACAGGATTGCATAAGAGTCGGACACAACTTATGCACAACAACAACAACGGCTGTTGCATGGACACTCTGTGCATGGAGATGTCCAAGCGACAACCACAGCAAGCTTACCACTTGTTGGGGCTGGTTCTTAGGGGGCTGCATTCTGTAACTCACTTAATACTCACAGCAACCTCCTGAATTAGGTCTATTATTATTCCCAAATTATAAATGAGGAAACTCAGGCATGGGGCACAGAAACATGCCCAAGGTCAAGTAGGAGGTGAACCCAGGTGGTCCTGGTGACAGACGGCCTTGTCTCTCATGGGTCTGAGTGAGGTCTTAGGAAGGCCTGGTAGGGGCACCCTGATATTGGAGTTTCAGAACACAGCTTCCTTCTTCTACCCGCTTCAATTCCTCTCCTCTGAAGAACACCCCCAAAGGGGACACTGTTATTCCCATGGCCCATAGTAGTACATTTTAGCTAGGCATGTGGCTGTCAGAATAAACGCCATGTTGCCCACCTCCTTTCCATTAGCTGTGGGTGCTGGCCGATGAGATGTGAGCAGAAATATCAAAGGCAACTTCCAGGAACCTTCCGATGAGCCAGTTGACACGACCTCTTTGCCTCTTCCTCCCCACTTCTTCCAACTGGCTGCTTGGATGGGGACATGATACCTAGAGCTCTATCCAAGGGGAGGAGAATCCATACCCCATTGATGACAGAGAGGGGAGCTGGAAAGAACCTGGTTCCTCAAAGACTTTGTGGTGCCCATGTGCTGTGCTGGCTGTCAGGTGCCTACCTCTAAATTACTGCATGGTGGAGAAATAAACTTCTTTCTTTAGTCAAGCCACAAATTATCTAGAGGCCAAACCTAAATCCAGCTAATTGGCCTAGATCGCTTACTCTCATTCTTCCTTCTACTGTTGAGGTCAGCAAAAGAGCAAACAGCAGGCTCATGGCCTGAGCAGACAGTGGATAAAACACTATTCATTAATTCTCACAGGCAGCTGATATCTCTATTGTGAGTCTCTTAGCCCCTCTCTTGGCTTCAGAGGGTCGGAGCATCTCTTCCTATGTTTTTCAGCTTCCTTCTCCAAGCGGGCATGTCATACCTGATGGCTCTCACTCTCTACCCTCACCAGTCTTCTTATAAGAGGGTTTAGGGTGCAATGGCAGCTGGAGGACAGACCAACTGTGCTGACACTTGATGAGTCTGCTTCTTGGACCTGCTGGCCAGGTCTCAGGCAACACGAAGATCTCAATCGTGATCCTGTGAGGTGTGTTTCCTAGTTACGAGCCAAGATGGTCTGTGAAGCTGTGAACAAGCACATTAAACGGCATTGATTTCAGCAGTTCACCAGTGGTCAGGCTCTTGTGGACATCTTCATATTCATGTGGGATTCTTGTTGGCTGAGTCAGTGTCTGCAGTGTTGCAGGAGAGCCACGTTTTGAATGAGTAGATCAATGAATCAATGAACTCTTTGGCAGCCCTTTTAAGCAACTTTAATTCTGAAGAGGTGACTAATAGCATCAGTGGATAAAGATGGTGATTGAGAGTGTGAATCAGAGGTTTGTCTACACTTCCAGGGTGGGAAACAGTGTTTCAGTCGAGCAAAAGTGTCCCCAGACTCAAGTCCAGAGTCCAGTGTGTGCAAGCAGCATCCAGTCTTGGATGCCTGGCTGGAGAGGCAGGTACCACAGGCCAGAGTTGCTGGGCAGGATGCCTCAGAGCCCAGATGGGAGCCCCGATGCAGTCACTGACGGACCATGCGACTTCAGGTAAGATATTCAACTCTGCTAAAGAGAAAGATTACCCTTGACACTTGCTGAAACGGTAAAGAAGACTTGATTCGGGACTGTTGCAAAGGGATCAAGACTGTTACCACAGAGAAGAGAGATCAAGCTCAGATTCAAATACAGCAAAGACAGTGGGGATTTCTAGCCAAGGAACAGAGTGGAGGATCAGCAGATGAACACTTACTAGAAAGAGACATCCAGAGTGGGATGGGACTCCAAGGGGTAAGATTTCACCTTCTAATGCAGGTTTGATCCCTGGGCCTAAAGCTAAGATCCTAAATGCCTCACAGCCAAAAACCCAAAACAGAAAACAGAAACAAACTCAATAAAGACTTCAAGGGGCTCCCCTGATAGCTCAGTTGGTAAAAAATCCTCCTGCAATGCAGGACACCCCAGTTCAATTCCTGGGTCAGGAAGATCCCCTGGAGAAGGGATAGGTTACCCAGTCCAGTGTTCTTAGGCTTCCCTTGTGGCTCAGCTGGTAAAGAATCTGCCTGTAATGCAGGGGACCCCAGTTTGATTCCTGGGTTGGGAAGATCCCCTGGAGAAGGGAAAGTCTGCCCACTCCAATATTCTGGCCTGGAGAGTATTCTGGAGAATTCCATGGACTATATAGTCCATGAGATCGCCAAGAGTCAGACTCAACTGAGTGATTTTCACTTTCAAAAATGGTCTACATCAAAAAGAAAAAAAAAAGAAGAGTAGGAGGATTCTCACTAAATTACTGTAGCAGGAGGATTCTTCCTAAAAGAAAACTTGGCAAGCCAAAGACAGGGCCCAGGATTAGATCTGGTCAGAAAGGAGCTCAGAGGAACCTATCTGGGGATTGGCCGTGCCTTTATCATTCTTTTTTAAATTTGTATTTATTTTTTAATTTTTGGTCATGCCAGGCAGCATGCGGAATGTTAGTTCCCCAACCAGGGATCAAACCCACACCTCCTGCAGTGGAAACCCAGAGTCCTAACCACTGCACCACCAGGGAAGTCCCAAGTCTTTGTCATTCTTGAGCCTGTCTCTTGTCATAATACCTTTGCAGTGTTGTTATGAAGACAACACAAGGCAGAGCAGTGGAAGAAGAAAGGGGAGCTAGAATCCAGCCCTGCCTGTGCTTAGCTTGTTGTGCAGATGTTTTACCTACAGGGTCAGTGAGTGACTATTTTAGATTTATGGGTCATAAGGTCTTTGTCTCATTAATCAGCTCCATCTTCGTAGTGTGAAAGTGGTAATAGATAATAATGCATCAGTGAATGAGGGTGACTGCATTCCAGTAAGGAGAAGGCAGTGGCACTGCACTCCAGTGCTCTTGCCTGGAATATCCCTTGGATGGAGGAACCTGGTAGGCTGCAGTCCATGGGGTCGCTGAGAGTTGGACATGACTCAGTGACTTCACTTTCACTTTTCACTTTCATGCACTGGAGAAGGAAATGGCAACCCACTCCAGTGTTCTTGCCTGGAGAATCTCAGGGACGGGGGAGCCTGCTGGGCTGCCGTCTATGGGGTCGCACAGAGTCGGACACAACTGAAGCGACTTAGCAGCAGCAGCAGCAGCATTCCAATAAAGCTTTATTTACCAAAATAAGATGTGTGCCTGAGACATAGATTGACCTCTGTGTAGAGGGGGAGCATCTTTTTCCAGTTCATGCAAAAGTACTCTATAGAATAATGGTGCAGTTTTCATAGGGCTTGCATTCTATTTCCCTCACATGATCGGTTATCATTTTATAACCCAGTGATCATATATGGAGAAGGGAATGGCAGCCCACTACAGTGTTCTTGCCTAGAGAATCCTGTGGACAGAGGAGCCTGGTGGGCTGTTGTGCATAGGGTCGCACAGAGTCAGACACGACTGAAGCAACTTAGCAGCAGCAGCAGCAGTGATCATATATGTGTTGTGTGAGCCTCTTTATAAACCTTTTTGCAGTAAAGTAGATACAAATATTTAAAAATAGATTCTCTTGTGTGATTGTCCCAGGATGCTGGTCTATGGGACTTGGGACAGGGAGATCAGGGGACCAGGGAGGGACAGTGTCCAGCAGGCGACACAGTGAGGATGAGAGTCCTGCCATGCGGGACACACCCAGATGGTCACACAGATGTCCTCCTGGAGGCACCAGCCACATCTCCACCCTTGGAAAAAGGCCAGGATGTGGGTTGCACTCGAGTTGACCCTACTCATCCCTAAAGACAGGCAAATAATAAAGACAAAGCAGGGGGTCCAGAATGAGAGTACAGCAAAATTAGCCAGTAGTCGACCCACCCCGTGGCAGACAGATGGGCACCAACAGCTAGAAGGGCTTACATGTGAGGAAAAAACCGAAGGATTGGGGATCAGGATACCCAGCAGGAGAACAGAAGATGTATTAACAGAAGCAGAGGATGCCACAGCCCTGGGCTCCCCTGGTTCCTGCTACCTCTGTCCAACCAGGTTATGCATGGGCTTGGTTATTTTACTGAAAACAACCGTGATGCCATCCATTCTTTCTGCCAGAGCCTTGAAGCTTCCATCATGCCAGGAATCATGGTATCCAGCACCCCTTAGCTTTCATTCAGCATTCTAGACATCGTCATTACTATTCTGTATTGGCACCCTGCCAGGGCAATTGTCATTAATTCAGTGTTTCATCCTATACTAGAGCCAAAATTCAGAATGTTTAAAAAGAAGATTCTGGGTCAGTGGACTATTTAATAAGATTTCAGCTTCATTCCTATCATTTCAATAAATAACTGCGTCTACACACTTTGAGCACAAGGCCTCAGCAGGAGAAAGGGGATTCAACCACACTAATATTCCCAACTCTTCCTCTCCAGCACACATCTGTATGTCTTTCCTGAATTCAGATTGATTTTTGCAAGGCATTTCCACCTACAGAGCATGAAAGCTGAGTTTTCTACCTAAAGCCCAATAAAGTTTTAGATTGGGTTCAGCAGAGTGGAGGCCCTTCAAGACACAAGACACATGGCCCCAGTGGTAAATCTTCACTCTGCTTGTACGAGACTGACAAAGATTAAGTGGATGCTGACTAGGGGTCAAGCATTTTGTTAACACCAATTGGAAAATAAAACAGGTGGTGCTAGTGGTAAAGAACCCGCCTGCCAATGCAGGAGACAGACACAGGTTTGATCCCTGGTCAGAAAGATCCCCTGGAGGAGCGCATGGCAAACCTACTCCAATATTCTTGCCTGGAGAATCCCATGGTCAGAGAAGCCTGGTGGGCTACTGTCCATAGGGTCACAAAGAGTCAGACATGACTGAAGTGACTTAGCATGCATGCAGTTGAAAGATATGACTGCAGCAGCCACGGGGTCAGCCTCTGGAGCCAGGAAAAGCTTTCTCGGGGAAGACATCTCTGGAGCTATGACTTGAAGCATGAGTCGGAGTCACCCAGAAAAGAAAGAAACAAGATGAGTCCTCGTGGGTATAACTTGCCCATCTGTGTTTGTAGGGTTCTGCAGAGATATAGAACCGAAAGGATAGATAATCATATCTTCACCAATTTATGATAGGGTTACATCCTGATAAGCCCATTGTAAGTTGAAAATATTACAAGTCAAAAATGCATTTCTTACACCTAACCTGCCAAGCATCATTGCTTAGCCTTGTTATTCAGTCACTCAGTTGTGTCCAACTCTGCAACCCCACGGATTGCAGCACACCAGGCTTCACTGTCCTTCACCGTCTCCTGGAGTTTGCTCAAATTCATGTCCATTGAGACAGTGATGCCATCCAACCATCTCATCCACTGTCTCTCCCTTCTCCTCCTGCCTTCAATCTTTCCCAACATCAGGGTCTTTTCCAATGAGTCAGCTCTTCGCATCAGGTGACCGAAGTATTGGAGTTTCAGCTTCAACATCAGTCCTTCCAATGAACACCCAGGACTGATCTCCTTTAAGATGGACTAGTTGGATCTCCTTGCTGTCCAAGGGACTGTCAGGAGTCTTTGCCAACACAACAGTTTGAAGGCCTCAGTTTTTCAGCACTCAGACATTTTTATTGTCTAGCTCTCACATCTGTACATAACTACTGGAAAAACCATAGCTTTGACTATACGGCCCTTGTCAGTAAAGTAATCTCTCTGCTTTTTTAATATGCCATCTAGATTTGTCATAGCTTTTCTTCCAAGGATGAGGTGTCTTTTAATTTCATGGCTGCAGTCACCATCCGCAGTGATTTTGGAGTCCAGGAAAATAAAGTCTCTCGCTGTTTCCATTGTTTTCCCATCTATTTGCCATGAAGTGATGGGACCAGATGCCATGATCTTCTTTTTTCGAATGTTGAGTTTTAAGCCAGCTATTTCACTCTCCTCTTTCACCTTCATCAAGAAACTCTATAACTCCTCTTCCCTTTCTGCCATTAGGATGATGTCATCTGCATATCTGAGGTTATTGATATTTCTTCTTGCACTCTTAATTCCAGCTTGTGCTTCATCCAGCCTAGCATTTCACATGATGTACTCTGCATATAAGTTAAATAAGCAGGATGACAATATACAGCCTTGACATACTCCTTTCCTAATTTTGAACCAGTCCATTTATCCGTGTCCAGTTCTAACTTGTTGACCTGCATACAGATTTCACAGGAGGCAGATAAGGTGTTCTGGTATTCGCATCTCTGGAAGAATTTTCCGTAGTTTGTTGTTGATCCACACAGTCAAAGGCTTTAGCCTAGCCTCGCCTATCCTTTTTGCTTAGCCTAGTCTGCCTTAAATGTGCTCAGAATGCTGACATTAGCCTATCATTGGGCGAAAACATCCAACACAAAGCTCGTTTTATTGTTAAGTGTTTTTTTTTTTTTTTTTACCTATTTGGATATCTACCTTTCACACTAGAGTTTTCCTCAAATGTTTAGAGATATTTAGTGGCTTGTTTGGATGACTGGATTAAGTTTATTTATTTATTTTTAAAACTTATTTATTTTAATTGGAGACTGATTACTTTAGAATATTATAGTGCTTTTGCCATACATCGACATGTAAGTGTTGCATAGCTCATGTAATTTATTGCATACTGTACTGAAGTGAAAAACAGCATAGCTGTCTGGGTGTAGAATGGTTGTGAGTATTTTGGTTGTTTACCCTTGTGATCTTGTGGCTGGTGGAACTGCAGCCTCTCCTGCTACCCAGTATCATGACACCGCCTACTGTATGGTTGAGAAAAGATGAAAATTCAAACTTTGAAGTGTAGTTTCTCCTGAAACCAAACCCATTGATTCTTGATTCTTTTTTTTTTTAGTTGTCAGATATGCTAATTCCAAGAGTTCTTTCCCCTTCTCTGATGGTTCCTTTTTCATTGCACCTTATTGTGTTTTTTTGTTTTATACAGTATCTCCTCCTAACTGTCTGAGGATATTAATTGTAGTTATTTTGAAGTTTCCTCTTCTCTGCATTTATTTCTGTTTCCTCTAAAGTCCTTTGATGTTTTTATTTTCTCTCTGCTTTTCATTTTGAAGGTTTTCCTCAAATGGTTACTGGTCATTGATAACCATTGACTGATAGTGAAGAAGGAGGCAATAAAAAACTGGTTGGTAGGTCCTGGGCCTGGAGGCTCCCCACTGGTGGAGCATCGGACAGCTAGAGCTGGTGGAGAAGTTCCTCCACGGGATGACCAGGCTGCAACTGGCCATGTCAGGGTCTGAAAATCTTCACTCTCTGGGGCCTCTTCAGTCTTGTGAATGGTGTTGATCTTGGCCTGGCCTCTGAGGATGTGGCTACAAGACAGGACATGGGAATTGGGACAGCTTTTATGAGTCAGACCTTTGTTTATTCCCCTCCTCACTTCAGCCATGTGCGCATGCCCACCCTTCCCTGTGAGTGACCCAGCATCATAAGGCTGGGAGTGGATTTGTGGGTCCAACAGTGTAGGTGAAGAGTGTCAGCTCTACAGCCCCCAGAACAGCCCATTTTCGGTGGACCCCAGTCCTTCCATAGCTGGAGATTCTCTGAAGTTCTGTGAGTAACTGGCTTGCCGGGCTCACCTAAAGGAGCACTGACATCAGAGCTTCCGACAGTCCATTCAGTCAGCTCCTCCTTCTGCTTGGCTTTTTAAACATGTGATGACAGCTCACTCTTTGGTATAAATGGTCCTGATCTCTTTGTCCCAGTGGGTTCATACTGGTTTTATTCCTTGTCTTCCTTGGGGACTCATCCAGTCACTGAATAAATACTTAATGATCACTTACCCTGTGCCAGGCGCTGTTCCAAAGGAGTGGGCAGAAACACGGCCATACTTGTCCACCTGGTGCTTGCATTCTAATCATCCAAATGCATCTTGTCAATTCCCCATGTTTACTGGAAAGTGTCAAGCCATCTTCTACAAATGTAACTCAGACCATGTCCCTCCCCTATTGGAAACCCTTGTCAACCAAGTACGAGCTCATACTGCTCACTGCAGGACAGGCCAATAAATCAAGAAATGAGTTGTAATTAACCTCCAATTAAAATAAATAAGTTTATATTAAAAAAAAAAAAAAGAAATGAGTTGTTGGGGCAAGGAATCACAACTTTATTCAGAAAGCCAAACAGACCAAGAAGATGGTGGACTAGTATCACAGAGAACCATCTACCCTGAATTAGAATTCAGGCTTCTTTTCTACTAAGAGGGGAGAGGGCATGGCTGGTTATTGCAACTTCTTAGTGCTGAATCCTTTGTTCTTGCAGCTGTCCACATGGGTCTGGTCACCATGATCCTCCAACAAGACAAATGTTACTGTCTTTTCTGCAACTTTTTATCTCTAGTATTAAAAAGTGAAGATATCACTTTGCCAACAAAGGTCTGTATAGTCAAAGCTATGGTGTTTCCAGTAGTCATGTATGGATGTGAGAGTTGGACCATAATGAAGACTGTGTGCTGAATTGATGGTTTTGAACTGTGTTACTGGAGAAGATTCTTGTCAGTCTCTTAGACAGCAAGGAGATCAAACCAGTTAATCCTAAATGAAACCAACCCTGAGTATTCATTAGAAGGACTGGTGCTGAAGCTCCAATAGCTTGGGCACCTGATGTGAAAGGCCAGCTCACTGGAAAAGACCCAGATGCTGGAAAAGATTGAGGGCAGGAAGAGAAGGGGACAATAGAGGGTGAGATGGTTGAATGGCATCACCAGCTCAATGGACATGAGTTTGAGCAAGCTCTGGGAGATGGTGAAGGACAGGCAGGCCTCTCATGCTGCAATCCATGGGGTCGCAAAGAGTGGGACATGACTGAGCAACTAAACAACAACAATTAATGGAAAAGTGTTATACCTATAAAGGTCAGAACCTTGAGAATGCCCTAGCATGTGTATTTCAAGCTACAGGTAGCATTCTTGACAAAGGTGCCAAGCCAGCATGACTCAGCACAGGCTGCAGAGCACAAGGATGAGAGCTGAAGGAATAGATCTAGTACTGGAGTCAGGTTTGTTCTTCTCTGCTACACCCTTGCAGCATCCTCGCACTGCAGCGAGACTGGGCCAAGGCCCTTGCCCTAGCTGGAATGAGTCCTGATGCCTCCCCCAAACTCTCCCCAGGCTCCTGCAGCCTCACTCCTAACTCAGCTCCGCTTTCTCCTTCCTGTTCCTCCAGCATTCGGTGCCCTGTTGTTATTTATTATCACATTAGGCTTCACAGCACTCCCTGGAGAAAGAAATTGTTGCCTCCACTTTGCAAGTAAGCAAAGTTTAGAAACTTCACATCACCAAGTTAGGTCAGGTCACAAAATGAGCAAGTGATGCCAGCTGGGTTCAAGGAGGGATGTCTGAGGTCACAGCTCCCCTTGGCACCCAAACTGCCTCCCTCGCTTCTCTCCAGAGCAGTGTTTACAACACTTAGGAAGACACAAAGCCGTGTTCTCTCTCTCTCTCTCTGTCCCTCTCATCACTTCCCCACCTGCTGTCAGAGAATAAAGAGAGAGGGACCAAATCAGAGCACTGGCAGGAGCCCAATGAAGTGAATGTGAAAGTTGCTCCATAGTATCTGACTCTGCGACCCCATGGACTATACAGCCAGTGGAATTCTCCAGGCCAGAATACTGGAGTGAGTAGCCTTTCCCTTCTCCAGGGGATCTTCCCAACCCAGGGATCGAACTGGTGTCTCCTGCATTGCAGATGGATTTTTTTTTAACCAACTGAGCTATTAGGGAAGCCCTGGCAGGAGCCAAGGATCCTACTTGTCTTGGAGAGGCTGACACTTTCAGAGATTGTCTTCTTTTCTCCTCCTTAAGGACACACAGATCCCTGGGAACAGTCACCAACGTGGCCATTTGTCAGCTTCAGGTTGATGAAGATGAGTCTGGAAGAAGCAGAGGCCCCAGGCGTATTGAACCCCTTTTAAAGTTATTGGTCAGAATCTGCAGTCATCCTTCCCTCATCTCCCTCCCTTCCCCCACCCTCCACCCTCCATTCTTTACCTCCCACCCCTCCTCCTTCCATCTCCCTCCCCACCTCTCCTCCTGGATTCCCCCCCAACCCTGGATTCTTCACCCCCACCTTCCACCCTCTACTTTCCACCTCTCCTCCACCAGCATCTGTTTCCTCCTCTCCACACTCAATCACTTTTCTCCCAGCTTTTTGATAACCCTCCTGGTGGTCTCCCTACCTTCTTTCTCTCCCTCTTTATTCCCCAAGCTGTCCAGCAGGGTCTCTTTCAAGTGCTAAAGAAACAAGTTCCCATTGTGTTAGAAATTCTCCAGGGGCTTCTCCTGGTCTCTACAAAAAGCCCAGACCCCAGCGGCCCTGTTCCTCCTAACCCGCTGCAGCCACCTCCCCACTTGCCTTGTGTCACCCACCCCTTCATCCAGCCTGTACTGTGCCCCAGCAGCCCCTTCTCCCTTGCCCGGGGCATGTCCAGTCTGCCTGGGGCCCGGGCGCCTGCTGTTTCTCCTGGGTCCTCAGCTCCAAGAAGTCTGCTCCAAGTCCTTCTGCTCCCCCGATACACCCCTGGCCCCTGTGCCCCCTGCTGGCTCTCTGCACATTTACACTGTTGGAGAGGACTGTATTGCTCTATCTACCAAATCAGTCTTGATTCCAGGGGGTCACCAGATATCTATGTGATGTGATACACCTAGAAATGCCCTCAAATTCAAAAATACCTGATCCTTATATTTCACCATTAAAATTCACATTTTTGTTTCCATTTAGGCATAAGAAAGAGCTCTCAAACCTAAAATAGCTACCAAAGGGCTAAAGCATGAAGAACCTGTCTTGGTAAGCTTTAGCATCTCAGATCACTTTCCAAACTGACAGACAGCTTTGAGACAGGATTCCCAACTTCAGATCCACAAAATGCCCTCTTAATATTTGCCCCATCACCCCACCAGCCAAATGCTTCCCTTTTTTTTGTCAATTGATTTTTCTTTCATTTAATGCATTCCTTTTAAAGGACTTTTAGTTCATATCTGAAACAGCAAACCAATATCACTTGCTTTAAATAGAAGGTGACTGTCAAGAAAAATCAATGAAACAAAATCATATGACAAAACTCAACCAAAAGTGTGAGCTGAGTCCTACCCTCTCTTTCTTTGTATTAAAAAGAGGATGGAATTAGCAAGTGATGGAGAGATGGTCAAAGTACCAGGCTGACTTTCTTCTTGATCAGGAGAATGAAGCAAAAACTGAAATGTCCAATAGTGTACTGCTTTCCATGCAGCTCCTGAACTAAGCAGTCAAAACATTGGTGATAGCACATGCTTTATGAAATGCTAGCTGAGTGGGAAGGGAACGTGGGCAAGGAAGGAATTGGTAGAGAGGGTACTAAACCAAAGATCATCATAACGGTCCCTAACCTTGGGTTGGGTGGGTGCAGGTCATCACCCACGGAGCAGACCACCAGCCAGTTCTCCAGAAAGTCTGATTTCCTGTGTCGGGTGGTGGGTGTCTGCATTTTAATTTAGTCAAGCCTGCTGGTAGTGGCTTTGATGGAGCTGATGGAGACTTCTCTGAGAAACACTGGCCCAGCACATGGAGCTGTGACTGGAACGTTCCTGAGCCCCATCCCAAAGCTCCAGGTTTCACTGGTGTTTCTGACCCTCCCTAGCTTGTTGACCTTGGCATGACCTTGGCATGTTGCCCCCCTTCCTCATGCAGACAATGCTTCACCTACAAAAGCAGTGACAATTCTGCCCAGGCATGTGGCTGAGAGCTGGTCACAAGCTCTATGTAGAGAGGAAAAGTCCCTGGTCAGCTCTGGACTATGCAGATAGTGGGCACTCAGAGAGCTTTCAGGGGTCATCACAGTGGCTGGGGAGAAGGAAGCACTGCACGGGAGGGAAGAAACCTCAGGATTTAGCCCTGAATTAGGCTCCCTCCTCCTGGTCAGTGATAACAGTGGGGTTGAGAGTAACCATTTATTGGGATTCTATGAGTGGATATTCTTATGCTGCTTTTGAGATCATTGGCAGAGCCGGATTCAAACCCAGGTCTCCAAGACCTGTGGCACCAGCATCTGTGCCTGTCACATTTCCTTTCTTCCCAGACCTTCACCAGGGTCCCCTTGACTTTGTCACAGGGTCCCCGCACTCTCTAATATCCTTTACCTCCATTGTTCAGTCCACTCTCTGGCCTCTTCCTTATGCCGACCACATACACCCTCTGACTTCAGGGTTGCTGGCTCTTCCCGGACCTCTATTTCCCAATAACCATCTCTAGAGGGGGCCCATCCTCCTACCTTCCAACCAGAGGCCAAGAGGGTCTCTTTCTTTTCACATAACCCCATGAGAGGCTGTTATGAGCTGAATTGTGTCCCCACACATTCATATAATGAAATCCTAACCCCCAACACCTGAGAATGTGACAATATTTGGAGATAGGGTCTTAAAGAGATGATTAAGATCCATCATAAGGGTGGGCTCTAATGGACATGACTGGTGTCCTTTTAAGAGGAGGAGGATTAGGACATAGACCTGAAAGGAGTGCTGAAACCAGGTGAGTTCACAGCAAGAAGACAGCCATCTACAAGCTAAGGAGGAATGACTCACCGGAAGTGAACCCTGCCCACACCTTCATCTTGGACTTCTAGTCTCCAGGACTGTGAGAACCTAAATTTCTGTGTTTTAAGCTCCCCACCTCCTTGACCCATATGCGGTATGTTGTTGTAACAGATGAAGGAGCCTCTGAAATTAAAAGACACTTGCTCCTTGGAAGAAAAGCTATGACAAAGCTAGACATGGAGTGTATTGAAAAGCAGAGACATCACTTTGCCAACAAAGGTCTGTCTAATCAAAGCTGTGGTTTTTCCGGTAGTCATATACAGATGTGAGAGTAGGACCATAAAGAAGACTGAGTGCCAAAGAATTGATGTCTTGGAACTGTGGTGCTGGAGGAAACTTTTGAGAGTCCCATGGATTGCAAGGAGATCAAACAGTCAGTCCTAAAGGAAATCAACCCTGAATATTCATTGGAAGGACTGATGCTGAAGTTCTGATACTTTGGCCACCTGATGCGAACAGCCAACTCATTGGAAAAGACCCTGAAGCTGGGAAAGGTGGAGGACAGGAGGAGAAGGGGATGACAGAGGATGAGATAGTTGGATAGCATCACCAACTCAATGGACATGAATTTGAGCAAACTCCGGGAGATGGTGGAGGACAGAGGAGCCTGGCATGCTGCAGTTCATGAGGTAGCAAAGAGTCAGACATGACTTCGCAGCTGAACAACAACAAGCAGACTGTACCAAAGGCTGATGGTTCCTCTGATGCATCCTTGGGAACTCAAGCAAATATAACCTCTAGATCCCAGCCCCACTGCAAGGCAGCTACCTGAGGTCTCCAAGGAGGAGGACATAGGTATTCCTCTCCTTGTGTGTGTGGCGAAACTTGAGGATCTTCGTAGAGGTGACTCTGTTACTAATAACAGCAAGGATCGTGCTCCAGGGGCTGCTGCCACTAGTGCCTGGACCACAGCTGGAGCCACCACTGTCTGAGACAGGACGTGATGAAGCCACGTGCACATGAGGCTACTTGAATCACCGGGCCACGTTCAGTGCGTGAGGCGTTTGCTGAGCCACTACTTCTTTCCTGGGGACAGTTTGAATATGTTTATTATTCTGGTGATGCTGCCCCTAACCAGGCCTCTCCTGCAGCTGGCTGTGAGCTGTTTCATTTCTCCTCACTCAACAGATAAAAAGGAAATGGAACGGAGTGGGCTGCATCAGAGCACCCCTGGCCCTGTTGCCATGCACACCCCAGTCTCTTCCCCTTATGTTTAATCCAAGGTCCTCACTTCCAGGGTCCTCGCTGTAACACGGCCCTTCTGACCCCTTCCCAAACCTCTCCAGTGCTACCAAGAGAAACACAATAGGCCAAACTTCTGTACAGAAGTAATGCCATGAAACGGAAAGTGGTTGCTTAGGAGATAAACAGGAATTGTATTAATACTAATGCTCTGCCTAATTTTGTGAATGAAAGTGGGGTGAAAGTGAAAGTTGCTCAGTCGTGTCCAACTCTTTGTGACCCGATGAACTGTACTGTCCATGGAATTCTCCAGGCCAGAATACTGGAGTGGGTAACCTTTCCCTTCTCCAGGGGCTCTTCCCAACCCAGGGATCGAACCCAGGTCTCCCACATGGCAGGTGGATTCTTTACCAACTGAGCCTACCAGGGAAGCCAATTTTGTGAACTGATGTTATAAAGAGAAAAGTTTCGTGTTTAAGATGAGGATAACTTTACAGGCATCCTCTCCCAGCCCCTCTCCCTCTCTCTGTGTGTATACAGGGACTTAAACTCTGACTTAGCTTCTTCATCCATCAAATGGGAATCATTGTCCTTCCTGAGGGGTAATTGGGAAGATTAATTAAGGTGAAAAAATGTAAAGTAAGAGCAGTTTCTGACAATGGAATCTTGGGCAATCATGGACTCCTTCCACAGCGCTTTTGGAGTTTACTATGTGCCAGGCACTCCTCTCTGCTTGAAATAGAGTGGACAAAACTCAGGCCAGTTCTTATTCTCATGGAGATTACATTCCTCGTAGCTAGCATGGTAAAGCATCTGCCTGCAATGCGGGAGATCTGGGTTCAATTCCTGGGTCGGGAAGTTCCCCTGGAAAAGGAAATGGCACCCCACTCCAGTATTCTTGCCTGGAGGATCCCATGGACAGCAGAACCTGGCGGGCTACAGTCCATGGGGTCGCAAGAGTAGGGCATGACTTAGCACTTTCTTTCTTTATTTCTAAGGATAGACAAGGAGTGAAAAGAAAACATACAGTAAATGTGGTCATTCACATTGTGTTATTGCTGTGCAAGATGTATCCTGGGTGATGGGACAGAGAGCTGGGTGGGGAGGGCAGGCTAGTGGGGATCACCATGGTGATGATGATCACAATAAAGATGGTGATGAGGGTGGTGATGATGATGATGGTGACAACAATGTTGATGATGATAATTGTGGTGATAAGGATGACATGTTGATGGTGGTGGTAACGATGATGGTGACACCAGGGACCTTTGTACCATGAGCGGGCTTCTTGACTTCTCTGAGCCTCAAGTTCTCAACCACAGCATGAAGATACAAAGCCACCTTGCAGAAAAGCCTAAGAATTACATGACTGGAGTTAAAAGCGGGACCACCCACATAATTAGAGGGGTCCAGTGCAAAATGAGAAGGCAATGGCAACCCATTCCAGTACTCCTGCCTGGAAAATCCTGTGGATGGAGGAGCCTGGTAGGCTGCAGTCCATGGGGTCGCTAAGAGTTGGACACGACTGAGCATCTTCACTTTCACTTTTCACTTTCATGCATTGGAGAAAGAAATGGCAACCCACTCCAATGTTCTTACCTGGAGAATCCCAGGGATGGGGGAGCCTGGTGGGCTGCTGTCTATGGGGTCCCACAGGGTCGGACATGACTGAAGTGACTTAGCAGCAACAGTGCAATATGAGGGGCTTCCTCCATGACTCAGCAGGTAAAGAACCCGCCTGCAACGCAGGAAATGCAGGAGACGCAGTTTTGATTCCTGGGTAGGGAAGAGGGCCTGGTAGCCCACTCCAGTATTGTTGCCTGGAGAATCCCATGGACAGAGGAGCCTGGAAGGCTGCAGTCCACAGCATCACAGAGTCAGACACGAGTGAGCGACTGAGCGCAACACGTGCAAAATGAACGTGCAGATGCCCTGTTCAAATCTTGTTAAACTTCCCTCTCGGCTGTGTCTTCCTTTCCCTCGGGTGGAAGGAAGAGAGGGAGACGCGACAGAGGGCCCCTCGACCCCTCTCTGTGGTCTGCTTCCTTAACCTGTCCCCAGAAATGTAAAGCTCAGCAACTTGTAGCGAGCAGACTCCAGCTTTCCATCCTGGTCTCAGTTCTTCCGCTTTCTATAGAATTTCCCCTTCTCCCAACCAAGATTTTCTTATTTCTAAATTAAGCAATTAAAAACTTTTTGGATGTATTAACTCAAACTTCACCACGGACCAAACCTGAGCTAATTCTTTTGTACACATCATTGCACTGAATCCTCACAACAACCCTCAGAAGTAGACTTGATGTTTATCCCACTTTACAGATAAGGAAAACTGAGGCTGAGCAAGGTTGCCAGACCCGGCGCTAGTTTGTTTCAGATAGACCTGCGGTCCCTTCAGTGTTGACAGACTGGAACTTGGTGACTCTTACACATTTTGGCAGCACACTCCCTTGGATGAAATACTTCCAGAGAGACTGGGCCCTGAAAATAGCAACTCTTAAAATATTAATTCTCTGTAATGCTCCTCACAGACTCGCTTTCTAACGAGGCCTCCCACATTCCTAGTAAAATCAGGGAAAGGAAATCTCCATGTGTGGTTCCAGTCTGGGCCCTGCCATCAGCGGTGGCTGGGTGGGTGTCAGAGTCTGTTTTGCTTCCTTCCTTTGCCGGCTGATCAGTACCTGCCGTGTCTGGTGGCTTTAGAACCTGCTAAATGAACCCTCTTGGCTCCCTCCTGCACAGATCCACGCTGTGAGTGGAGAAGTGATTCTCCCCTCCCCCAACCCTCATCACACCAATCAAACCAAACAGACCTGCCCCCGACGGGGCCCACGGGACTCAGCAGCTATAAAACAGTCCTCCTAACTGATTCCGAAAGGAACCGGAGCCCATTACTGGGGCCCCGTGTTTTAATGAATTGATGACTACAAGCCAGGGATTGGAGACTGAGAATTCTGGAAAATTCCTCTCCTGAACGCAGCCTCCCACTGTGGTGGAAGGTGTGATGGGACAGACAACTCAGATATCCATCATGTCCCTGAGCAGAGCAGGGCTCTCAAGCCTCAGGAGGCATCAGAAACCCACTGGAGCTGGTGGGAAGGCAGGTTCCCTGTCCTGGGACTCTGTGATTGGTCTAGGGTGTGTCCCGAGTAGCTGCCTTGCTCAGAGGAGCTCTGTAGACTGTGGACCAACCTTGAGAAATAGAAGAGGAATCACAGGACAGGCAGTCCTGAATGCTGGGCCTTCACCCACTCAAGTATCCAAACAATTGTTTACCCAGTGTGTTCTTTGTGATAGACCGTGATATGGCATACACACAGATATGAGGACAGGGTGCCTGCCCCACCCAGGAAATGGAAAGAGCACTGGGCCTCAGGAGAGCTGGATTCAAATCCTGCTGTTGCCACTTTAACTCTGACCAGGGGAAGTCGCTTCATCTCTCGAGGCTTCAGTTTCCTTGTCCATAAAAAGAAATTAATGCTGATTCTCTAGGGCTGTCATGTGGGTTAAACAAATTACAGCGTGGAGTTTGTGAGCTGTACAATAGCACGTATGAATACAGAAGGAGTTTCATGAGTTGTGTGATTGCACATATGTGCAGAATGGTCATAATCATTTTTGAGGTCAGCTCTTCTGTCTCCCTTCCTGCTTCATCCTGTTCCCTCTAAATGCCCTGTGCGATAGGACTGAGTCAAGGTAGAGGAAGCAGTCATATTTTTTGAGCATCTACTGTATGCTAGGAACTGAGCTAAATCCTTTAAATACATTATTTCATTTCATCCCCATTTTACAGATGAGGAAAACAGACCCAGGCAGTAGAAGAGTTCATGTATAAAGGGCTTCAAAGCTTTATTCATCATCACAAGTGGTCCTGTGGTCACTGCAGGGCATGGGCCAGCATCCTATCCTTCTATACACTTTTATAGTTTTCCATATGCTCTGCAGTGAATCCTGCTTTGAGGACTTCACAGACTGATTCATGGACAGACCTTTGCAATCGAATATTCTTAAAGAAACTAGAAAGAAAAAAAGACTGATCTGGGTGGTTCTGTGAGGACTTCATGGACCCTTCCTGACCTGTGTGGGAAAGAAGCCCTTGTCTAGGGAGGTGTGTTGCTAGGCTTCTCCATCCGTGAAGGAATTAATTGAACCCAGCGCATCCCTGAATGTGTTTGTGAATCCTGAGAGCCTTGAATTCTCCACAAGATACACTTGGGAATAATTAGCCAAATGCAATTGCCTTAGTAACCAAGTTTACATCCAGGCCCCATGGAGTGGCCCAGCATTTGAACAGAATTAATCAATGTCAACCATGCTGCTGTTTGCTCTTTGCAGGATTAAAGGAAAAACAACAAGCCTGAAACATAGCTTGACTGGATGCACTTTCTCTCCCAAAGGAGAAGAAAATGATTTGAGTTGCTCCATGGGGTTTTAGGCCAGATGTAAGAAAGAACTGACTGGCTAGAGTGTGTCTACACTGTAAAAATTGTTTCCATGCCTTGAAATCAAGTCTGGGGTCTCTAACTGGTACATCCAGGTTCCATCTTGGACTCTGTGACCTGGAGGAAAGGTTTAACTGCTCCCAGCCTCAGTTTTGTGGTCCAGTAAGATAAGGATGATATTAGTTTTCTTGGGCTGCATATAGAGTTCTGCAGACGAAGCAGCTTAAACAGAAGTTTATTTTCTCATGATTCTGGGGGCTGGAAGTTCAAGGTCAATGTGTCAGCAGGGTTGGTCTCTTCTTACAGATGGCCGCCTTCTTCCTGTGTCTGCACGCAGTCGTCCCTCTGTGTGTGTCTGGGTCCTCATTGCCTCTTCTTGTAAGGACCCAGTCAGATTAGATTGGGGCCACCCCAGTGACCTCATTTTAACTTAGTCATCTCTTAAAAGGTTGTATCTGCAAGTATGGTCACATTTTGAGGTACTGGGGATTAGAGCTTCAACTCTGAAGTTCGGGGGACATGATGTAGACTGAATGGGCTTCCCTTGTGGCTCAGACAGTAAAGAATCCACTTGCAATGCAGGAGACCCGAGTTTGATCCCTGGGTTGGGAAGATCCCCTGGAGTAGTAAATTGCAACCCACTCCAATATTCTTGCCTGGAGAATCCCGTGGACAAAGGAGCCTGGTGGGCTATGGTTCATGAGGTCACAAAGAGTCAGACACGACTGAATGACTAAGCACACGCACAATGTAGGCTGAATCATCCCTCCTGCAAAGATGTCAGGTCCAAATCCCCCCAGATCTGTGAACACAATAGCTTACATAGAAAAAAAAAAAAAAAGACTTTGTACATATGCTTATGTTAAGGATTATGAGCTGGGAAAATTATCCTGGATTATCTAGGTGGGTCCAATGTAGCCAGAAATGTCCTTATAAGAAAGACAGGGGAAGTCAGAGTCAGCAGTAGATGAGACAGGGAGGGGCCACAGTCAAGGAACAGAGGTCTCTATAGAAGATAGAGGAAAAGTCAAGGAAGCGGGTTCTCCCTAGAGCCTCCCAGAGGAGCTCAGTCCTGTTGACACCTGCTTTTAGCCCTGAAGATGCATTTTTGGACTGTAAGAGGAAAATCTGCTTTGAGTCGCTAAGTTTGTAGTGATTTATTACAGCAGCAGTTAACACAACATTGTAAATCAACTATACTTCAATAAAATAAATTTTTAAAAATAACAAACGCGTCTCCAGCACTGGGTCTTACTGTGAATCTATGTCCTCATAACTCCGAGGCTCCTCTTTTCCTCTTTGTGTACAAGTATAGTGGTAGAGCTTGCTGGTTTGCTTTGATGCCTTCAGTTGATGGGTTGAAAATTTGACAACTACATCTCAGCATTCACTTTTTCTTTTGACATGATGTTAGAATATGGAAGCCTAAAGTCTGGCCACTAGCACTGCAGGCACCAGAGGGCCATTAAAGGGGTTTGTGTAAGAAGGGATGGGTGGATGCTTTGTAAAGCCATTTGTTGTTGTTGTTCAGTCACTAAATCGTGTCCGACTCTTTGCAACCCCATGGACTGCAGCACCCCAGGCTTCCCTGTCCTTCACCATCTCCTAGAGATTGCTCAAACTCATGTCCATTGAGTCTATCATGCCATCCAACTGCCTCATCCTCCATCATCCCCTTCTCCTCTGCCTTCAGTCATTCCCAGCATCAGGGTCTTTTTCCAATGAGTTGGTTCTTTGCATCAGATGGCCAAATTACTGGAGTTTCAGCTTCAGCATCAGTCTTTCTAATGAATATTCAGGATTGATTTCCTTTAGGATGGACTAGTAAAGCCATTGGATCAATGCAAAGAAATAGAGGAAGACAACAGAACGGGAAAGACTAGAGATCTCTTCAAGAAAATTAGAGATACCAAGGGGATATTTCATGCAAAGATGGGCTCAATAAAGGACAGAAATGGTATGGACCTAACAGAAGCAGAAGATACTAAGAAGAGGTGGCAAGAATACACAGAAGTACTCTACAAAAAAGATCTTCACGACCCAGATAATCACAATGGTGTGATCACTCACCTAGAGCCAGCCATCCTGGAATGTGAAGTCAAGTGGGCCTTAGAAAGCATCACTATGAACAAAGCTAGTGGAGGTGATGGAATTCCAGTTGAACTATTTCAAATCCTGAAAGATGATGCTGTGAAAATGCTGCACTCAATATGCCAGCAAATTTGGAAAACTCAGCAGTGGCCACAGGACTGGAAAAGGTCAGTTTTCATTCCAATCCCAAAGAAAGGCAATGCCAAAGAATGCTCAACCTACCTACTGCACAATTTCACTCATCTCACATGCTAGTAAAGTAATGCTCAAAATTCTCCAAGCCAGGATTCAGCAATACGTCAACCATGAACTTTCAGATATTCAAGCTGGTTTGAGAAAAGGCAGAGGAACCAGAGATAAAATTGCCAACGTCTGCTGGATCATCAAAAAAGGAAGAGAGTTCCAGAAAAACATCTATTTCTGCTTTATTGACTCTGCCAAAGCCTTTGACTGTGTGGTTCACAATAAACTGTGGAAAATTCTGAAAGAGAAGGGCATACCAGACTACCTGACCTGCCTCTTGAGAAACCTGTATGCAGGTCAGGAAGCAAGAGTTAGAACTGGACATGGAACAGACTGGTTCCAAATAGGAAAAGGGGTACGTCAAGGCTGTATATTGTCACCCTGCTTATTTAACTTCTCTGCAGAGTCCATCATGAGAAATGCTGGGCTGGAAGAAGCACAAGCTGGAATCAAGATTACCGGGAGAAATATCAATAAGCTCAGATATGCAGATGACACTACCCTTATGGCAGAAAGTGAAGAGGAACTCAAAAGCCTCTTGATGAAAGTGAAAGAGGAGAGTGAAAAAATTGGCTTAAAGCTCAACATTCAGAAAATGAAGATCATGGCATCTGGTCCCATCACTTCATGGGAAATAGATGGGGACATAGTGGAAACAGTGTCAGACTTTATTTTTTATTTTTGATAAAACACTCCAAAATCACTGCAGATGGTGATTGCAGCCATGAAATTAAAAGATGCTTACTCCTTGGAAGGAAAGTTATGATCAACGTAGACAGTATACTGAAAAGCAGAGACATTATTTTGCCAACAAAGGTCCATCTAGTCAAGGCTATGGTTTTTCCAGTGGTCATGTATGGATGTGAGAGTTGCACTGTGAAGAAAGCTGAGCGCCAAAGAATTGATGCTTTTACACTGTGATGTTGGAGAAGACTCTTGAGAGTCCCTTGGACTGCAAGGAGATCCAACCAGTCCATTCTAAAGGAGATCAGCCCCAGGTGTTCTTTGGAAGGAATGATGCTAAAGCTGAAACTCCTATACTTTGGCCACCTCATGCGAAGAGTTGACTCATTGGAAAAGACTCTGATGCTGGGAGGGATTGGGGGCAGGAGGAAAAGGGGATGACAGAGGATGAGATGGCTGGATGGCATGACCGACTCGATGGACATGAGTTTGAGTGAACTCTGGGAGTTGGTGATGGACAGGGAGGCCTGGCGTGCTGCGATTCATGAGATTGCAAAGAGCTGGACACGATCTAGCAACTGAACTGAACTGAACTGAACTGAAAAAAGAAATACAACCTTGTACTTGGATGTTGTAATAAAGAAACATATCCTGAAATCCAAGTGACATAATTTTATTTATCAAATCAGATATTCATTATAACCCCGCTCCTTGAATTAGTACCACCTAGTTGAGATTCTCGGACTCGAATTCATTTTTTTCTTGAGTTTCTCCCCCAAGCAGAGAACACTGGTCTAGAGGCAAGATGAGAATGAGTCTTGTTTACTGACATGTGACCTTTGACCCTCTGTAAATACTTCTTTCTTCATAATAAAATATAAGTAATGAGTGATACCTGCCTCTCAGAGTTGGGTTGGAATTGAGGGAGGTGACAGAGAAAGTGACACCATAGCACCTGATTCAGAGAAGCCACACCCCTCATGAAACCCACATGACCCGCCCACAGGGTGCCTGGCTCACAGGAAGGTCTCCGTGAACTGCAGACCTTAACAGTACCAGGACTTCCGCTAACATGAAGGCATTGTGTTGGGGGCTGAGGTCTGTACATGGCCCCTGCTTTCCACAGGAAGCAGGGGAGAGATGAGAGAAAGAAGTGAAATCTAACTGGTAACAATGATCCTGGTTGCAGACTTGATACCCAGTTTGTGGAAGGACAGTCCATGCCCTTCCCCAAAATGCGAGAACCAAGCTCATCTGCCCCTGTCCCCCATCGTCTTGCTGCTGAATGGATGCCAGCTGGCCACCGAGGTCCACAGCCAAGGTTAATCCCAGCATTTTAACCCCAGCTTGGTCACTGCCTCCAGCCTATTCCCTGGTGCCCAATCTGATAGCCCAGCCCTATGTTATTAACCACAAGCCTGCACCCTGTGGGCCTGGCACTGGGCTGGTTGCTCTCATAAATCCTCACTGACACTGAACAGAAACATCTAGTACTCAGCCAGCCTGACAGAAGATGCCAAGAATTGCTTCTTCAGTCTAACAACCTGAAGTTCGCTCCCTAATCAAACAGAGGTCTTGTCTGTGTTCAGAACTGGCCATCCTTCATCTGGTCCCCAGTCCTGCCTATAATGCTCTTCATGCGACCCCTTGGAGAGCAGTGAAGAAATACAGAACTTTCCGGATCAGATGACTGACACCATCAAATCTGTGTTTCAGAACATTATAAAGTTCCTGTAATAGTTAGGATGTAGATTTAGGTAGTTTGTTGCTGTTTAGTCGCTAAGTCATGTCAGATTCTTTTGAGACCCCATGGACTGTAGCCCACCACGCTTCTCTGTCCATGGGATTCTCCAGGCAAGAATACTGGAGTGCCTTGCCATTTCCTTCTCCAGGGGAGCTTCCAGACTCAGGGATCAAACCCATGTCTCCTGCATTGCAGGCGGATCCTCTACCACTGAGTTACCTGGGATGCTCTTGGGGGTGCTTTAACAGTGAGCAGAATGAAAACAACTGACGTTAACAAATCCTCACCATGACTACCTGGAGTACATGTTATTATACAGTTTATAGATGGGGAAACTGAGACTCTACCCTGGGCGTTGTGCCAAGACCTCAGGACCAGAAGATTTGGGGTAGAAACATGGCCTCTCCTGTCCATCTCCCTTTCCTCCTCCATGATGCCAACAGCACGTTCTTTCCCTAGGGGTGAAATATCCACAGATGTTCATTTCACAGACGTGGCTCCTTTTCCAGCAGGTTTTCATTTGTCTTTATTGCTGCATAAGATTGCAGACACTCAGAGACCCCCAGCAAAGGGACACGTGCAGATATGTCCCCATGGCCCTTTTTTGCAGTCTGAATCAGAGCCATTTCTGTGCTGTTTTTTTTTTAAATAGCCCGGCTGACATTTTATGGTTTGTTTTATTGGAGGGCTGGGGGATAATTCAAAAGCAAAACCGGGTTTTATAGCCTTTGCAAGCACACTTTCCATCAAAGCATCATTTTGCCCAGCTCTAAAATTATGGGTCTGTCCTCAGAAAACATCGTCGCAAACTTACCCATCCACACAGTGCTTCTGATGCCCTTTCCGAACACAAGGGCTGATTTTCAGCTGGATGACGTGCTTGAGCTGAGATACAATCAATGTGAAAAGCAGAACCGGAGGAAATGGCCCTGGAACCCGCTAACCTAGAGGTTCGGATAAGATGCTTTGCCCATAAATGCTATTCTTATTAAATCCTGAATGACTCAGGCTCCCGGCTGCTCTGTAAGGCTTTGCAAGTCTGCCTGGTGAGTTTCCTATGAAAGATACCTAATTCACTTTGTAAAAGCTTAAGAAGCTCCCTTTAAAGAACAATGATAGAACCTTCATTGTTGTTTATTTCAGCACTGCTTGTGCACCGGGAGCCCCACTAAGCCTCCCATGATAGCACCTCCGTGTATACACCCCCAGCCACTGTCAGACAGGAACCATCATTCCCAGTTTCCAGATTAGGCAAGCGAGGCTCAGAGGATGCTGCCCAAGGTCATATAGCTCTCGTAGCAGTCTTTTATCATGGCAGAACAAGTTTCTACTAAAGGGGAGGTTTTTTACATTTATTTCCTCAGTTTCCCAGGGGTCAGGAGTTGGTGCACAGCTTAGCTGGCCCTTCTGCTCAGGGTGTCACAAGCCTTCGATCCTGGAGCCCACTGGGATGCCTTCCTTTCTGGATCTTTCTGGATCTGTCCCAAGGTCTCCTGATTGTTGACAGACTTCTGTCCCTGGTGGCCACAGGAGTGAAGTCCCTGTTTCCTTGCTGACATTCAGTTTCTAGAAGTGCCTGTAGTGGCCTGCCATGTCGCTGCTCCCACAGGACGGCCGGCAAGGGAGGCTCCTGTATTCAGGCCCACCAGGATGAGTCTGATAGCCTGCAATCATCGGGATGACCCTGCCACCTTGTCTTGTCCCCTCAGCTGGATGGATATCACAGGTTTAAACCATTCACCCTCTCAGCCTTCTGTGCCTTCACTGGCAAAATGAGAGCTTGCTCCTGGGTCATATCAGACTTTCTCTTTCCTGCCATTCAGATGTCAACCTGATGCTACATCTTCTGAAAGCCCTTCCATGGCCGCCTACTCAAAGCAGGTCTCCTTTCTAGACCCTGATTTGTTCTTCTCAGAGCACTTGTCCCAACTTGGGGTCGTGTCCATTTTTCACTCCTGTCCCCCTCCTAGAAGCGAGCTCCATTTGACTGGCTCTGTCTTGTCCACTGTCGTGGCCCCAGGGACCATGGAGGGGATGCCTGAGGATCACTGACTCCCCTGTGTGCTGAGAGCCGATGCAGAGCTTGTGTCAGACAGTTTGTCCACACCACAAGGGAAGCCGAGGTACAGGGGGTTCACCCCAACACCAAGAGGTGTGGGCGTGGGGACTCAGGCAGGTTGCTCCTGAGTAGGACTCGCCCAGACAGAACACCCTCTTTCCTTGGAGCCATGGGGTCTAGTCTACCAAGTCACTCGTGCGTGCTAAGTGCCTTCAGTCATGTCCGAGTCTGCAACCCCATGGACTGTAGCCCACCAGGCTCCTCTGTCCATGGGGATTCTCCAGGCAAGAACACTGGAGTGGGTTGCCATTTCCTTTTCCAGGGGGTCTTCCTGACCCAGAGATCGAAGGACCCGGCGTCCCTTATGTCCTCTGAACTGGCAAGCGGGTTCTTTGCCACTAGCGCCACCTAGAAAGCCAAGTCACTCATACCTCTGCCCTTGTTTGGTCCTCAGGATGTAAGAGGCCACAAACAGGGACCTTCTGATGGGCTCTAATGGACGGTGGTCCTCTCCAAGGTCACACCGTGGTCACTGAGGGACTCTAGTTGGAGCTTGACATTTACCCACCTCCTCCATAAGCTCTCCTTCTGCTCCACTAGGCATGCAGCTTCCTGTGGCTGTTGCAGTAAATTCTCACAAAATCGGTGGCTTCAAAACATGCAAATCTGTGACCTCACAGTTCTGGCCAGAAGGCTGAAATTCAGGTGCCTGTGGGGCCACCCTACCCCAGAGGCTCTGGGAGAGAATCTTTGCCTTCCTCTTCCAGCTTCTGGGAGCTGCTGGTTCTCCTTGGCTTGTGGCCACATCACTCCAGACTCTGCCTCTGTCTAGACATGACCTCTTCTCCCCATTGTGTCTGTGACAAAACCCCTCTCTCCTTTCTAAGATAACAGACAGCATCAAACTCAAGGTTATTTCATCTTGAGATCCTTAACTAATTCCTTGGAGGAGCAAAGGCCGTGACTCAAAATAGCATCACGTTCTGAGGTCCTAAGTATTCTGAATTCGGGGGGGATGCTATTCACCCACCTATACCAGTCGCCTCTCCTTAGGCTTGCCACCACTGCCCCATCTTTTCTTGGTTCTTCCATCCTGGTCCCCACTGGTCCATGTGATCCCTGGCCGGCCGTTCCCTCTTCCCTGGGCTCCGTGGCCAGTCTGTACTGTGGCTTCTGAGCCTTCCACCTGCGTGTCTCCCCTCCCCTTCCCACTGAGTCTGAGCTTCTGGAGGGGAGGGACTATGTCTGGAGCCTCTGCAGGTCAAGCTCTCTGCCCAGATCTGCCAGGAGGAAGCACTTGAGGAATGTCCCCAGAAGGAAAAGGAAGGGACTGAAGGAGGAGATGAAGGATGAAGAAGGAAGGACTGGAGAGAGGTGGTCAGAAAACCCAAGACAGGGCACGCTCAGCATCAGGGGAGGCAGCAGCTCGGGTCAAGGACCTTGCAGCCGTTCGGGTCCAAGCTTCTGCTCATGGCCACCTCTTCTGAGATCCCCAGGCCCCAGACAAGGTCACCCTAGTCCAGTGACACCTTAAAGAAAGGATGCTCTTTCACATTCACTGCTGTTTTCATTCTTAACAAGTATCTATTTTCCCTTTTCTCACCTTTCTTGAAGAAACATTCCCGGGGTAGGCCCTAGACGGGGGCCCAAGTGTTTGCTGATTTGAGCCACAAACACTTGACTCCAGGTCTTCTGCCTTTTGTTTTAATTGTGTGTGTTCTCAAGTTCATCCTTCCCCTGGGGGCTCCGTTAACAACCCACCTCTGTTCACCAGGGATGTTGGTGAACTTGGCAGCATGGAGTTCATTGGTTTAATGCCCATCAATATTCATGGTGGGAAAAGTCACAACAAAATGAAAATTTAATATATGGATTGAGTGTCCCTTTCTTTCCCCAAAGCTGCAGACATTGCCTCATATGGTTCCAAATAACCACGTTGTGTTTTCAGGTAGAATTGCTATTTGATAAACTCTGGAGCAGTCACTTTTTATTTCCAAGAAAGCCATCATTAGCCTCAAAGGATTTGACATTGACTCTAAATGGGTGAGTGGGGCTTGCATTTCTAAAATCTATGGCTTTAATACAACACTTCGGAAAGTGTGTGCTTGCTAATGGTGTGTAAATCAGAGCTGAAAGTGTCAACTCAGTTTCTCCAAGGCTGTGTATCTCACATTCATTCTTCCCTGTTTCCTGTGTGTTGATAAAGATTCTCTTCTCTCTAAATCTCTGCTCAGGCTCTTCTGAGTTCTTTTGAAACCGGGCTTCATCTTTTGGACTTCCATGTTGGTTTCTGCATTGTCCAGTCTTAGTTAAAACCTACTAAGTCAGTTTAGGGGCTTCCATGATAGCTGAGATGGTAAAGAATCTGCTTGCAATGCAGGAGACTGCAGTTCGATCCCTGGGTCAGGAACATCTGCTAGAGAAGGCATACGCTACCCACTCCAGTATTCTTGGGCTTTCCTGGTGGCTCAGCTGGTAAAGAATCTGCCTGCAATGTGGGAGACCAGAATTTGTTCCCCAGACTGGGAAGATCCCCTGGAGAAGGGAACAGCTACCCACTCCAGTATTGTGGCCTGGAGAATTCCATGGACCATATAATCCATGGGGTCACAAAGAGTCAGATGCGACTGAGCGACTTTCACTGTTACCTTCACTAAGTCAGTTTAGCCATAATCCAATATCTGCCCAAACTCATCATCCTCTGATCAGGCTGCTCATCCCCCAAGTGGTTTGATGCCCTGGCTGCCCTCAGCAAGAATACTGATGAAAAGTTAGTGACTTTCCATCCACCAACCCCTACCTCCTCAGCTTCAAATTCCCACTTGTCCACACTGGATTTGGAATGAAGCCCAGTTCTATGCTGAGATCCCTTTTCCCCTTTGGTGATTGCTGTTGAATAAAATCTATCTTCAGTGCTTTAACTACTGTCCTGGTTTTTCTCTGACAGTGTCTGTTGGTTACAAGCACCATGCTGGAAGTGCAAAAAGTGAAGAAAGCAAAGCCCCTGCTTTTAAAAAGCACAGCTTAGAGTTGGGAGCCCTTTGCTTTAAGGATGAGGAGAGCTGAACTTTTCAGAAACTGCCTAGCTCAGGTTTTGCTGCACATGGCCCACTGTGTTACCCTAAAAGTGAAAGTGTTAGTCGCTCAGTTGTGTCGGACTCTGCAATCCTATGGACTATAGCCCACTAGGCTCATCTGTCCATGAAATTCTCCTGGCAGGAATACTGGAGTGGGTTGCCATTCCCTTCTCCAGGGGATCTTCTTGACCCAGGGATCAAACCTGGGTCTCTCGCATTACAGGCAGATTTTCTACCATCTGAGCCACCAGGGAGGCCCTAAACGGGATCAGCAGCCTTCTAAAAGGACCAGATAATAACTATTTCAGATTTTGAGGGCCACATCAGTGTGTGTTACACATTTCTTTTCATTTTTGCTTTGTGTGCTATACATGTGTCTTGTTTTGCCTTTTATAATCCTTTAAAAATGTAGAAACCCTCCTAAGCTCACAAACTGCAAAAACTGGTTGATTGCTGGGTGTGATTTTTCAAGAAACTAAATTGACACCTTCAACCCTGATTTACTCATCATGAACATGCATGTGCTTTCCGAAGCTCCATATTAAAATCACAGATTTTAGAAATGCATGCTCCATTCACTTCTTTATAATAAATGTCCCATCTCCTGAGATCATACAAAAACTAGCAGAGACTGTGGTCCATCTCTGACCTGGACAAGTTACTGACCCTCCTAGAGCTGCAGTTCCCAGGTCTATGGAACAAAGGCCATTAAACCTGGGAGGTTAGTACGTACCGAGGGGCAAGGGCTAAATTCCACCAGGAAGCAAAAGTGTCTGTACTCACTGAAGAGACCCAGGGCTCAGTGAGCAGTCACTCCTGGGAGTCAACTGGCCAGACATCATTAAAACATTCAGGAAAAAATATACTCACACAATCCACTTGCAGTTCCAGGAAAAGAAAAGGAAAGCAAGGACACGGGGCTCTGCTTTCGTAATAATAACAACTGTCCTGCTTGCTGCCTGAGCCTTCAGGCCGGGGGAGACGCAAGCAACTGGGTGTTGTCAGGTGTTTGTCTCGGCCTTCAGGCCGGGGGAGAGGCAAGCACACTGTGTGTTGTCAGGTGTTTGTCCCCAGCTGTCATGCTTGATATGTGCTCCTCCATACACTCAAGGAATCCTATTTTCAGCTTCTCTGTTTTCTCTTGCAGAGACATCAAGCCAGACAACATATTGCTGGACGAACATGGTAAGCCTGTTACTTTTTCTAGAGACTGTTTCAGTGGCAATTTTGAGGCTCTGGGAATCTGGGGTGGGGGCGGCTCCTGGTGAGTTGAATTTTAGCGTTGACTGGAAAGCCTTTTTTGTTTCAATCCTGCTGAATGGACACCTGTGTAAATTTCTGGTCTGTGTCCTGCCGCGGTGAGTCCAGTCCAACAGTCCAACGTATCTGAAGGTTTCGCATCCAAAGACCTCATTGTTCACATCCTGGTGTGAGAATGGCAGGGCAGGAGTGGGAATGGGATACAGGGTTGGAGGCTTTGAGTCTCCCCACCCCTGCCCCCCGGCCTGTGAATCTAAGGGCTTCAGAAAAGTCACTCACACTCACCTCTCAAAGCCTCCATGTCTTCCTTGATATAACAGTCAAAATGGTACCCACGTTCCTGACTGCCATGGGATCAAGTGGGACAGAGCATGCCTGGTGAGTTGGACCTCAATCATCAGTAATCCGCTAAAGCCTTTCCTCACCCGGGCTTCTCAAGCTTTCATGAGGAGTCAGGGCATCTTCTTAAACTGATTCAGTAGACTGAGTTGGGTCTGGGACTCTGCATTTCTCCCCACTCCCAGTTAAGCCTGACACTGCTGGTCCATGGAGATAGTTCCCTGTCAGTGGCTTTCTGACTCTGGTCTTATCAGAATCCCCCTGGGGGGCTTGGTAAGACACAGAGGACGGACCCTGCTTTAGAGAACCTGGGCCTCGGTGTTCTGAGTCAACCCCTGGGATGTGGTATCCAACCAAGTTAGGACCGCGAGTCCAGGGTACAACCCAGCAATGATGGACAGTCCACTGCAGTCCACTGCCAATATATAGCTGCCGCTGGATGCAAAGCCAAGGCCAATCATGGTGGACTTGAAGACTTAATTCGCTGATGTTCTTACAGGAACTAATCCCTCAAGGGTTTGGGGGAGGGTGGGCTGGAGTGAGCAGGTGGGGAAAAATCCATGAGATGCTGCTGAATCATCCAGAGACGGATCTGTCGACTCTTCGACACGGCTGTGTTAGACCTCCCTCCCCGACTCCACGCAGGCTGACGCTGTGGCTCGGAGCTGCTCTAGGACGCGTGTGTCTCAGGGAATCCTGCCTCACTGTAGGTACTGGGAGGCAGAGTGGGAATGGTGGAAGGGACCGTCAGCGCTCCAGTCTCCCGCCAGAGGCTAAACCCAGACCAAATGCCTTGGGGAAGTGAGTTGAAATCCCTGGGCTCCTGATGGAAGGGCAAGAATAAGCTCAGGATGCCAGGGAAAACTGGGCGGAGCCGAGGATGCAAATCAGAGTCCCCAGTTTGTATGTAAAAGTCAAGAATCCCAGACCCGAGTCTCAGCTGGTCCCCCAACTAGCTGTGTGTCTTTGGGCAGGTCACACAGCAGAAGTAATACCACCTGTCAGGGCAGTGAAGGTCTAAGACGAAACGGTGAAGGTGAGCTGCTGTCCCAGCACCGAGACATAAGAGGTGCTCGTGAGGGCTGTGTTAGCTTATAGGACTCAGCCTCCCCTACCCTTTCTCTGCTGAGACCACGGAAGCAGGTGAGGTGGAGGCAAGCAGAGGCCCAGGCTGAGTGATGCCAGGACCCCTGGCAGGGCTTTCCTGGAAGCCCTGGGCTTGGGAAGCAGGGTTCTGGCTGGAATACTCAGAGCCCTGCCTATTTACTGAGAGAGACTTTGGGACAAAGACCTTTCAGGCCCTGGGCAGCTTTCCTTCTGGAAAGCAAAATCAAGACAGGAATACCAGGCAATAGCAATAATTCAGCCACTTCATCTACAAAGAAATGAGATTCAGGGAGCCCGTGGGGTAGCTGGGCCTGCCTGATGCCACAGTTCCTGCCCGACACTATAGCCTCGGGACACAGCTCACACCGCCTTCTCTGCGTTCCCTCGCTCCTGAGTTCCTGGATCTGCACCCATCCTTTCCTTCCTCCCCTTCTGCACTTGGCCTCACCTCTCCACCTCAGCCCTTGCCTGTTTTTCAGATTTCCTCCCTGTCAGTCAGTTCAGTTCCGTCGATCAGTCATGTCCGACTCTTTGTGACCCCATGAACCGCATCATGCCAGGCCTCCGTGTCCATCACCAACTCCCGGAGTCCACCCAAACCCATGTCCATTGAGTCGGTGATGCCATCCAACCATCTCATCCTCTGTCATCCCCTTCTCCTCCTGCCCTCAATCTTTCCCAGCACCAGGGTCTTTTCCAATGAGTCAGCTCTTTGCATCAGGTGGCTAAAGTACTGGAGTTTCAGCTTCAACATCAGTCCTTTCAATGAACACCCAGGACTGGTCTCCTTTAGGATGGACTGGCTGGATCTCCTTGCAGTCCAAGGGACTCTCAAGAATCTTCTCCAGCACCACACCCTGTCCTTCACCATCCCCTTATACAGTGTCCTGACCCTGAGCTGTGGTTTTGCAGCATTCCACACACTCCCCAAGCACCTCTTACTGGACCCTTCCCTCTCTTCTCTAAGCTCCTATTTTATCAAGCTTGGTGTGGGAACGGAGCACTGAACACTATTTCATACTAAGGAGTGAGTGGCTGATACCCTCCCCTCCTTCAGCTTCAGCATCCAGTGGGTGCCTTTTCAGAAAGTGCAGAAGGAAAATCAGGAGCAGAGATTCTCAGAAAACACAAGTCTCCTCCCCAGGAGAGAAGGACAGGAGAGGAGGCTGTGACCATGGTTTTCCTTTCTCTGATTTATGACAGCAGATAGAATCTCATTAGCTTTTCTTTTTTTTCTTTCTTAGTCATTGTTGCCTTTCTTTTCCTTCCAGCTCTACTGAGGTGTTATTGGAAAATAAAAACTGTATATATGTAGTACAATATGTTGTACAATGTGATTTTTAAAAGGTGTACAATATGATGATTTAATTCACATGTACATTGTGAAATCAACTCCACAATCAAGATAATTAATATATCCATCACCACTCATATTTGCATTTTTACTGTGTGAATAGTGAGAACATTTAAGATCTACCTTCTTAGCAAATTTCAAGTTCACAATACAGTCTTATTGGCTACAATCACCATTCTGTACATTGGATCTCCGTAGCCTTTTGTTAACTGCATTAAAAAAAGTTTACAAAACAGATAACTGTGTGTTCCTATTTAAAGAGTTTGCTGATGAATCTCATTAAATGTTTTCTCGGAGAACAAGTTGGTTGCTTTGTTTACAATGAAGCATAAGCATAATTAAATAACTGCATTTATATTTTTATTAAAAATGTTCAAGATCTGCTGGGTACACAAAATCCAAGACTTATGGAAGACTCTGCTCCCCCACTGTCTGCCCTGCTTTCCTGTCCCCCAGGCTGGATTTGTCTCCTAGAATGGGTCCTAATTCTCCTCTGAGATTGGGCTCTCTTGGCTAACAGCAAAAGCAGAGAGATGGCACATGCATCCTAGGTCGCTCAGTCATGTCTGACTCTTTGAGGCCCTATGGACTGTAGCCCGCCAGACTCCTCTGTCCATGGGATTCTCCAGGCAAGAATACTGGGGTGGGTTGCCATGCCCTCCTCCAGGATCGATCCAGGGATCCCTGACCCAGGGATCGAACCCATGTCTCTTATGTCTCAGGCAGGTTCTTAACCACTAACACCACCTGGAAAGCCTGAAGGAGACCATTCCTGGAGGTAAAAGGAAGTTGAAGGAAAAGGTAGCATTCTAGCGTAGTATGAGGAGAAGAGCTGAGTGTGTTTTAGGGCTGAGGGCAGAGTGCTTGGGGAAATCGGGAATTTAAACTGTAGGGGGAAGAGGAAGGGATTGCATTCAATTTTCTCGTGGCACAGTGATGCTGGGTGATGAATAACCACCTGAATGTAATGGCACAAACGTGCATCCAGTTAAGCTCACAGGTCTCTGAAGCTTTCCTAGGCAGGGCTTGCTCCTAAGACTGAGGTCCAGCAGGGTCAGCTAGGCAGCTGCAGTGACATTGGCTGTGCTCCCTGCCACGTCTGGGGTTCACCTGGCTGCTTGCTGGTACACCATGACTTTGGTTCATTGACTCGACAGCTCAGCCCAGCGGCTCATGGGTCATCCTCTGGCAAGTCAGCCCCATGTGACCTTGCATGGCCAGAGCAGGAGAAGGAGCAGGGAAAGTCCAATCACTCAGCCTCCGCCTGTGTCACGTTTGCTGCCATCTCAGTGGGCAAAGCAAGTCGTAAGGCCCAACCAACTGGGGGGTTGGGCACTGCCAAGTTGCATCCCAAGAAGGATGGATCCCAAGATGGGGGAAGAATTGCAGAGATTAATGCAATCATCTGCAAGATGCTCATAGAAAAGGAGTCACTAGCACAAGTAGGGGTGCTGGTCTTTAACACATGCGGAACTTGTTATTTTTGTTCAGTTGCTCAGTTGTGTCCAACTCTTTGAGACCCCCATGGACTGCAGTATTCCAGGATTTCCCTGTCCTTCACTATCTCCCAGAGCTTGCTCAAACTCATGATCATTGAGTTGGTGATGCCATCCAACCATCTCATCCTTTGCCCCCCCCTTTCTCCTTTTGCCTTCAATCTTTCCCAGCATCAGGATCTTTTCCAGTGAGTCGGCTCTTCACATCAGGTTGTCAGAGTATTGAAGCTTCAGCTTCAGCATCAGTCCTTCCAATGAATACTCAGGGTTATTTTCCTTTAGGATTGACTCTTTCCTTTAGGCTTGATCTCCTTGCTGTCTGAGGGACTCTCAAGAGTCTTCTCCAGCACCGCAGTTTGAAAGCATCACTGGAGAGCTTTCAGTTCAGTTCAGTCACTCAGTCGTGTCTGACTCTTTGCGACCCCATGGACCACAGCAGGCCAGGCCTTCCTGTCCATCACCAACTCCCGGAGTTTACCCAAACTCATGTCCATTGAGTCGGTGATGCCATCCAACCATCTCATCCTCTGTCTTCCCCTTCTCCTCCTGCCCTCAATCTTTCCCAGCATCAGGGTCTTTTCAAATGAATCAGCTCTTCACATCAAGTGGCCAAAGTATTGGAGTTTGACTTCCCTCAAAATGGGCAAAGAACTGGGAGTCAGAGACAGAAGGGCACTGCTTGCATTTTGCCCTGAGTGTCACTGAAGGCTCTTGTTCAAATTTACTGACCGTATACTGTTAGCTTTCTGCATCTGAGGGGTCCACGTTCTCACATTCAGCCAATCTCAGATCAAAAAACATTTGGGGAAAAAAATTCCAAAAAATGTCAAAAAGCAAAACTTGAATTCAAGGCTGGCAACTATTTATATAACATATACATTGTATTTATGACTATTTACATATCATTTGCATTGTATTAGGTATTAAAAGTTGAAAAAACTTGGGCAGGTGTGCCCCAGTGGTAAATTCTACACCACTTTATACAAGGGATTCTAACATCCAAAGATTTTGGTATCAGTGGGGGTCCTGATGCTAGTCCCTTGAAGATACCAAGAGACAGCTGTAGCTTTTTCCTCTTCTGTATGCAAAAAAGTGATTCCTTCATTTTGCAGACCTGCCGTAGGCCAGGCATTGTGCCAGGTGACCCAAGGACACAGAGCCCCTGTGGTCAAGAACCTCACAGGGTAGGGTAGTGTTTCTCAGCCATGGCTGCACATCACCTAGGAACTATAAAAAGTGCCAATGTCAAGGGCCAAACTTAGAAGTCCTATTTGACTCATCTTGCAGGAGAAAGTGAGATGTTTAAACTTACCAGGTGGTTCTAAGGTGTACCCAGGGCTGTGGGAAGGATAGAGTGATACAGACCCAGCAAGGCCAGTGCTGGGCAGCTGTGCAGGAACACCAGGGCAGTGGGGCTTGGGGAGGAGGAGGAGGGAGGGTTTGCTGGATCCTGCAGCATGCATGGGGTCAACAGAGCATTGGGAAGGGCAACAGAGCATTCCGGAAGGCCAGTGAGAAAGCTCCAATGGTCTCAGGACAGCTGTCTATGAAGTGTAGAACTCACATTTCTCAGTGGCCTTGGGATGAAGACTTGGGGGTCAGAAACCTCACCTGGAGCTTTAGGGTCTTTCATACAGGCACACCAGCAGAGTGAATTTGTTTTCTCATTGTATTCACTGAGTCTTCTATTTCCTGTATGCGGATGCTTGACTTTTGCCCACTCCAGGCCACCATCCACTTTCCCTAAGCTCCCCTGTGCCAGGGCCCAGATGACCAGGGACAGTCCTGTGCCCCCAGAAACTCCTGAAATTATTCAGACTAGCCAGTCCTAAGCCTGCTTGCCCTGCTTCTCCTGTTCCTTCCCACAGAAACCACCAGAGAAGCTCTTGACCACATTTTCTCCCTTATGCCTATGTCTTGTGATCAACCCTGGTGCTTCCCCGGGGTGACCCCCAATGGTATGATGTGTCCCCTCCTCTTAGGAACCGTGAATGACAGGCTTATCTTTTCAACAGCAGCTAAGTCGCCTCAGTCGTGTCTGACTCTGTGCGACCCCATAGACGACAGCCCACCAGGCTCCGCCGTCCCTGGGATTCTCCAGGCAAGAACACTGGAGTGGGTTGCCATTTGCTTCTCCAATGCATAAAAATGAAAAGTGAAAGTAAGGTTGCTCAGTCGTGTCCTACTCTCCGCAACCCCATGGACTGTAGCCTACCAGGCTTTTCCGGCCATGGGATTTTCCAGGCAAGAGTCTCTTAATCCGTTGGCTTTACTATACCTCAAGTTTTCCATTAATAGACAATATTTCAGAGCACTCACTCACTGGACTCATTTTGAAGACTTGCCTCTCCATCTGTTGCTAACATATTTGTTGATAATTGTGATGCGTGCTCCACAAAATGGCAATATCCAGCAGCAGCAACACCCCCATCCCCCTCATCAGAACACTGTGTGTGCCATGCCATCTCCATCTTGGCAGGAAGAGAATCCAGGAAATTAACAGAAGGCGTGTGTTGATGCTGAAGCCTGAGATACAGAGATTGGAACAGCTGAGATGGAAGTGGGGAGAACCACCAGGGCAGATTGAGGGGCAGAGATATTTCTACTGAGTCTGAGGAGCCAAGAGATAGTGTCATTATTCTAGATAGGGTTCCAAGAGTTTAGCTTAGGAATGCAGTTTAAAGCTATACTAGGATCCTTGGGAGGGCTGTATTGAGATTCTTGCTGAAGACTGCTGGGAGTGGAAGGAAGTTTCTAGTACCATGTGATGTCTTAAGGTCCTGAAGACCCTGTGTAAGGAATCTCTCATGACCCTCCACTAAATAGCCTCCTGTATTAGCTTTCCAGAGGTGTTGGAACAAAGCCCACAAATTGAGAGGCAATCAAGAGCAGAGATGTATTTTCTCACGGTCTTGGAGACTGAAACCCAAGGTCAAGATGTATGCAGGGCTGTGCTCCCTCTGAAGGCAACAGGGATGGGCAGGTGTCAATTCTGTCCCCTAGCTTCTGGTTTGGTGACATGCATACTTCCTTGGCTTGAGACGGTGTAACTCCAGCCTTCAAATGGCTTTCTCCCTTGGCTTACTTTCTACTTCCAAACCTTGTGCCGTGCTAGTTGCTCAGTCATGTCTGACTCTTTGTGACCCCATGATCTGAAGCCTGCCAGGCACCTCTGTCCATGGGGATTCTCCAGGCAAGAATATTGGAGTAAGTAGCCATGCCCTCCTCCAGGGGGATCTTCCTGACCCAGAGATCAAATCCAGGTCTCTCGCACTGCAGGTGGATTCTTTACTGTCTGAGCCACTAGGGAAACCCCATTCCAAATCTTGCCTGAGTGCATTTGAACAGCATGCATTTGAATGGCAGAATCTAAATCTTGCCCAGAACCCTAGCTGCAAGAGAGTCAAGACATGTGTTTTTTTTTTGTTTTTCTCTCTCTCTCTCTCTCTCTCTTTCTTGTCGTTATAATACAGGGGGCAGGAAAGAAAGGAGTGGAAAAGGATACTAAGTGTCAAAAGATAATCTCTATCCCAGTGCCCCTCAGAGTCCTCGCAAAGAGCAGATCATGGCTGAGAAAGTGTTCTAAAAGCTTCTCTGCATCTGATTCATTGTGACTTGTATGACTGTGTAAAGTCACATACCAGCATATATATGGAAGGGGAGCACCTTGGTCAGATAGCCTTGGCTATGCTAGTAACTAATTAACCAAAATCTAGTGATTTAACATTAAAAGCCACAGAAGTAGAGAAAAGGGAAAGAAACAGAATTGTTGAGCTCATTCAAAAGCCTTGAGTGAGGTGGTGTTTAAGCAGGATCAACTCAAATAGGATGCGAAGGCTGGGCAGATTTTATGAAACACAGTATATCTGGGGGAAGGTATTGAAACTCATCTCCGCTGAGTTGTTCAGGTGCTTAGTTGTATCTGACTCTTTATGATCCCATGGACTGCAGCTGGGAATTCCCCCAAATCTCAGTCTAGGAGCTTAGGAAATCCCAGGCCTGTTGCATTTCTTGTTCCCAGTTTTTTGTTCTCTTCTGCCTAAGGAGATCTGGGAACACACAGATTGTTTTGATAGCCCTGCCTTCCTACCCTATGACCAACAAATGGAAGGAAGTCAAAGCAAATAAAGCAGAAGAAAATCAGAGGGTCATTTCATTCTACATCAGGCAAAGGCCTGCCCTCACACAGTCAGTCTTCCTACTGCAGTAAAGCCAAAAGAAGCCTGAATAAGCTGGTACCCTAGAATTTGATTTGTTTCTCTCCCTCTCTCTCTCTCTCCCTTACTTTCTTTTTCTTTCTTTTTTTATTTCCTTCTTTCCTTCCTTCCTTCATTTTTTTCTCTCTCTTTCTGCCACTGTCCTGAAGTAAGTTCAGTATGATCTCCATGAAGAGAAGTGGGAGGAAGGAAAAGTGTTCAGAATGCATGATCCTAAGGGGAGGATCAGCATCCGGGGTTCTATCACACTGGCATCTTGGAAGTACAGATATTATTAGCTTCATCAGCAGTGAGCTCTGGGGCCTGCCATGGGTGAGGCACCTGGACCCACAGCCAGGGTTCTCATCCTCTTGAGCATCCTTGGGCATCCAGCTGCATCTTTTCAGCAGCACCCCTCTGACCTCTGGCATAGGCACGTTGTATACCCTGTAAACCAGCTAAGATGGAGACAGATGTTCATACGAGACTTGACTCTAAATTTCAGGGAAACAAGGCAAAAAAATGATGTGGTAGAAGATCATCTCTTACACAGGAGCTTCTTGCCATCCTAACTTCTGGTCTAGCACCCTCTAATGGCTACTACCTGAAGTCCAATCTTGGCTTCTGAGGACAGATCTAAAGAGAACTTACTCTGCACTGAATAAAGCCTGCCACTGGGTTGACTATCCCCTCCCAAGCAGAATCTCATCTTCTCCCAGGCAGTGGCCTTGTTGGTCCCAGTGAGATCACTCCACTGTCCTCCTTCATTTGGTAAATATCCACACAGAGTTAAAGTTATTTCATTTCAGGAACTGAGAGGGGTGAAAGGAAGGGAGGGAGCATGGTGGAGCAGGAACAGACAATTGTGCAATGTGGCTGAAGGAGAAGCAAGTGAAAATACAACAAAATTCAGGATGCTTTGGATGCTTCCTCCTGGAATATGTAAGGAAAATGCAGGAATCAAAGTAGGAGTCACTGCTACTGGTAATACTGAGTTGATTCTGTGCATCAGTAATTATACCCCAGTGCAGGGACTGTGGATGGAACTTTAGCCCTGTATAATCTCCATCATCCTATTCTATCACCCAGTTCCATGGCACAGATAAGTGACACATCCCTAGTGTGTAGAGTTTCAAGTGCCCTTCCCCCAAATTCACAGATTGTTGTTGTTGTTCAGTCACTAAGTTGTGTCCTACTCTTTGCAACCCCATAATCTATAGTACACCAGGCTTCCCTGTCCTTCACTCTCTTCCGGAGTTTGATCAGACTCACGTCTGTTGAGTCAGTGATGTTATCTAACCATCTCATCCTCTTCTTCCCCCTTTTCTTGCCTTCAATCTTTTCCAGTGAGTTGGCTCTCTGAAGCAGTGACCAAAATATTGGAGCTTCAGCTTCAGCATCAGTCCTTCCAATGAATATTCAAGGTTGATCTCCTTTAGGATGGACTGGTTTGAGCTCCTTACTGTCTAAGGGGCTCTCAAGAGTCTTCTCCAGCACCACAGTTTGAAAGCATCAAGCTTTGGCACTCAGTCTTCTTTATGGTCCATTTCTCACTTCCATACACTTTTCATGCACATGCCGAGCCTGACGCTGACCCCAGGGAGTACAAAATCACAGAGATGGTGGCTAAGTCTCATTATCTGAGATCTGGTTGAAAAATTGCTGCTGCTGTAGTCTTAAAAGTAAAAAATGGAATGTTGTCAACTCCTGTAAATATCGCAATAGCTCTGAGAACTAAAGAATGAAGAAAGATGATAGCATTTGCCTACCATATTTCTTTCATTCCATCTTTTATTTGGTCAGTAAGTCAGCCAGTCAACAAACACTTGTTAAGTACATTTTCCAGGTCATGCCAGTGCTAACATATAGGGGACATAGAAATGAACAAGGGAGGATACCTAGTCTCAAGGAGACAGACACAGCAGATACAGCATAGTGGATGCTAGGATGGAAATGAAAATGGAGAGGAGTTGGGAGGGTCCAGGAGAGAGGCCTAAACTGGTCAGTCTGCCATGGACCAAGTATCCATGGAATTAAATTGATATGTTGAAGCCTTAACTCCTAATGTGATGACTTTTGGGGCTGAGGCCTTTAAGAAGTAATTGGGTTTGGAAGAAGTCAAAGGATTGGAGCCCCCACAATGGGATTTGTGCCTTATAATGGGATGAAGGGACCAAGCTTGCTGTCTCCTCACAATGTGAAGATACAGCAAGAAACTTGCCATCTAATCCAGGAAGAAACTAAGGACCCTACCATGCTGGCACTCTGGTCTTGGACTTCCAGGCTCTGATGCTGAGGAATAAATGTTGATGTTTACACCACCCAGTCCATGGTAATCTGTTTTAGCAGAGCAAGTCAACTGAGACACAACCCCCTCATGGTAGTGAGTTTCCTGTTAGTGGAAGCAATCAAGCAAAGGCTGGATGTCCACCCATCAGTAATACAACTCTTGAGCCAGGTTTTGAAAGATGAATGGAAATCTGTCAGGCAGAGGGAAAAGCTTTCTGAATGGTGTCAAAGTCTTGGAGGTGTGATGAATTTCCATGTGTTCAGAGAAAGGAGAGAGCAGGGCTGGAGTACAGAATGCATTAACAGGGGTGGAAGGGCAATTGTTGATGATTCTCATTCAAACTTTTACTAATGGATCTCACACCATATACTGGGCTCATTCTCCCACTGATTTCTGAATGTTTTTAATTTACAGAAAGCAAATAGCCAAAAACTCTGTTCATATTTGCACACTTTGTAGTAAATTTCCATTCTCCTGAGAAGGAACTCAGAGGAGACCTCGTATGGCACTAATTTTCACTTTCCCACATCTTGACTCAACCAATAAAGGAGGCACACCAGGAAGTTTCAGCTCATCAGCTAGCACGGTGTGGAAATCAAAAGGGGTTCTGCTGTCTGGCACTCCTGCTGGAGGTGAATTCCTGGGCAGACAGGTCTGCTTCAGAGCTGCCCCAGAGCCTCCACCCAGGAGGGCCAGGAGGAAACAGGGACAGGACTGGGTGACTCCACCCTGAAGGGGGCAACAGGGGACGGTGGAAACGCCCACCCGGAAGAGACTAGAGATAAAACACAGCTCCCCAAGTTTCAGCTGCCGACTGTGGATGGGTCACTGGTCTCTAGAACTTCAGGTTTGAGGAGGGGAAGGGCAAGACTTCCCTGGCAGTCCAGTTAGGACCTCACCTTCCAATTCAGGAGGTGCAAATTCAATCCTTGGTCAGGGAACTAAGATCCCACATGCTTCATGGACAAAAAACCAAAACCTAAAACAGAAGCAACATCGTAACAAATTCAAGAAAAACTTTAAAAATGATCCACATCCAAAAAATCCTTTTATAAAAGGGGATGGGTAGCCATACCCCACCCCCGACAAAAGTTCTTCAAGGACTAGCATAAACTTCGGCACCAATTCTGTACCATTTATGCAGCCTTAACCAATAGCAGCTTACAGAGATGAGGGATGCATTTTTCCCCCCTTTATCAGTTTCCCTGCTTTGAGTCCCCCAGTAATCCACACACAAGCCAAAGTGATACAAATGAGTGGGATTGTGTCTCTCTTTCTCAAAACCCTCATGCTTGGGGTAAAAGCCACCTGACCCCTTTCCCCCTTTCTCTTTCTGGCCTCCTTGCTGGCCCTTACAAGGTCCTGATGCTGCCAGCCCCCTCAGCCATCTCACTCCTCCCCCAAGAAGTCCACTGGCTTGCTGCCTCTCTTCTTCAGGTCTTTGCTCAAAGGTCCCATCCTCAGTCCCTTAACACCCAATTACCCTACCAGGTACTTATTAATATTAGAAGGAGGCTTATAGAGTGAAATAACCTGCTGAAATCTTATGGTAAGTGGCTGCATCAATTAGGACACCAGCAGTGTGTGGCAGACAACAAGGAGCCCAACTCAAATTGCCCTAAGCAACGTGTTTTTCAGCATGTATAACTGAGGCCCAGTGGAATGTGGCTTCAGGCAGGGTTTGATCAGGCTTTGCACCATTTCTTTGCTGTCCTTGCAGCTCTGGCTTCTCCAAGGATGGGCTTCATTTTTAGGTTGTCTTTCTTTGTGGCACCCAATGGCTTCTACATTTTGGGGCAGGAGTCATATGGCCACATCACACCAGCCAAAGGCAGAGAATATCACTTTAGATAGCTTCTGGAAGGAAAAAGAAGAAAACTTTTCCTTTCCTGAACCCCCTAGAAAATCATCTCCCCAGTTTTCACGGGCTCTGATTGGTTCATATGCTCAGCCTGAGCCAACTTTTTTTTTTTTTAATTTAAACTTCTTTATTTTAGTTGGAGGCTAATTACTTGAGCCAACTATTAAAGCCACCTGGAGACACGTGCTCCATCCCAAAGCCAAATTAAATGCAAAAGTGACTTTTAGAATGATCGATGGAGTATGATCTCTTTATTGCAAGAACAAGCCAAAGTCCTGTGATATGTGGATATACATTTGCATAAGTGAAAGCGAGAAAGAATGGAGGAGCTAAATGAATCAGTGTGGTTATATGGCAGGTAGAGGAGACCCTAGGATGTTGAAAGGAGAGCCTCAAACACGTATTTGTATTCTGTGATTTATTATAATGAGCTGGCATTACTTTAATTATGCAAATATTAAAGAATTTAAGAGTGGGGGAAATGAAACCAGATAAAAACCATCCATATTCTAAGATTCCAGAATTCCTTCCCAAGGGTACTGCTGTGTTTGGAACTGTACAGGTGTGGGGTGCAGAAACCACTCAGATGTCCACCTACTTTCACATACCTCACAGTCTAAAACTGGACTTGAATTTACTTGTTTGTTAGCACTAGAACTGAGGCAATGGGAGGGTGCAGGGATGGATTGGCCCCAGCTGGAGATGAGACTGGAGCCGCACCTTTGCAGGATAATGCTGCGAAGAGCAGTGCTTACAGAAAATGCCCTCGTTGTTGTGTGGCAGTATGCTGTAACCATTTCTTGTGTATTAATTCTCTGCCTCCTCCCAACAGCCCTCTGAGATGTATATTTTGTTATCATCATCCCCATTTTACAGATGAGAAAACCAAGCCTCAGGGAGCTTGGTATTTATATTGAGGACATAATAAAAATGTTAAAGTTTAGAGGCACTGGTCCAGAGAGTGGAAGCTTCTGATAAATAAATGAGACACGTGAGACCAGACTCCTTCTTTCAGGAAAATAGTAGGTGGGGGAGGGGTGTAAAGAGAGGCTACTCATGCCCTGAGGACCGCTTATGCTGTGCACCTGCTCTGGCCAGCGGGGGCCTTAGTACGATACTGATGAACTGAGTAGGGAGGGGGATGGAGGGTGGAAACCACTTTCTGTCCAGCCTAAAGTAATGGGAGCCGATGGGACGTGGGGGTCAAGTACCCTAAGAGGGAAGGAAGAGGGACACGGAAGAAGGAGACAAGGAGATGTGGGGGTGAAAGGAGAAAAGAAAGTGTCAGAAGGAAGGTGGGAGGGGAAAAGGAGGAAAATCCAAATAGTCGGTATTGGTTCTCCAGGGAATCTGGGAACCTACCATCAACAGATGAAGGGGTAAAGAAGATGTGGTTTAGCTATATAACAGAATACCACTCAGCCTTAGAAAAAGAATGAAAACTTGCCATTTGAATCGACACAGATGGACCTGGGGGGCCTTATGCTAAGTGTCGCCATGCTCTGCATTATCCTTGAACGTTATTCATCTTAGAGTTGAAAGTTTGTACCCTCTTACCAATCTTTCCCTATTTCCCCCTCCTCTAGCCCCTGGCAACCACTTTTCTACTCTCTGTTTCTATAAGTTTGGCTTTTTTTTTTTTTTTTTTTTAGATTCCACATACAAGTGAGACCGTGCAGTATCTGTCCTTCTCTGTCTGACTTCTCACTTAGCATAATGCCCTCCAGGTCCAACCTTATTGTCCCAAATGGCAGAATGTCCTTCTTTCTCAAGGCTGAGTGAATTCCATGGGATGCACGTGCCACACCTGGATCCTTTGATGTACACTTAGGTTGCTTCCATGTCTTCAGTTCAGTCTCTCAGTCGTGTCCAACTCTTGTGACCCCATGGACTGCAGCAGGCCTCCCTGGCCATCACCAACTCCCAGAGCTTGCTCAGACTCATGTCCACTGAGTCGGTGATGCCATCCCACCGTCTCATCCTCTGTCGTCCCCTTCTCCTCCCGCCTTCAATCTTTCCCAGCATCAGGGTCATTTCCAATGAGTCAGTTCTTCACATCAGGTGGCCAAAGTATTGGAGTTTCAGCTTCAGCATCAGTCCTTCCAATGAATATTCAGGACTGATTTCCTTTAGGATTGACTTGGGATGATGATTCCACTTATTATTATGATTCCATAGCTTGGCTACTGTCAATGATGTGACCAAAACAGACACTTCTAAAGTATCAAATAAATACAAACGTAAGTAAAAGTTCTAATATTTTCTTCCTGTACATCCCCCCCCTTGCAGACCACAGTGTTAAATCAGACGGGAGATAACCCAGCTGCCTGCAGCTCTTGCTAACTGCTTTTTCTGATTCTCTGTCTCCAGGACACGTTCACATCACAGACTTCAACATAGCGACAGTCGTGAAAGGCGCAGAAAAGGCTTCCTCCATGGCCGGGACCAAGCCCTACATGGGTGAGTGTTCCAGGCCCCCTCAGGCCTCAGCGTTCCTCTCCTGCTACATCGCACCCCTCCCTCACCCCGCCTCCCACCCCCACACCAGACCCCAGCCATCCTCTCTCACACCTTTGGCCCTTACCTAAGCTGTCTGCCTTGCCCGGAAGACCTTCTCCTCCTCTGTTTTCTAGAGAATGCTTACTTAGTCAGAAAGGTTGGCTCAGTTCAGTTCAGTTCAGTTCAGTCGCTCAGTCGTGTCTGACTCTTTGTGACCCCATGAACCGCATCACACCAGGCCTCCCTGTCCATCACCAACTCCTGGAGTCCACCCAAACTCATGTCCATTGAGTCAGTAATGCCTATCCAACCATCTCATCCTCTGTCATCCCGTTCTCTTCCTGCCCTCAATACTTCCCAGCATCAGGGTTTTTTTCTAATGAGTCAGCTCTTCATATCAGGTGGCCAAAGTATTGGAGTTTCAGCTTCAACATCAGTCCTACCAATGAACACCTAGGACTGATCTCCTTTAGGATGGACTGGTTTGATCTCTTTGCAGTCCAAAAGACTCTCAAGAGTCTTCTCCAACACCACAGTTCAAAAGCATCAATTCTTCGGTGCTCAGCTTTCTTTATAGTCCAACTCTCACATCCATCCATGACCACTGGAATAACCATAGCCTTGACTAGACAGACCTTTGTTGACAAAGTAATGTCTCTGCCTTTTAATATGCTGTCTAGGTTGGTCATAGCTTTCCTTACAAGGAGTAAGCGTCTTTTAATTTCATGGCTGCAGTCATCTGCAGTGATTTTGGAGCCCAAGAAAATAAAGTCTGACACCGTTTTCACTGTTTCCCCATCTATTTGCCATGAAGTGATGGGACTGGTTGCCATGATCTTAATTTTCTGAATGTTGAGCTTTAAGCCAGCTTTTTCACTCTCTTCTTTCACTTTCATCAAGAGGCTCTTTAGTTCTACTTCACTTTCTGCCATAAGAGTGGTGTCATCTGCATATCTGAGGTTATTGATATTTCTCCCAGCAGTCTTGATTCCAGCTTGGCTCAAGCTCAGGAAAAAATAAACGACAAACCCTTCTTTTTCATTAAAGTCCCACAGTGTTGCCAGAATAGTTTTGTTGTTGGTCATTGCAGGTCTATATTCTGAAGTACACATTGCTCTTCCAATGTAGTTTCAGGTTGGTTTTTCTGTAGGACTTTTGCTGGAAATATCATATTGCACCGAGTCTTAGGGCTTCCCAGGTTGCTTAGTGTTAAAAAAAAAAAAAAAAAAACTCGCCTACCAATGCAGGAGACATAAGAGATGTGGGTCTGAATCCTGGGTTGGGAAGATCTCCTGGAGGAGGGCATGAAAACCCACTTCAGTGTTCTTGCCTGGAAAATCCCACGGACAGAAAAGCTTGGTGGGCTGCAATCCATGGGATCACAAAGAGTCAGGTGCGACTGAAGTGACTTAGCACACATACACCGGGTCTTAGTCATGGGATATTCAGTTGCGGTATGCAGGATCTAGTTCTCCCACCAGGGATGAAACCCAGACCCCCTGCACTGGGAACATGGAGTCGTAGCCACTGGACCACAAGGGAAGCTCCCGGAAATGTCTTTTGCTTTAATACAAATTCTGTTCTTTTACTTTCTTTTCTTTGTTAAGGATCCCTATTACCTGAATGTTGGGTCTTCTTTGCCAATCCTCAGCATTTGCCATTTTCAAATCTTTTGTCTCTCTTCCTATGTTCAAATTATTTCTCAATTTTTTATCTTCCTCTTTATTTTGAAGCAATCTCTGTTGTATTTGTTTTGTGTGCTTTCTCATGAAGTATTTATTTCTGAAATAATTTTCCTTTTGTTTCTAGTTTTTTCATGAGTCCTCTTATGAGATTTCTGAGTATCTAAATTGTAATTTACATGTTCTTTCATGTCTTGCATAATTTTAATGTCTATATTATTCATTCTTAATGTCTACATAGTTATCAACTGCGGATGACAAACCATGTCAAAACCTAGAAGTTTAGAACAGTAGCAATCTTTTATTTATCACATCTGCCACTTGATTGAGTGGTTTTTCTGCTGGTTTTGGCTAGGCCCACTCATTCAGCTGCTGGACCAGCCTGCTGCTGCTAAGTCACTTCAGTTGTGTCCGACTCTGTGCAACCCCATAGATGGCAGCCCGCCAAGCTCCCCCATCCCTGGGATTCTCCAGGCAAGAACACTGGAGTGGGTTGGCATTGCCTTCTCCAATGCATGAAAGTGAAAAGTGAAAGTGAAGTCTCTCAGTCGTGTCCGACTCTTAGTGACCCCATGGACTGCAGACTACCAGGCTCCTCTGTCCATGGGATTTTCCAGGCAAGAGTACTGGAGTGGGACACCTGAAATGAACGGGCCCCTCTCTCTGAATGGTCTTTTCTCATCAAGGAGACTAGAGTGAACATGCTCCCATGATGGCAGCAGTTTCAAGAAGGAAAACCCAACTCTCAAGTGCCTACCAACCCTCTCCTTGCTTTACATTTCCTGATGTCCAATTGGCCAAAGCAAGTCATGTGACAAAGACCAGGGCCCACATGGGAGGGGACTGCATGGAGTGTGGGAACCTGATGGCCTGATTCATTGGGAACCGTTCATGAACAACCCGCCACACTGTCTTTTCTGAGGTACTTTCATTGTACAGTGTTGTTCTGCTTGCCATTGTCCTTTCTCTTACAATCACTTTGCATGGAATTCCACGTAATGTTGGTTTTCCTGGATCTTTAGAAGATGGTGTCGCTCAGGGTAGCTTCTCTAACCAACCTGACTCTTCTTCTATTGTTCATGTGACATGTCATGTCCCTAGGCAGCTTGCTACCTGGGATTTCCTGGCCCAGTCCTCTTGCCCACTTCCATCTGGACTTCCCCTTTCTTTCATCTGTAGGGCCCCCATCCTGCTTAGTTTTGATTTCACTCCCAGCAGCTTCTCCTTGGGATCCTTCCTAGAAGAGAGCTCTGGCTGGATTGATTGAAGGGATTTTGTGCCCCAGACTCCACCTTCTGCAGAACTCACCAAAAACACTTTTCATTCACCTGAGATGGGGCTGGACAAGCCTCTTCCTGTTTCAGCTGCTGTTCTCAGACTGGCTATTCTTCCCAGTCAATGTCTGCTGGCTCTTTTGGAGTTCTCTGTCCTCTGGTCCATCATCAGCTGTGTTATTTTTATACAGAAATCACTACCATAAAGGGCTTATCACTGTTGCTGGTTTGTTCCCATCTGCTTATATTTTGGGATTTGTGGGAACAACTTAGCTTTATAGTAAGTGTTGCCCATTGTTTTTGCTTTCGCTTGTATCTGCTCTGCCCGTTTATATGTGGATTGTAGAGATTCAAGAACTCTGTCATCACGTCTCCAGAATTGACTCCTTGTGTTATTTATCATTAACTTAATAAATACATTACATAAATGAAGTTTGACAATAAATAATAGTGAAACAATACTTTTTAGTATTTACTATGTGCCAGGCATTCTATCCATAAGCTTATTTAAGCCTCATAAACAAGCACGCATGCTTGGTCACTTCAGCTGTGTCTGACTCTTTGTGACCCTGGACTGTGGCCTGCCAGGCTTCTGTGTCCATGGGATTCTCCAGGCAAGAATTGTGGAGCAGGTTGCCATGCCCTCCTCCAGGGGATCTTCCCAACCCTGGGATCGAACTCATGTCTCATGTCTTCTGCATGTGCAGGCAGGTTCTTTACCACTAGCGCCACCTGGGAAGCCATTCATAATCATGAAGTAGGCACAATTACTTATTCCCATTTTTAGAGTCGAGAAAACGGGTTGAGAGTTAGGTGACCTGCCCAGGTTGACATCAGGGGTGAGAGCAGAGCCAAGTCAGTATGAACAGCAGAGGGTATAGAAATGAGCAGATCTGTCTACTTCAGAGTCCCCTTGGGATGCTAAATACAGACCCAAATACAGCTTTCATTGTTGACGATCCTTCTGAAATCCCTTTCCAGAAGAATCCAGATCTGGGGCTGTTCTATCCAAGGAGGTCACTTCAGTAAGATCCAACAGATGGGCAGGACTTAGAGATGGAGAATGGCAGTGAAGGAGGGGGCGAGGCTGCCTCCAGGCCTCTGGGTCTAGCAGCAGAGTGGATTCCAGGGAGGCTCCCATGCAGAGAACACCACAGGAGGGGCGAGTGCAAGGGATGGTGGGAAGGATGGACGTGGCGGTGAAGTGTCTGTAGGAACGTCCAGACATTCAGATGTACTCCAAGCATCTGGAGAGTGATGTGGACTCAGTCCGTGCGTTGAGAGTTACCATCTTGGAGACGCAGCAAAGCCAAGGCAGTGGGAGAGAAATCACTGATTCTAAGCCCAGGAGCATCTTGCCCGAAGGGGTGGAGAGAGGCCGGAAGAGGCATCAGCCGCAGAGGGAACATGGAGGAGAGGGGAGAAGAATCTCCCATTTGGAGCCGACTCCAAAATCCTATAGGTTAGTTCCCACTACCTTTAGGCTATTCCTGAAAAGGAAACTGGCCTCTAGGAAATTGGGTTCTTGACCACTGGAGAAGTTCAAGACAGTGTTCTCCCAATGCTGACCTTTCGGCCCCTGCTTTACCGCCATTCAGAGCAGAATTTCCTGGGTGCCTCAGCTTCTCAGTCCTGTCTAAGGCTCCTCTGTCCTGGCTCTTAGCCTTTGGGAAAGCAGGCCCGTAGTGACCCAGCTGGCCACTCTCTACAGTGGCCCCACCTTCCAAAGGGAGAAGAAAGCTGGACATGTATTGTGATCCCATCACATGTCTGTCATCATGTTTAATCCCCAGAAGATCCACGAGAGTTTTCTATGTCTCTCTCATTTTATATAAGAGTAAGCTGAGGCCCAGAGGTTAATTAACCTACGCTGAATCACACAACTGCCAAGGGATAGAGCCAGAATTTAAAGCCACATCTATATGAGTCTGAAGTCCCTGCTTTTTTTAAAAAAAATTTAATGAAATATAGTTGACTTATGATGTTATGTTAGTTTCAGGTATACAACGAAGTGATTCAGTTGCATATACATTTGGAAAGAGAATGTTAAAAAGTATTGTTTTAAACATTCTCTTTTCTCATAGGTTATTACGACATGTTGAGTATAGTTCTCTTCATTATGTAGTAGGGTCCTTGTTGGTTATCTATTTTATATATAAGGTGAGCTAAGGTGAAGTTGCTCAGTCATGTCCGACTCTTTGCAACCCCGTGGACTGTAACCTACTAGGCTTCTCCGTCCATGGGATTCTCCAGGCAAGAATACTGGAGTGGATTGCCATTTTAGTAGTGTGTATATGTTTATCCCAAACTCCTAATTTATCCCTCCCCCAGTTTCCCTGGGTAACCATAAGCTTTTTATGTCTATAAGTCTGTTTCTGTTTTGTAAATAAGTTTATTTGTATCATTTTTTTGATTCCGCATATAAGCAATATCATATGGTATTTGTCTTTCTCTGTTGGGTTTATTTCACTTAGTTTGACAATGTCTAGACCCATCAATGTTGTTGTAAAAGACATTATTTCATTCTTTATGTGAAGTAGTGTTCCATAGTATATATATGGATATATAATATATACACACACCTCATCTTCTTTAGGTTTCCCAGGTGGTGCTAGTGGTAAAGAGCCTACCGACCAGTGCAGGAGACATGAGAGCTGTGGGTTCAATCGCTGGGTTGGGAAGATCCCCTGGAGGAGGGCATACCCACTCCAGTATTCTTGCCTTGAGAATCCCAGGAAGAGAGGAGCCTGGCGGCTATAGTCCATAGGGTCACAAAGAGTCAGATATGATGGAAGTGACTTAGCACACACGCATCTTTTTTATCCATTTGTCTGTTGATGGGCACTTGCTTCCAAAGTTCATGCTTTTGCCACTATACCAAGTTGCCTTTTTGACACTGAGTTCTTGTATCAGAAAGCCACATTTCTCAGACAAGAGAAAAGTGTATTATCCCAGCTGTACCTGGGATTCTGGACTTCTGGGGTCCTTCTAATTAAGGGATCTTCGGTACTGAATTGATGAACAAATGTGCAGGAGAGGCTTTTGTGAGATTTGGAAAGCACAACTTATTTACCAAAATGAAATAATTTCAGAGACTATAGGCATTGGCAGTGCCAGGCAATAGGAGGTTATAGGGAAGATGAGGGTGAGGGGAAAACTCTCTCAATCAAGTCACATCCTGCAGCTCCCAGGGCTGTAAATTCCTGCTACCAAGCAGCAGCTTTGTTGACTTCATTCACTTGAGCTATTTGGTTCAAAGGCCCAATGACAGGTTCCCAGAATGTTCCAAACATGCATTCAGGGAATGGGCTGATGAGTAAGCTCCCAAAGGTTGCTCATGAAGAATGATCCCAGAAGAAACATTTGCATAGAGCTGAATTTTCATTAATTATAAAAGCAGATGGAATTCACAAACAGAGAAAAAAAGAACTCTCTGAAAGGTGCCAGATTAGAAGTAAAAAATGTTCCAGCAGCTGTCTGGGGCTTCAGTTTATTCGTCTCAAGTGAGATGAAGAACTGAGCATTCTTTCAGCAAACATCGAATGGGGCATGTCAGGAGTGCAGGGCTCAGAGTCAGGCACTGGGCCCCAGGGACTCAGCATCTCTGGGGCAGACAGCTGTGAAGGCCTGCATGTAAGCTGGTCCCTGTCAAGAAAGACTTCCCAGAATGGGACCATCTGAGTTAAACTCACAGGGTGTGTTCACAGCTCACCTGCTGGGTGAGGGTAAGGAGAGGCCATTCCGGTCCATGCAAAGGCATGGAGGGGGTCATAAGATGGTGGTCTGAGAGGCCATAGCAGTCCTGTTTTTTAATAGCTTTATACAATTAGAGGAGGTGGGAGGGAGAGACGAGACAGACCAAAGCAACCAGGGTCTTGAATGCCTGATAAGGGTCATGGAACGAACAGAAATGCCAATGCCGGAGACGGTCATCACCAGACTCATGGGATCAGCCTCAAGCGTGTCCTGGGAGAAGCAGACAGATAACTGGGCTTGCCAGGAATGGGTCCCGATGAAGCGTGGGCTTCAGCATGGGGTGGTTTGAGTATCTTCTGCTTAGAGACTAGGTGAATTTAGATAAATTACATTATCCAGTATAAGGTACATCAAGCTCTAATACTTTGGCCACCTGATGCGAAGAACTAACTCGTTTGAAAAGACCCTGATGCTGGGAAAGATTGAAGACAGGAGGAGAACAGACGGCAGAGGGCAAGATAGTTGGATGGCATCACTGACTCAATGGGCATGAGTTTGAGAAAACTCTGGGAGATAGTGAAGGACAGGAAAGCCTGGCGTGCTGCAGTCCATGGGGTCGCAAAGAGTCAGACATGACTGAGCAACTGAACAACAGCATCAGACCTTCTGTATTTCCTCAGCCAGTTAAGCTTCCCCTGCTTTTCCTCTTATGCAGACAAGTGAGATCCTACCTGTCCACACTGGAGCAGTGTCTTACATACTTTGATGAAACCAGTCTTCTGTTGCTATTAATGCTATTTGTACCACCAAATAAAAAGAAATTATCAGATTGACACAGCAGTTTCATTTCATCTCAAATCAATATGTGTGTGACACCTGATTTCATCTGCCAAGGTATAAAGCCAAAGGAACATGAATTACCCTAAGGGATACAGCAGAGGCCAGTCATCCTGCTTATCTCTGCTTTTCATGGCTTTTCTGCAAACTCTAATCAAAGAATGATGATGGAACTCTGAATCATCTGGGGACATGTACCACATGTCCATCTGTTAGTTGGTCCTTCATTTATGGATGTATTTCATTTCTCATTCGGTGATGAATTGATACAATAATAACTAGCTCATATCTATTCGGAATTTGCTCTGCATCAGCCCTTGTTCTAAATGACTCCCATATGTTATCTCACTATGGGGTAAAGGGTATTATTATCCCAGGGGATCTGAGACATATGCAGAGACTAAGTGCTTGTCCAGTGATAAACAGCAAAGGTGGCCACTGAGATTCAAAGCCAGGATTGTGTGACTTCAAACTCTTTGCTATTCTGATTCCTTGAGCATCTCTGTCTAGACCAGCTTCATGCTAATCCCTGAGGTTTTAACCCTGACCTAGTCATATCCTTGTTTAAAGAGCTCAGAGTCCAGTGAGGGCAATGGGCATGCATATCCTTAATTACAATATGGCCTGATCAGTGCTGTAGGGGACGAACAGACAAGGGTTTGGTAAGAATCCAGAACAGTGATATACTTGGCCAGGAGAGGGGTAAAGAAGGGAACTGAGGATCAAGAAGGGACTTAATGAACATTCCACAGTGGGTGTAAAATTTGGTCTGGGTTTTGAAGTATAAATAGGAGTTCATGGTTATAAAAATCAGGTAAAGATTATCAGGCAAGTCATTGAAGATTTAAAATAAATCATGTTCTATTTTTTCCTTTTGGCATGTACTCAGTTGCTCAGTCATGTCTGACTCTTGCCAACCCTATGGATTTTAGCCCACCAGGCTCCTCTGTCCTTGGGATTTTCCAGGCAAGCATACTGGAGTAGGTTACACAAAAGGCATAATAAAGACAGTGGCCAAAATATGAGGAAACTGGAACCTAATTTTCTATAAATTTTTCATGCTAAGAAGTTTGACTTTTATTCTAGAGTATACAGAAAAATTTGGAGTGATTTTAATTAAGTAATTTGAACATATGAATGACAATAAAACAATATTATATTGCATTTATAGAGCACTTACTTTGCACTTAATAAATACATGCAGAACTTCAATTTTTTCTTCTCGATAACATGATGTGGCAGATATAGTTATTCCTTTTTACAGATGAGGAAAATCAAGGCAAAAAATAACAGGTCAGACAGCTTGCTTGAGGCTGTCATGGCAGCAAGCCTAGCCTGAATCATCGCCACATTCACACATTCCGTCTCTTTGTTTCACTGATTTTCTACTGACTTAGAAAAGTGTTTCAGGAGCAGATTCAGTTCAGTTCAGTTCAGTTGCTCAGTCGTGTCGGACTCTTTGCAACCCCATGAACTGCAGCACTGCAAGCCTCCCTGTCCATCACCAACAGTCGGAGTTTACCCAAGCTCATGTCCATTAAGTGAGTGATGCCATCCAACCATCTCATCCTCTGTTGTCCCCTTCTCTTCCTAACCTCAATCTTTCCCAGCATCAGGGTCTTTTCAAATGAGTCAGCTGTTCACATCAGGTGGCCAAAGTATTGGAGTTTCAGCTTCAATGTCAGTCCTTCCAATGAACACCCAGGACTGATCTCCTTTAGGATGGACTGGTTGAATCTCCTTGCAGTCCAAGGGACTTCTCAAGAGTCTTCTCCAACACCACAGTGAAAAGCATCAATTCTTCAGCTCTCAGCTTTCTTTATAGTCCAACTCTCACATCCATACGTGACCACTGGCAAAACAATAGCCTTGACAAGATGGACCTTTGTTGGCACAGTAATGTCTCTGCTTTTTAATATGCTGTCTAGGTTGGTCATAACTTTCCTTCCAAGGAGTAAGCGTCTTTTAATTTCATGGCTGCAGTCACCATCTGCAGTGATTTTGGAGCCCAAAAAAGTAAAGTCAGCCACTGTGTCCACTGTTGCCCCATGTATTTCCCATGAAGTGATGGGGCCGGACGCCAGGATCTTCATTTTCTGAATGTTGAGCTTTAAGCCAACTTTCCCACTCTCCACTTTCACTTTCACCAGGAGGCTCTTTAGTTCTTCACTTTCTGCCATAAGGGTGGTGTCATCTGCATATCTGAGGTGATTGATATTTCTCCCAGCAATCTTGATTCCAGCCTGTGCTTCATCCAGCCCAGTGTTTCTCATGATGTACTCTGAATATAAATTAAATAAGCAGGGTGACAATATACAGCCTTGACCTATTCCTTTTCCTATTTGGAACCAATGTTGTTCCATGTCCAGTTCTAACTCTTGCTTCCTGACCTGTATATAGGTTTCTCAAGAGGCAGGTCAGGTGGTCTGATATTCCCATCTCTTTCAGAATTTTCCACAGTTTATTGTGATCCACACTGTCAAAGGTTTTGGCCTAGTCAATAAAGCAGAAACAGATGTTTTTCTGGAATTCTTTCTTTTTCCATGATCCAGCAAATGTTGGCAATTTGATCTCTGGTTCCTCTGCCTTTTCTAAAACCAGCTTGAACATCAGGAAGTTCACAGTTCAAGTATTGCTGAAGCCTGGCTTGGAGAATTTTGAGCATTACTTTACTAGCATGTGAGATGAGTGCAATTGTGCAGTAGTTCGAGCATTCTTTGGCATTGCCTTTCTTTGGGATTGGAGTGAAAACTGACCTTTTCCAGTCCTGTGGCCACTGCTGGAGTTTTCCAAATTTGCTGACATATTCAGTGCAGGAGCAGGTGGATGAGATTAAACAGCCCCAGGCTAGGGTGCACGAGGGACTGTCATTAGTCCAGACAGCGAGGAAAGAGGATCAGAGAGAAGAGGAAGATTCTGGAAGGGAACAATGATGAATCAAGAGTTAATCAAATCATCAAAGCATGGGCTTCCCAGGTGGCACTAATGGTGAAAAATCTGCCTGCCAGTGCCGGAGACACAAGAGATGTAGGTTCAATCCCTGGATCGGGAAGATCTCCTAGAGTAGGGAAGAGCATCCCATTGCAGTAGTCTTGCCTGGAAAATTACATGGGCAGAGGAGCCTGGCAGGCCACAGAATGTAGGGTTGCAGAGAGTCAGACATACCAGAGCAACTGAGCACACATCACAGCGTAGACTGATTTCTGACTCTTGAAATTGAGCAGACCGTCAGCAGAGACTGGGAGCCCAAGGGGCAGTTGGAGAGGGGGGCTTTGGCTTGGACATAGTAAGAATGCCATGCCTGTGGGGCTTCTGGGTGGAGGTGTCCAGATCTGGCCATTCTGCTGGCTGGGATGTGCAAACTGAAGTGAGGCTCAGTGGACAGGAGGCCTGGGCTCTGGTCCCAGCTGGGCTGGAAGCCATGGAACGCCTCCAATAGGCTTCAGCTTCCTCACCTACAAAATGTAGGGGAGAAAGGAAATGACCTTGAAGGTCCCCTCTAGGCTGAAATGTTGTAATTCTATGTTCCCAGTCCAGAAGGACACAATTACCTGTGGAAGCCAATCCTGGAAGCCAGTCAACTTGTAAGCTAGACATTGAATAGCGTGTCACACTCCACTGCAGCAATCAAAGCCTTCAGGAATATTCATAGAGCTAAAGCAGCAGGCTAATAATTATAACTTAAGAGGTTTCTGGGAGTTTTTCCATATTTTTAGTCTAATGAGGAAGTAACTCTGCGTGGTGAGCCGAAGGTGGCAAAACCCACCAAAGGCAAATTTTCATTGTCTTGAGGCGATCTCTTTCATTCGACACCCCATGTACTTGCTTTTCTGGAAGGCCAATTCTCTGATGCCCCTTGGAATCCAGACTCACTTTCCATTTAAAACCTGCATTGGCAGAATTGCTCAGCTGCTGCTAGAAATGGTTGATGGGAGGCATGCTGGAGAAGCCACTTCCATGGAACCTGGTGTCAGCCCAGGGTATTCATTTGTGGGCTCACAAGTATCCACAGAGCATTCAGCATTCACTGGGCACCGTGAAGGACCCTGGAGATGTAGCGAGGAAGGCTGCTGCTGGGGCATTGTGATTCAAGAGCCACTTTTATTAATGAGCATGTTAACAGCAAACTACACATTCTTTCAGATTATGTCAAAACCTTGATTTCCTAAATTTAGCATTCCTAGACCTTCATAAACATTCTTGATTTTGGTTCCAATTGAATTTGCAGATTTAATGCATTGACTTTGGAGAGGTTTTGTACTATAAGACATGTAAAGCGGATACATATATACTACATGCTAAGTCATTTCAGTCTTGTCCGACTCTTTGCAACCCTATGAACTATAGCCCACAGGCTCCTCTGTCCGTGGGATTCTCCAGGCAAGAATACTGGAGTGGGTTGCCTGCCCTCCTCCAGGGGATCTTCCCAACCCAAATATCAAACCTGCATCTCCTATGTCTCCTGCATTGGCAGCCGGGTTCTTTACCGCCTCACATATATATAGTGTGTGTGCATATATTTTTTATGATACATTATTTTTCTTTTCAGCATACACATACAGGTGGTATAACATGGTGGGAAATGTCTGGATATTGAAGGAGACAGAGCAAGGCTCCGGTCATTATTCTGGATGACACTGGAGAATGGGGGAAGCCAGACCTTGGTAGGTCTGTCACCTCTCCAAGCCTGGCTTCTTCTTCAGTTCAGTGGTGTCCGACTCTTTGTGACCCCATGGAATGCAGCACGCCAGGCTTCCCTTCCATCCCCAACTCCTAGAGCTTGCTCAAGCTCATGCCCATCGAGTCAGTGAGACCATACAACCATCTCATCCTCTATCGTCTCCTTCCCCTCCTTCCTTCAATCTTTTCCAGTGAAGTCAGTTTGCATCAGATGGCCAAAGTATTGGAGCTTCAGCATCAGTCCTTCCAATGAATATTTAGGACTAATTTCCTTTAGGATGGACTGGTTTGATCTCCTTGCAGTTCAAGGGACTCTCAAGAGTTTTCTCCAACAGCACAGTTCAAAAGCATCAGTTCTTTGGCGCTCAGTTTTCTTTATGCTCCAGCTCTCACATCCATACATGACCACTGGGAAAACCATAGCTTTGCTTCCTCAGATGGAGATAATGATCATTTTCACCTCCCAAGGTCCTTCTGAGGTTTAAAGGAGATCATACACGTGCAGCTGCAGATAGTGCTCCATAAATATTAGCTTCCCTGAGGAGTAAATAATAGAGGTAAAGAAACCTGAAGAGCTTCCAGCACACGCTAGATGCTCAGTCAATGGCACATTAATAACACAGCTCTTAGCGTTGTAAAGAAAGCGTTTGGCTTTCTTTACTCGTGATAACAGTGAGACAGCTGTATGAGTCCCCTCTCGAAAGTTGTAAGAACAGCATTCCACACTCTTCCACTCACCACCTAGATGGCCCTGAACTTGCCTCTTTACTTCTCTGTGTCTCTTTTTTCTTCCTCTGTGGTTCAGGGTGCTTTAAGGATGTGTGCTCAATGGTGTCCGACTCTTTGCGACCCCATGGACTATAGCCCTCCAGGCTCCACTGTCCATGGAATTTTCCAGGCAAGAATACTGGAGCAGGTTGCCATTTCTTACTCTAGGGGATCTTCCCAACCCAGGGATCGAAACTGTGTTTCTTGTGCCTCCTGCATTGGCCTTCTCTGTGTCCCAAATCTCTCTCTCCTTTCCCTTATAAAGTCATCAGACACTCAATCTAGGAAGGGTCCACCCTGAATCCAGGATGATTTTTATCTTGATGTCCTTAATTACACCTGCAGAGTCCCTATTTCTGAATAAGTCCCTGTTTACAAATACTGGAGGTTAGTACTTTGACATAGTCTTTTGCGGACACTATTCACCTTCCCTGGTGGCTCAGGTGGTAAAGAATCTGCCTACAATGTGGGAGACCTGGGTTGGATCCCTGGATCAGGAAGATCCCCTGGAGAAAAGAATGGCTACTCACTCCAGTATTTTTTGCCTGGAGAAGTCCATGGCCAGAGGAGCCTGGCAGGCTACATTCCGTGGGTTCACAAGGAATCAGACATGACTGAGCAACTAACATTTTCACTTTCATTCACCCACATACACCCCTTCATGTCTCTACCTCCTCATCTGGAATGTGAAGATCACTGTAGCACTTGTTTTATTGGGTGACCAGGAGGATGAAGGGAGCTATATGTGTAAAATCCTTAACACGGTACCTAGCAAACTGTTTCCACACTCATTCATTCATACATGAAATAATGGTGACAGGTGTGTGTCTTGTACCTGTCCTTCAAGTTCTAACGCTCTATGATGCCCTCACTTCTAAGCACTGGTTCCAGGGCACTACACCAGTCATTTTGGTGGCATGTGGATTGTGACATAAATGTTGTTTATGTTCTTTCAGCCCCAGGTGTGCAGGGGAAGGGAGATTGTCACCTTCTCTGGGAGTGGAGTCACAGGCTGCAAATAGTTGTCACTTGGCTGGTCAGGACAGCCAAGACAGAACTGGTCAGATGCTGCTTCTACCATGAATTCCAGATGGGCTTGGGACAGCCACACATGACAAGGCTTTATGGGGACAGCTGGACACATAGCCTCTCCTGTAGTCCTGGGCGTGTCCCTGCCTCTGGCCCTGTCTGAGCATGTGGGCTGGGCCAGCAGCTGTCAAAGTCCTGGTTCTGCACAGGCCAGCACGACTGTCTCCTTCTTTATCAGAACCCTTTGCACAGAGGGAAGGACAAGTACACAGACTGGGGTGCAGGAAAGGAAGCCCCTTTGAGCTGGAGCCCAGCCTCAGGCTCCCAGGGTGGGATGCAGAATAGCACAGCTCAGTGCCCTGAGAGGCTAGGAAATCAAATGTTCGCTCACCAGATGTTTACTAAACAGGTACAACTACCACCTTTGAATTCAGGTTGATTTAGGATGGATAGGAAGGGGCAGATGGAAAGATGCCTAGAATGCCAAGCTCAGAGGGTCTGAAGACTGATGAGTCATGAGGCTGAGGAGGTTGGAATTTAGGACAGTCCCCAGGCTGACTGGGTGGTCAGTGAGAAGCTGAGTTTGATGAAGAGAGGACATTTGAATAACAATTCTACTAATAAAAACCATGCCCAATATTTCCAGAGCACCCACAATGGACCAGCCTGGCATCGGGCCTAGCACTTAGCCAGCATTTTTCCTTAATCCTCATAAGAACCCTGTGAATAGACTGTTTATTATTGCTCATGCTTTACAAACTGAAGCAAAGAGAACGTGTTAACCCAGCTGCAATCACACCAACCTTCTTCCTGTTCCCCAACACACATACCAGTTGGTGAGGCTCAAATAAACCAAAATGACATTTCCCCGAACTCCCAATATCATCTTCCCCTACATCTTCAACGTAGACTGATTATGGTTTTGTACCCAAACGCTGCTGCAAAGCTCACTTCCAACTGGAATTTGACCGGTATGTAAGGCGCACCTCAGCTCTGCACTCTTCTGCTGTGCTCTGCTGTCCCTCTCTGAACCTCTTCGGGAAAGCATGTCAAATGACAATATGACCCTGGGGGTTGTCGTGAGGAGGAAAGGAGAATACAAAATAACGGGAGTGGGTTGCTGGAGGGCAGCTGGAATTTGGCCGAGGGTCAGGTTCATTGATGATAAGAGTTGGACCATAGAGAAAGCTGAGTGCTGAAGAATTGATGCTTTTGAACTGTGGTGCTGGAGAAGACTCTTGAGAGTCCCTTAGACTGCGAGGAGATCAAACCAGTCAATTCTAAAGGAAATCAGTCCTGAATATTCATTGGAAGGATTGATGCTGAAGCTGAAGCTCCAATACTTTGTCCATCTGATGCAAAGAACTGACTCATTGGAAAAGACCCTGATGCTGGGAAAGACTGAAGGCAGGAGGAGAAGGAGGCGACAGATGACAGGATGGTTGGATGGCATCACTGTCTCAATGGACTTCAGTCTGAGCAAGCTTCAGGTGATGGTGAAGGACAGGAAAGCCTGGCATGCTGCAGTCCATGGGGTCACAGTCAGACACGACTGAGTGACTAAACAACAATAGGTTCAGGTGTCCAGCTGCCCATCTAGAGCCCAAATTCAAGCATCCATTGTCTACCCTCATCTGCCTCATCTGGCCCTTCCTGCCCCTACACCATCTGAATGCCAGTCTGAAAACTGAGTTGAGATGTTTTTAATCACAACATGTCCTGGTTCTCCATGACAGAGCTTGGCTGCTCTGACACCTGTAAAATGGAATTACATCTGTAAATTAATTTTCTAGAAATGACCTTCATTTCCCAAGACTTTCCTGGAAGCCAGTGTGAGCAATTAAAGCTTGAGATGCATTCCTGGCCTGGTGAGTCGGGGGTGAGGCAGTGATGAACCCACCTCCCAGCAGCTTAGGAAGCAGCAGGACCCCAGGGGACCCCAGGACAGCTGCATCCCCCTGAGGAGTGAGGGTCCATTCCTCTGGGGGCTCCGCCCTCCACTGGTTTATTACAGAGTAAAATTCACATAACGTAAAATGAACTGTTTGTAAGCAAATGAAGTGGAATTTAGTAAATTCACCACATTGTGTAGCCACCAGCTCTGTCTAGTTCAAGAACATTCATCATCCCAGAGGAAACCCAATAAGCAGTTGCGCCCCATCCCCCCACCAGCCCTTGGCAACCCCTGATCGGCCTTCTGTCTCTGTGCACTTACTTATTCTGGATACTTTGTACTGATTCCCACCTATGCTGAAATAACGTTGTCCTGAGACTGGCACCAGGCACCAAGGGCTCTAACCATTCTGGTTGTTGGGACATCTGACCTGGTGTTGGTGCCAAAGCAGACTGACATTTACCTAGCTTCTCAGCCCCTGGCCTCTGTACCCCAACACCAAGTTAAATCTCAGGGACAGAGTTTTGGGTGGAGTAGGAAAGAACAGCTTTACTGCTTTGCTGGATGAAACACAAGCTGGAATCAAGATTGCCGGGAGAAATAGCACAACCTCCGATATACAGATGAGCACTCTAAGGGAAGAAAGTGAAGAGAAACTAAAGAGCCTCTCAATGATAGGGAAAGAAGAGAGTGAAAAAGCTGGCTTAAAACTCGACATTCAAAAAACTAAGATCATGGCATCAGGTCCCATCAGTTCAGTTCAGTCGCTCAGTCGTGTCCGACTCTTTGCAACCCCATGAAGAGCAGTATGCCTGGCCTCCCTGTCCATCACCAACTCCTGGAGTTCACTCAGACTCACATCCATCGAGTCAGTGATGCTATCTAGCCATCTCATCCTCTGTCATCCCATCACCTCATGGCAAATAGAAGGGGAAAAAGTGGACACAATGACAGATTTTATTTTCTTGGGCTCCAAAGTCACTGCAGATGGTGACTTCAGCCATGAAATTAAAAGGTGCTTGGTCCTTGGAAGTAAACCTATGACAAACCTAGACAGTGTATTAGGAAGCAGAGACATCACTTTGCTGACAAAGGTCCATATGCTGCTAAATCGCTTCAGTCGTGTCCAACTCCATGCAACCCCATAGACGGCAGCCCACCAGGCTCCGCCGTCCCTGAGATTCTCCAGGCAAGAACACTGGAGTGGGTTGCCATTTCCTTCTCCAATGCATGAAAGTGAAAAGTGAAAGTGGAGTCGCTCAGTCGTGTCCGACTCTTAGTGACCCCATGGACTGCAACCCACCAGGCTCCTCCATCCATGGGATTTTCCAGGCAAGAGTACTGGAGTGGGGTGCCATTGCCATATAATCCAAGCTATAATTTTTCCAGTTCTCATGTACAGATGTGAGAGCTGAACCATTCATGCTTTTGAATGGGTGGTGCTGGGCAAGACTCTTGAGAGTCCCTTGGACAGCAAAGAGATCAAAATCAGTCAATTCTAAAGGAAATCAGTCCTGAATATTCATTGGAAGGACTGATGCTAAAGCTGAAGCTCCAGTACTTTGGCCATCTGATATGAAGAGCCAACTCATTGGAAAAGATCCTGATAATGGGAAGGACTGAAGGCAAAAGGAGAAAGGGTGGCAGAGGATATGGATATGAAATTGAGCAAACTCCAGGAGACAGTGCAGAGAAGGAAATGGCAACCCACTCCAGCGTTCTTGCCTGGAGAATCCCAGGGACGTGGGGGAGCCTGGTGGGCTGCTGTCTATGGGGTCACACAGAGTCGGACATGACTGAAGCAACTTAGCAGCAGCAGCAGCAGGAGATAGTGAAAGTCAAGGAAGCCTGGTGTGCTGCAGTCCATGGGGTAGCAAAGAGTCAGACATGACTCAGCAACAGCAACAGCAAATTGCTTTTCCAGGCAAAGGGGGCCACAGCGAGCAAATGCCCTCAAAGCTGTGTGTCCCCACCTGGAGGGGGTAGTGAGGGGTCTTATAGTAATGGTTCAAAGAGGATGATAAGCTCATGGACATTTTTCTGATTGGTTATTGGTGAGGTAAGTGAGAGTCTGCATCATCCACCTTCTGGTTCTAACCAGTCTGGGGTCTACTTGCTTGTGGGCATCAGACCCTTGGGGCTTCCCAGGTGACGCTAGTGGTAAAGAACCCACCTGCCAATGCAGAAGATGTAAGAGGCGCAGGTTCAATCCCTGGGTTGGAAAGATCCCCTGGAGGAGGGCATGGCAATCCACTTCCGTATTTCTTGCCTGGAGAATCCTATGGACAGAGGAGCCTGGCGGGCTACAGTCCATAGGGTCGCAAAGAATCTGACACGATGGAAGCGACTTAGCACAGCACATCAGACCCTTAATTTCTCCCACCTGGTGGGGGTTTTAGTATCTGCAGAAGAGCTCAAAAATGTTATGCATATCACTTGGGGGGGGGGGACCAGGACTCTGCCCCAAGGCTGCATTATTGTTTCCTGTCTGTTCCTCCCTTGTCTCTGCATCCCCTCCCATCCTTGCTTCGCATCTGTTTGAAACTACAGGTTGGAGCTAAGGGAAGGTCCCAGACACTGAGTGAAGCCTATTTCCTGTCATCAAAGAATCGGCGGGCACAGAACGTCTTTGTGCCCAGGAGCCCCACCGGGGCCTGCTCCGTAACGGGTGTAGGCTCTTCCCCTTAACTCAGACTTTATTCCCCACGCTGACCATGATTCACGCTCCACCAAATCCTCCTCCGCTGCTTTCCCTGACTCCCCAGCAGGCCACCCTCTGCTGCACGCTCGGGACACCCCGTCTGTATTCTGTCCCAGGTGTCACACGGGGTTGCCTGTGATGCCTGCACCTTGTCTCAGGCTGGCTTGTGACTTACAGACGGCAGTAACTACATGGCATCGTTGATGGAACGCTAGCCCCGCAGTCCAGCTCCTGGCCCCGTGTCCTCCTTCTTGGGCATGATGTGTGTCAAGCGAGATGCCCAGTGATGTCTTTTGTCCTGTCTTTGGCAGCGCCGGAAGTGTTCCAGGTGTATGTGGACGGAGGCCCTGGGTACTCCTACCCTGTTGACTGGTGGTCCCTGGGTGTCACGGCCTACGAGCTGCTGCGGGGCTGGGTAAGATGTGTGTCTGTGTGGTGAACATGGGGACTGTGGAAGCTGGGCGAGGGGTTGGAGGGGGGAGACTCAGGTCCTACCAGGCTTGGGTAGAGTCAGATGGCCATGTCCCATGGGTGGTGCACCATGCTGGCAAGGAGCCCTGGGCGTCTGTCTTGATGGCCCATGTGCCAGCTCCATGGTCCTGAGTGTTAAAAAGCTCTTAACAAGCTTCTGGGCCAGACCCTCATTCTACTTGTGGGCAGAGGGGAAGGGTCTCTTGCTAAGCTCAGCAGCGGATCAGTGGCAGCTCAAACACCCAAATCACCCCGATCTCTTGATTTCAGCCCACAACATCAGGCACTCATGCCCGATCAGACTCTCCTGCTTGTTTTTTGCTACTGTTATTTTTGTCCCAATCTTCCCCGAATACATAGCTCAGTGTCCTATAAAAGTGGGGCATTCAGTGCGTATTTTTGTTTTATTTCATTTAAATTTAATAGCTGAAGATGACTAAGGGAACTCTTTGCAACTAATAGCTCAGTTTTATTTTAGCAGGAAGAATTATGTCAAACTAATTTGGAGGCACATTTTCTCTATACAAATATCATTTGAAAAGGATGCCACTTAACCTCTCAGGACCATGGTTTCCCCCTTATACAATGAGGATAATAACATCCTTTCATTCTGTTCTGTGGCACCGAAGTTATCCCAGGATCCATGTGCCCAGCTGGGACACATGGCTTTCGTATTAGTCACCTTATAGCATCAAAGAGTCGGGCACACCTTAGTGACTGAACAGTACAACAATGACGCTGTATAGGTCTGGCACCCAGCACACAACTGTGGAGAGTGAGTGCCCATCCCTGGCTGCTCTTTTAAGGTTGTCCCACAGTCATCTGCATATTTAAGCTGGTAGTCAGCACCCTGGATGGTAGGGCCTCCCAGTGCAGGGTGATGAGGGAGGGGAATGAATGAATGATGACAGCTGTGTGAAAACCATCCAAGCTATGTGAGTGTTATTCATTATCGCCCTGTGGTTCAAGCAACTGTTCTCTGCTGTTGATCTCAATTATTTCCCCTGGGTTCCTCAAAAAACGTATTATGGCACGTGGTGTTTTAAGAATGCAAAAAATAATATATGTGATCTTGTGAGTTTTCTCAGGCAGTGAATGAAAACTATCTCCCACAGGCTTACCTAAGGCTTACCTATGGGATTTCCTGGTGGCTCAGCGGGTAAAGAATCTGCCTGATTCTTGAGCTGCCACCAATCCACGGCTGAGCTTTGCAAGAGACCCTTCCCCTTGACATCCCTCTCCCCACAAGTAGAATGAAGGAGTCGCAGGTTCAGTCCTTGGGTTGGGAAGATCCCCTGGAGGAGGGCATGGTAACCCACTCTAGTATTCTTCGCTGGATAATCCCCTGGACAGAGGAGCCTAATAGGCTATAGTCCACAGGGTCGAAAAGAGTCGGACATGTCTGAAGTGAATGAGCACGCATGCACTCAGGCTTACCTTGTCAGTTCCTTTGTCATACACTAGTTCTTTGATATATGCGCTCAAGGAGGGAACATGACGGTCCCCATGGTATTTATATGAACCAGAGGACACAGGCATCACCAGATGCTGTTTATGATGTAATCAGCCATACAAATGACCTTGGCAAGCAATTCACCTAAATGTGATTGGTTGCTTGCCAGCAGAAAGTATATTCTCTGTCAGAATACAGGTCAGTAGAGATAGTCATGCTGAGTGAAGTAAGTCAGAGAAGGAGAAATATCATATGACATCACATATGTGGAATCAAAAAAGAACTGATACAAACTAACATACTTAAAAAACACAGATTCACAGACTTTGAGAACTAACTTATGACTGCCAGAGAGAAGGATGAGGGAAGGGATAGTTAGAGAGTTTGGGATGCACATGTACACACTGCTGTATTTAAAATGGATAACCAACAAGGATCTACTTGTATGACATATGGAGCTCTGCTCAATGTTATGGCAGGCTGGATGCAAGGGGAGTTTGGGGGAGAATGGATACATGTGTATAGGTGGCTGAATCCCTTTGCTATTCACTTGAAACTATCCCAACATTATTAATCAGACATTTGTTGTTGTTTGGCCCCTAAGTCATGTCTGCCTCTTGTAACCCCATGGACTCTAGCCCAATAGGATCCTCTGTCCATAGGATTCTCCAGGCAAGAATACCCAAGAGGGCTGCCATGTCCTCCTCCAGGGGACAGTCCCATCCCAGGGATCAAACCTGTGTCTCCTGCATTGGTAGGCGGTTTCTTTCTTTTTTTTTTTTTTTTGGTAGGCGGTTTCTTAATACAAATTTTTTTTTTAAATACATGGATTAGAACAGTCAAAGATGATGACTTGGCAAAAAGCCTCAAGGGCTTCAAAATAAAATGAGCACCTTGAGAGCTGTGATTCTACTTTGGTCACTTGACTCCTCTGAGCCCTGGCTTCTTCCTTCCTGAAATGGGGATGATGAGGCCAGCCGGGGTCGGGCAGGGAGGTCAGCAAGGCGATTCTGGAAGAAAATGCGGGCAGCGCCTAGGCAGTGTCTGGCACACGGAGGACTCTGATTGGTGCATAAATGTTCACGTGGTGATGATCCAGAGGCAGGTGGATACAGAGACAGTGCTGCCCAAGGAGGGCAGCTGAGGCTGACACAGCAGCATCTTAGACTGACCAGCAGTCAGAAGGACAGTCGGGGGACTTTCTAGAAAGGACCCTGAGGTCACCTGGAGGTGCTGGCTTCACTGTGTAGGAAGTGCAGTGCAGTCGTGGAAGGGACAGCATGGTGCTTAAGCCAGAGGGTTATGGAGATCCTAAGGTTTCCCAGGTTTCTCAGTGGGTAGGAACCTGCCTGCAATGCAGGAGACCCAGGTTCGATCCCTGGTTTTTGGAATCACATGTTTTGGGGCTGGAATTCCAGTTTTGTTGCAGCTCTTGAATGGTCTGCACTGAGCCTGCTTCTTTTCTACCAAATGGCGAGAACAGTGGTTGCAAAGCACAGGATTCCTCAGCCTCAGCTCTATGGTTGCTTGGGTCTGGATACCACTTTGTGTGGGGGGCTACCTTGTACATTAGAGAGGGTTTAGCAGCATTCCAGGCCTCTACCCAGTAGAGAGCAGCTGGAATTGCCCCCGCAACCGAAATGTTGCCAAATGTGGCCAGACGTCCCTTAGGAGACAAATTATCCCCGGTTGAGAACCACTGCTGGAGTAATCAAGGGGATGGGCGAAAGGAGATTCTGGATGTCAGGCCACATTGTGCCCATGGCCTGGCACAATGTGCTTTGCATGCAGCCGCAGGGAGAGCCCTAAAACCCACACTATGGCACCATGAAGACTTCTACCCTCTCTGCGTCCTCCCAACCACCTCCCTCACCTGGTGTTACCCTTGGCTTTGACTCCAGTCAGCATTTCTCCTTAAGGTTCGGTAGACAGAGAAGGTGGGGGTGATGGGGAATAGAGGAGGGTTATGGAGGTCCTAGGGTTTTCCAGGTGGCTCAGTGGGTAACGAATCTGCCTGCAATGCAGGAGACCCAGGTTCAATCCCTGGGTCGGGAATATCCCTCAGAGAAGGGACTGGCTGCCCACTGCAGTATTCTTGCCTGGATGATTCCATGGACAGAAGAGCCTGGCAGACTACAGTCTATAGGATTGCAAAGGTCAGACGTGGCTGAAGCAACTGAGCACACACGCATATGTGCATGGAGATCCTACAGTTTGCAGCAGAACTAAGAACCTCTGGATGCACGCCAAGTGGTGGGCTCAACCGCAGAGACGAGCATCTGTTGGTTTATTAACCCAGCAAAGCGAGAGAGGCGGCCCTTGAGTTGAACACTGCCTTCCTGTCCCTCAGTGAAGCAGAGAGATCGCTGAGCTGGGAGTTAGAAACCTGGAGTGAAATGAACTCTCTGACCTTGCCCTTCTAGTTTCCATAAGGCAAGGGATTTTCAAGCTGTGCTTCCTAAAAGTAAAGGACCCTGCAGGAATGATTCAACAGTTCATAGAGGAAAAAAGATTTCTCCAGCTGCTGGAGGTTTAAGCAACCTGGGGAACTGTTCTTCACTTGCATCTGTTCTATGTTTTGGATTTTGAGCAAAAAGATTTTGGGGGAAAAACATTAGATGAGATGGTCCCCAAGGCCCAGCTCAGTTCTAGCAGTTAAAATAACAGGTCTATGGCAATTCTTTTCCTGCTTCTTCTGTTTCTTGGTAAATTGGAATTTTTGTAAACTGGGTTTCCTGGAATAGACACACTTGCACTCCATAATGAGCCTATCTGGTGCCCTGCTGCCAAAATCACTTTCACCAGCTGAACAGGTAATTACATCACCTTAAAAATACTGCTGGCTTCCCTGGTTCGATGCGGGAGTCCTGGGTCTGATCCCTGGGTATGGGAAGATCCCCT